>NC_071355.1:212120951-212428789 GCF_943734655.1 Sabethes cyaneus | reverse complement strand
AGCCTAGCAATCCCGATACTCCTCCAGTACAGTATTGTTTCAGTCGTGAGTCGCCCATCCTGGAAGCGATGGTTGCATCCGATCATCTGTTCTCGATCTACTATCAGAACGTGAGGGGTTTACGGACTAAAATCACTCAACTGCGGTTGCTATTGGGTAGCTGCGACTACGACGTTGTCATTCTAACGGAAACATGGCTTCACGAACACATTGACAGCAGCGAAATCACCTCCAACTACACGCTTTTTCGCTGCGATCGCAATCCGGCAACCAGTCTTCGCTCTCGAGGTGGTGGAGTGCTAATTGGCGTCAAGAATCATCTGAGAAGCCATTGCGTGCCTCTGGATGACTGCGAAAACCTTGAGCAAATTGCAGTCTGCATAAACTTGCGTCATCGATCGCTGTACGTTGCGGCTATATACATCCCCCCACACTCTGCCTCTGACATATACTCTGCGCACGCTAAGGCTATGCAGTCTATGACAGATCAATCTTTGGATGCTGACACTGTCCTATCAATAGGAGACTTCAACCTTCCTAACTTACGCTGGCAGTTTGACGACGATATCGGTGGTCTCATTCCCTGCAACATGTCAACTGAACACGAACATGTCACAGTCGAAGGCATGCTAACTGCGGGATTAAGACAAGTGTGCAACTTCGCCAACTTGAATAACAGACTTCTTGACCTTGCTTTTGTCAACCATCCCGAGCACATAGATCTCATCACTCCGCCGACTCCGCTGTTACCAGTTGATGTTCACCATGCACCGTTTATTTTACTATTGAACGAGAACACTGACAATTTTATCCCACCTGACGATCGAGACGATTCTCTCATTCCTGACTTTCGTGCGTACGATTACAGTCTACTAAACAGTACGTTGGAAACGATCAACTGGTCGCCTTCTCTTACCAACAGTTCTCTAGATGAAGCGCTAGGTGAATTCTATAGCACACTCCATGGAATCATTAGAGATCTCGTTCCACACAGAAGACGTCGCACATCCAATTCTCTCTTTGCCAATCCTTGGTGGACTTCGGAACTGCGCAACCTGCGCAACTTACTTCGTAAATCTCGGAAACGATTCTTTCTCTCCAAGTCAGAAACGGATCGATCATCCCTTCGCCAGGCCGAATCGACTTATCAAGAAACATTAAAAGCAACTTACGACAACTACATCTCAAGCATCCAGTCCAGCGTCAAACAAAACCCTGCACGTTTCTGGGATTATATCAGGAAGCTGAAAAAGAGCGACTGCATTCCTAATCCCGTACACTACGATGGCACCGACGCTTGCACAAGCAGGGACGCTGCTGAACTCTTCGCATCGTTCTTCGAAATCGTGTATAGCAGAGCAGCGCCAGTGCAGAATGTCAACTGTTTTGCCCATATACAAGCACACGACTTCAATCTCCCCACCTTTCAAATAACCAGAAACAACGTCATCGCCGCTCTTGAAGATCTGGACACTGACAAAGGGTCAGGTACGGACGACATTCCTCCAGTGCTTTTAAAAAACTGTGCTGATAGTCTGGCGGAACCGATTGCACTGATTTTCAATCGTTCTCTACGAGAAAGGGCTTTCCCGTCTGCTTGGAAATCGGCCTATATTGTTCCAATTTACAAATCAGGAAATCGTAGCTGTGTGTCTAACTACCGTGGTGTCTCACTACTTTGTTGCCTTAGCAAGGTATTAGAAAAACTAGTCCACAGCACGCTATATAACGCAGTTGCTCCAGTCATCTCTGAAACTCAGCACGGCTTCATGAGGAACCGGTCAACTACCACTAATCTGATGTGCTACGTTACTACTTTATCCAGAGAAGTCGAAGCTAGACGACAAGTGGACTCGGTATACATCGACTTTGCAAAAGCTTTTGATACTGTTCCACACATTCTGGTTATCGCCAAGTTGAAGCAAATGGGTCTACCGAATTGGATTACAGAATGGCTCAGCTCATATCTGACGGACCGCACGGCATACGTGGTAGTGAATTCTGCTCGCTCTCGAACGTTTTTCATTCCCTCCGGCGTACCCCAAGGAAGCGTACTGGGGCCACTGCTGTTCAACATTTTCGTAAGCGACCTGGGTACATCTATGTCATCTCCTGTACTTTCGTTCGCCGATGATTTGAAAATTTTTCGAACAATACTGTCGGTGTCGGACTGCGTGGCACTGCAAGAGGACTTAAACAAACTATTAATTTGGTGCGACAGCAATGGCATGCGCGTCAACTACAAGAAATGCAAAATAGTAACATTCACTCGAAGCAATAATGCTCTACACCATCAATACTCACTGGGGTTAGACATTGTAGATCGCGTTTATTCAATATGCGACTTAGGCGTCACAATTGACTCGAAAGTCAGATTCAACGAGCACATCGGAATTATCACCGCGAAGGCATTCACCACACTAGGATTCATTCGACGTCATGCTTCCAGCTTTAGTGACATTTACGCACTCAAAACGTTGTATTGCGCGTTGGTGCGTAGCATCTTGGAGTACGCGTCTGTCGTTTGGTGCCCGCATCAGGTAACGCAAACCCTTGCAATCGAACGAGTACAGAAAAAAATTTTACGTTTTGCTCTGCGCAATTTGCCCTGGAACGATCCGATCAATCTTCCTCATTATCAAGCTCGGTGTCAGCTGATCAAACTCGATCTACTATCGGGTAGGCGTACCAATCAACAAAGAATGTTCGTTTTTGACCTAATGCAGGGAAACATTGACTGTCCAGCATTATTAGAACAGGTGCCAATCAACGTACCTCCTCGTCGGTTTCGCGATACGCAGTTACTTGCAATACCTTTCCACCGGACGCATTTTGGCCAGAACAACCCTTTAAACTCATGTCTTCAAGCCTTCAACGCTGTTGGTGAAATTTTTGACTTCGACATGCCAAAATCACTTTTTAAAAAACGAATCAGTGAAATTACACAGTAAAACATAGTTTATAAGCATATTCAGTCTGTACGATTTTTTATCGAAGGCGGTGTTAAATAAAATAAAATAAAAATAAAATAAAATAGTCCTATTATTATACTTAGTTCTGTTTTTTTCAGATTAGCAATGATAGGCTTTTTTCGGTTTGGCTGTATAAAGCGCTTTGACTGGCTTAGTTGCTGAGATTTTTATAACCAATCCTTCGTTGCATGCCTCCCAGTTGGCTTCGAGGTAAGACGCTGGTCTAATAAGCCAGTCGTCGTATGTTCGAATCTCGGCTGGGAGAGGCTGTTAGAGTCAGTAGGATCGTAGCACTGACCCCGCACTGTCTTGTATTTTAACAGCTGGTTGCGAAGTCTGTCGTATAAAAAAACAGAAGGTCAAATTTCGATAACGGAATTGCTCTGGTCCTGGAATAGATTTCCATTCATTTCCAATTCCATCATATGAGCTCTACATTCCTCTGCTTCAAAGAGTGCACTTCTGTAAGTAATGGCATTACTCGACATGCAGCCGTTCAGGTGCCTTTGCTGATTTCGCTTGGTGGTTGAAACCACTGTCGCTCTGTGAAACTGGGCAGCATTAAGTCTTGCGATTTTCAGAGTACCTCTGGCGTTCTTCAGGGTAACAACGTCGGTCCCCTGCTATTCTCGATATAATACAGCAATGTGTAACATGAGACCATGTCCTAAAATAAATATAAATAAATTATTTCGAAAATTGTATTTGTGTTGCATGTTGGGAGCTAGGAAAAATAATTGTTAGCTTTTAAGATAAAATTCCCTATTGAAACGCCGCGATTACCAATGGCTCCAACGCACGGATCGTCGGGGAACAGAGGAGTCACGTAACGCTTGGGAGTTCTGCTCAAGTCTGCTAGATGGTATTGCTAGCGAACTGGGGCTTTTTGTTGAGACCCGTCGAAGTGATCGTGCCTCCGCTGTTCTGCGATAAAGTGAAATTGCATGCAGTTACCATTTCGGGCGGAAAGTGACATGAAGAAGCCAAGAATCGTTGTGTTGCGGAGTGCCGTGCGTGACCCGAAGGTAGACACGCGTACGGTAGTTACTAATGAAAATTACGAGATTTTCATGATCCGTACTGCTTCTGCACTTGTACGCTCAACCCTGGAGATGGCACCAGTTGTTTGTAGCGCGGATCGAGTCTGTACTGAAAAGGTTCGGGAGACACGCTGCGAGATCTTCCCTGGACGGATTCAGTCGAACTTCTTCTATATGAGCATAGATGCATGCTACTGGGTATGGACGCGTTAGGAAAACAAAGAGACACGCAAAGATCAATGTGAAACTGCCCTCAAGAATTCTTCGCTCAACTAACTTTCTCAGAATTCCGTTCCATGAATTAGAATTAGTATACAGATAAAATGAATTAGTTACCGTGAAGTTCCCAACAATGTATTTCATTTGTTCAACTTTAATGTTAGCTGTGAAACATTCAAGCTTCGTTTACGTACTAGTAGATAATTTTAATTTGTTAGTTATTTAAATTTTTGTCATGTAGATCCAGTTGTCAGATAACGTAAATTAAAATAAAAGAAAAATTATTTTTCAGTAGTACCTACTGCATGAATGTTAAACACTCGCCATCAATTTGCAAAATGATTTTGTACCTTTCAAGGTTTTAAAAACAATGTATTTGGGCCGATACGATTAGCCTTTAATTTTACATTTTAGATTTATAGAACTTGAAGGCAAACGTTCAAAGGTTTACAATATCGCAATAAATTACTCGCATTGTTTGGATCCATGACTCAGAAAATAGCTATATTTCCAACATTAGAATAAACTACAACTCTATGTTGAAAGTTTGATTACGAAAGAGTAATTATTGTGATATGCCATGATATGATAGATTCAGTGATTGCCGTACCAACTTGAATACACCTGCTACCGATGCGCTGTCTGTTTCCGTTTAGAGCAGTGTAATGTAATTATAAAGCATGAAGTGGGACGCGATATGCTAGGTACGTTCAATCTGCGGAAGTAACGTAGTTTTCGTACCGTCCACCGATACGGCGTACACTTCCGGGTGAAAGTATGGAACCATCATTTGTGAAAATAACGCAAAGCCTAGGTGCTACATTCCAATCAACAAGGACATCACTTATTTCAAAAATACATAACTCTTGAACCAAGTATCGCATAACCAATATTTTTCAATGAAAATGGGAAATTTTCTCAGCAATGCATTCCATTGCAATGGAAGAAAAATATTATATATTAAAAAACACGAAGGCATCGCATGAATGCAAAATGTAGGACGATACTTACGCGATTGCGTGAGAAGAAAACTAATTACCCCACATTTCAGGATAACTTTTACAAACAAACCAAAGGAGCACCCATGGGAAATCCCTCATCACTATGCGTTTCTGAATTATTAGTGGCGAAAGTCGCGCCAACAAAAAGCATCCATCGAAAGCAAAAACTCAAAGCAATTTTATGAAAGCAATCATAAATAACGTTCCTTAAGATATAAGACTAAGATGGCAAATTTCTGTTTTTAAACGGCTGGATTTTTAAAAAGCTGGATAATTTAGAAAATTTGTAATTTGAAATATACAGAAAACTAACGAATTCTACCCGAGTACTTTCCAGCTCATCAAACCATTTATACGCTTTTTTCAAGAATAATCTTTCCCAACACAGACAACATTTGTCACTCAGGAAGCAAATTGTACCAAATGTGATGTCTCTACCAGGGAGAACACCTAACTCTGGCCGGCAGTGTTAGGTATTTTATAAACTTGATGAGTGGCAGGGAAATGGATCCCGGATCGAAAAAGCTGAAGGCTTGTCGGTTCGATGCTCTATGGCACGGCGAATTTCGGGAATATTTCGCGCGTGACCTATTTTCCAAATTCGATTGCGTATTCGAGAGCCCTTGCAGCCTTCTTGCTGATACGACCCCGGCTGACGACGGCAGGCTACGCGGCGGTATAAATTGTGGAGATGCAACTTTACGTAAACATGCTGCTGCGTGGTTCGTCATCAACATCATTTAGCGATAAAGCGTTTAACACATCGACCCGTACCTACTCTACGTGCTACACGTGCTGCCGTGCCTGTGAGTAACGTTTGTGTTATTAACATACGTTGTAGCTGAAATGACGGTATTAATTTCTAATGAATCGTGATGGATGTCGGCTTTTCGGAAATGAAAATGCGTTACTACCGCTTGTATCTATCTTGCTTTGATGCCACAATTTATTAGATTCGTGGTTAAATTTTGCTCATCCCCATGCTGGTGACGTGAAATCAAAGAGAAAAGTGCTGTAGGTAACATTTCCAATTGCTGATTAAGATTTTATAAATAATAAACAAACAATGTCCAAATTTGAACAAATCAAGTGAAAAGGCTTTTTTGAAATAGTGATTTAATCTTATCGATTCCGTTAAAGCCATAAAAGGAAAGGAAAGATTTTTCTTGGCCAGACGTACGTACGTAATCCAACCAGTCAGCATATCCTTTATAGTAATCCATAATATCAATCAACCGAATGCAACATCGACGTTATTTTGCCCACAATGTCTTTGCATTGTCTCGCTTCGGTTAGTTGGCAGACTGTGACTGAGCGGCAGTCGGGAGGCTTGACTGTCGGTTACTACCACACCGCACCGGTCAAGCCACAAATGGTCAAACCCCATCACGAAGGCCATCCAGCAACAGGACCCTAATGCCGAAAGCTTTAAAACTTGTGAACGTACGTGATGTGGTTGCAGAATGCATGAAACAGCAATCCCAGATCCAGCCAGCTGGATGCCATGCGGGCCCTGTGTTTGCTCCTTCTTTTGGATTGGATTGTTCCTTCAGGAAATTGTCTCTCGCTTCTGTGCGGCGGAGCTTATAGGCTGTAGAACATGGCTTTGAATCAAATTTAAGGCTGCTTTCGTTTTATGCCTTGGAATTACCCTTTTCATCGTAAATCACATCATTGCTGGTCGGCTAATCTTAGGAACAGCGGAACGGATGGTATTGCGTTGCTTCAATGTTTGAGTATGACGTACGCTCGAAATGGTGTAATTTAAATCCAGTTCATATGTATGTAATTGGAGACGTAGTGAATGGCTAGATTATTTTCAATAGTGAGATAAATCGATCCCAGAAGAGTACTTCACAGTTCGAAAATGATAGTAGTAATCGATAGGAAACCGAAAGACAAGTTGCTTTTTAACGAGACACTTTCCGACGACTGTCTCCGGCATTGGCAGCCCCCAGTGGGGCGGCATCCTGACGTTTAGTTCGAAGCAGAGGAAAAATCAAACGGACGAAAAAGAATAGTGAGTGAGACTACAAATATGTGTGTCTAGTGTCTGTGATTGTGGTTGAATGCTACATTTCTTGGTTCTTGGCGTTCGGTCTTGGCTGAAAGTTAAAAACTAATTCACCCGTCGCTGATGAAACAATTCGCTTAGGGATTCGCTATTGTATCCTTTTTCAGTGAATCTTTGCGCTTGAAACGGAACAATGGCAGTAGAAAACGACACATTAGACAGGGCAAACTCGTAATGGGAATACGAGCTTTCATGCCAATGCTACATTTGTATGGATGGAGCCCAAACCAGGAAGCATATGGTAGAGGGAACCGTTATATCATTTGCCATTTGTTGGAATCGTTCCTTAACTAATCCTTTGATCGATTTTTTCGACAAATAATGTGACTCGTTTTTGGTAAACAAACGTACCATACGTAGACAATGTTTATATAGTGTTTTATATAACTTCACTGAACAATGTACTGGGTGTCTCCATTAAAAACACTTGCAGAAGTGAAAGTAATCACTCAGTGAATATAAATTGCAGAAAATAGAAGTTATTTTATGCCATCTTTACTGGAACAATGAAGGATTCCATCTGAAAAAATATATTATTTAAATTATTTGTTTCTGTCAAAACTGAAATTGAAACATTTCTGCTACTTTAAAAACACATATCTCGAATCGGAAAATTTCAATTTTGTAAGCAAAAAGCTTACACGTTATTGTATGTATATGGATTGACCCCGAATAACTTGTAGAAAAACTCTAACTGCTGTGTAAAATAGCATAACAATTCAACCAGCACCGAAAATCCTTCGGTTGAGATGCCAGCATTCGATAATACATCGACAAACCCTAAAATAAACATCACTAAATAAGGGAATTATCAGTACATTGTGAAAATAATCCGACATTTATGGCAAAAGCTGAACAGCACCCTGTGCAAACTAAACAATCTACAGGTCTTCTTACACTTGGCCTCAGCCGAACGGAACAGCGAACAGCCCGCAGCAAAACAACAAGCGAGCAACTTTCCATTCATGGCATTCTCAGCAGTACTAGGTACTTTTTCGGGCTCTCGTCGAGAATGGACCAACCCTTTCTGCTTTTATCTGACGGGGTTTGAAGCTATTCCAGCAGAGTGCCCCATGCTCCTTCAAATCAGTGTCCTCAATTATACAAAACTTTGGCTGAGATTTCTGAGCCGCACCCACCGCCGGCGCCGTTCAAACCGTGTCAGCGACGACAAGGGTACGGTGTGCTGGGCTGGATGCCTAAGTGAGAACGTGCTAATATTTTACAACCTCGAGGATCCGCACCAGCAACAACAAGCAACGGCGACCGACAACGGACGAGGACTGAAAGAATCAGCTGATAGAAAACTTTGGACCGAGGTTATGCCACTGTTTTCTTTTGTTTCCTTCAGTATTTAAACCGCAACCCGGATGGAGGAAGGATATTTCCGGAGCTTTTACCATTTCGGTGTGCATGCTTTTGCACTCCTGCCCGCCCGCACCGGGGACGGACAGCGAGCGTCCGCTTGGAAAGGATGCAAAACCGAAAGCGTTCGACGGGGTGGGTGTTTTACATAAAATATTGCTCGCATAAATTCCCCCAGACTATCGCACTGAACTATACCGCCGGAGCGGCCGGCACCGCCTGGCACCGGAGACCGGAAGATGGGCGAGCGGTAAAGTTTTCCACTTTGCTTCGCGCCGATAGGCGGCTTGCTGCTGCCGGACACTTTGTCGAACTTGAAGCGTGACTGTGATTTGCAAAACAAAAACAAACAGGCTGCCATGCAAATGGGTTACCACTCCTTTCCAGGAGAGGAACCATCGTTCCTTCGAGTTTAGCACCTAGTATGTTGTGAAATGGACCGGATTTATAACATAATGAAACATGTCAATCCAGTTTTAGAGTTGCTTAGAAAGCTAGATTTGAACGTAAGATTTTCGGCCATAACCCAGAAATAGCTTTAAATAACGCTATCGTGAAACTTTATTATTAATATCTTTTCAATTACATATTAGGATTATAATTGGCTTCCATTATAACCTGGTTTATCCCACAGATCTCTTAACTTGGTAAAAAGTAACAAACTACGAACCTAGTAAATGATAGATTTTCCGCTCTTTTCACTCCAGGTCATGTCCTACCCTAGGAATAGTATAAAACACCTTGCTTTCATTACTTTCTTCTAAAATTTTCTCCGTTTATTGGAAAAAAGACTACTGTTAGAAACACGAATTGATTCGCAAAGAAAAAATTGCAATTTTTCCTCACACTAAAAAAGTTTTTGAAATTGGCTTCAAAAATCGGAAGGCAAAAAATAATTTGTGGGATGTAAGTCGATTTTTTTAATAAAATCAATTGTCTGTAGACTCTTCAGCCTAAAGAACTCGAAAAATGACTCCATACATTCATGTTAACGCGTCTAACAGCAGACAAAAATGGAAATTCAAACAATAGAATTTGCAAATCTCGCCATTTTTTTCTTTCTTTTCGAAGGTTTTTGCATGGAAAAAAATAACATATATATGAAAAGCAAGAACAGATTTGGTTTTCACGTTTAAACTTTAGGTAAAAATGCGTTACTTTTGCTCGATTAAAAAGTTCTCTTTCCGTTCAGTTGCCCAACACTGGAAGGACAAAAACTTGATAAAATATTTGTAGTAGCCTTATTAATAATTTTCATAGAAGAGTCTAAAATTTCTCGAGTTCGATTAGTTTTTGAGTTACGCAAAAATATCTGTTTTGTTTGTATGAGGATCCTTATCCCACTACCACAGGGGTGAGGGGTCTCAAACCAACATAAAATAAATTCATGCCTCTAAAATCCCCCACATGCGAAATTTGGTTGCATTTGCTTGATTAGTTCTCGAGTTATGAGGAAATTTGTATTTCATTTGTATGGGAGCCCCCCTGCTAAAGAGGGGAGGGGTCCCAATTCATCATAGAAAAAAATCCCCACATGCCAAATTTGGTTTCATTCGCTTGGTTAGTTCTTGAGATAAGAGGAAATTTGTATTTCATTTGTATGGAAGCACCCCCTCTTAAAGGAGAGAGGGGTCATAATTCCCCTCCTAAAAAGGGGATGGGTCTCAATTCACCATAGAAAAAAAATTCTTGCCTCCAACAACACCCACATTAATATTTTTTTGAAACGATGGTTCTACAATTGATGAAGGGACAGTAGGGGAAAGAAATGAAAATTTTTGGTGAAGGAGAGGAAAAGCGGAAAGGGAAGGAGGGGGGGGATATTGGTAGCTACGCTTGACAAGTAGTCATTTTGACTCCTACCTTTTGTCCAATGCTGTTAGGTGCAAGCGTCGAACCAAGCTATAATCTGAGATTATAACCGGATTCGAACCCATAACAGCCGCCAGGGCACGTGGTTCGCTGGTAGTTGTACCTTTGAACCATAGAGGCGCTGGACAAAAGGAGACTGCAAAATCCACTTATCAAGATAGCGACGCGTTTTGGTTGGGTTATCCTTGGTTGGAAGGTTGGGTACCTTTTGTCCAGCGCCTCTATGGTTCAAAGGTACAACTACCAGCGAACCACATGCCCTGGCGGGTGTTGTGGGTTCGAATCCGGTTATAATCTCAGATTATAGCTTGTTTCGACGCATGCACCTAACAGCATTGGACAAAAGGTAGGAGTCAAAATGACTACTTGTCAAGCGTAGCTACCAATATCCCCCCCTTCCTTCCATTTCCAATCTTCCCCTCTTTCACCAAAAATTTTCATTTCTTTCCCCTACCGTCTCTTCATCAATTGTAGAACCATCGTTTCAAAAAAATATTAATATATATGTATGACCGCATTTCAAGGTCAAGACTAAAAAACTTGAGATTAGTCTATAACACCCACATGCCAAATTTGGTTACATTTACTTAGTTAGTTCTCGACTTATATGAAAATTTGTATTTCATTTGTATGGGAGCCCTCCCTCTTAGTGGTGGGAGGGATCTCTAACTATTATAAGAAACTTCCCTGGCCCCAAAAATCCCTGCATGCAAATTTTCACGCCAATTGGTTCAATAGTTTTCGATTCTATAAGGAACATACCGACAGACAGACAGACAGGCAGAAATCCATTTTTATAGGTATAGATTGTGATATTTCTAAAATTTGCTATTAAACAAACTACAAACGACATGATTTTGTAAAGAGGATAGATAGGGCTTATAAACGAAGTGAAAAAAATGGTGGCCATCTTGGATTTGGCCGCCATGTTGGATTTTATCAAAAAAAATCGCCGTTTTCGCCATGATCCCCCCAACCGATTTAAATTTTCAGACCATCAACCATCGGAAAGCTGAGAAAAAATGCTATAAGGAACATTCATCAAATTAGATGTGCAATGGCATTAAGTAAATAAAACAACGTTCTAGCTAGAACCAGCAAATTATTCTGTCAAGTAGAACTCAATAAGCGTTGGTTAGAAAGAAAAAGATGGCATTTTTTAAATTTTGAATATTTTTAAAAGAGCTCTACACAATAGTTTTACGGAGACATCATTGTGTGTAAAACCTGTACCTGATATATCACTGCAACCGAATATTCAAAACGATCTAATCAAAACTTTGCTTCGTCCTTTATTCTGTCTGTTGTTGAATCTTTGAAATAATTAATATAGAGTAATGCTATGATGGCAAAAAACCGTTTTAAAAGTTTTTGTGCCGAAAAATTAATTTTTTTAATTTACAAAATTTTAAAGTAAATAGTAATTAACAAGCTTTTTTTACATTCTGATATAAATCGATATTATTCAAATTTTAAGTTCAAAACAGTTCTGAAACGTCAATATTTCGGATTGTTAAAATTATTATTAGCAGAAAACTTGAGTGTAGACAATGGCAAACACTGCAGTTCTTATGCTAATTAACTCAGTCTGCGACTGCTATCCGGCAGAACTGACTACACACTTGACGGGCTAAAGCCATCAGCAGTCGGTGGTTGGTTTTGAGACGGACGGTTTCTGTCTAAGGACTGTGCTGTTACAAACCCAACAGAAGCAGACATAATTTATGCGTTTTTCTTTCTGACTCGCCGAAGGCCCAAAGGGTGCTTCTCCCAAAAACCGCGTGGCAGCGAAGATCTGGTTGGCTTTTACTTTAATTTTGCGGAAGCTTCATATCCAGACGACAGTTCTGTTCACCACTGCAGTAAGCTTGTCGTCTCATGTTCGATGGGATTCATACCAGCTGTTGAGTGCGAAAAGATGAACGAAGAAAGGAAGTACTATCCTTACACGAAAGGGATTACAACTAATCAAGCTTGCTGTGCTCGGCAGCCGTCTTCCTGATGCCACTGCAGTTAGATGAGGTTAACTAGCTAAGCAGTGTTACGATGAAAGTCATAAGTCAACCTGTCACTCCTACGCCGGTTGGTGTTAGGTTCAATTTGGAGGATAAAGCTAAGTTCGGAAAATTATATAACCGCGCACCTATCTGTTAACCAGATCCCACAGGTACCGTAGGCCGGTTCGATAAATTCAAACAGCTCTCATAATCGTAAAATTAAACTCATGTGAAGCACCTGATGATAGAATAAATTACAGTGATAATTACCGGGAGATGTGCAACCCGCTAACATCGTCGTAGTTACGTAGATAGCGCTCGAGTCAGCCGGGCAGGCAGCTGATACGCATATTAATTACTCTAAATTAATACGTCGAGTGACCACGCCAGCCAATCAGTTTATTCTCAATAAATTGCAATAGTTAGATGTTTATCCATTAAAATTTATATCTCATGAAATTGGAGCTGTTGCGTTGCGGCGGTAAATTACCAGTTTTCAAATCAAAATGAAACCGATTGAGCCAAGAGGATTACCTGTAATGAAACGAAACGAAAAAAATATGTAAATGGTGTTACTTGTTACTTTTTGTTGGTCTACTGTGATAGATACGAGCGCGAAGTTTGTTTTTTTTTGGAAATCAAAAGAATATTTTCTGTTTTGGATTTCAGTCACGCCGCTTTATTTTGATTGAATGAAAGCAATTTACTTGCTTTCATTTCACCTTGTTTGGAGGATACTTGGAGAGAGCCATTATTGAGTATCACGAGAAACACAAAACAATCAAGAACTGGTTCTTAGTTAGTAACTTAGACTGTAATTTTATTTGATAAATTTTTTCCATGGAGTTGCATATGGTAACCAGTAGGACGATTTATCATTTAGCAATTGTTTTTTAACAGGGTAAAAAATGAGATATAAAGAAATCCATCCATTTCCATTCATTTGTGGAAGCTCTGTGATATTTGATATGTTTATATTTGTTTTTGCATAATTCTTTTGCGTCCTGTTTATAGCCGTTTGTCATCCGTATCATTATTACGTTATTTCTATGTCGTTATTGTACCATTATTACGTCATTTTGTGTTGTTTTGTATTAATTTTGTGTAATGTTTGTGTTGTTTTAGAATTAATTTCGAATTTTTCTTTATAATTTGTGTCACTTTTGAACAATTTGTGTCAATGTGTGTCCTTTTTATAGATATTTGTATCACTCTCAAGTTATTCTTGTATCATTTTTTTTATTATTTTTATGCCATTTTATTGGTTTTTGCTTGTCGACACGCGGCTAATCTTTTAATTTTCTTAAGGAAGAGTGGCATACTCTGTACAAATATTTTATAAAATTTCCGTCCTACTAATATTGAACTTAAGAGCGCAAAAAATGATGAGATTATTTTGAGTTTTTCCCTAAAGTTCAATCGTAAAAACCAAATCTAATCTTCCTCTTCATATATACGTTGTTATTTTCTATACGAAAATCAAATTGCAAAGCAATTTCTATACCCCGTTTCAGTCATTACATAGCACAGTGGTCCAGAATCACAAAAAACGGACATTAGTGATAAGGTAAAAATGCGTAACTTTTCAAGGGTCTTTGGACAAGTTTATTAATAAAATATAGCGCATCATTCTGTACTATTAGCGTTACCGTGAATTTACCATCCTTACGGGTAAACTTTTTCTGAAATTAAATAGAAAAGAATACTTTTCCAATTAAATTCTACTATTTATATTTATTCGCAACAGATACGTATTTCGCCTGCGACTTGCAGGCTTCATCAGTGTCTGTTTTCGAACGCTGATGAAGCCTGCAAGTCGTAGGCGAAATACGTATCTGTCACGAATAAATATATATAGCAGAATTTAATTGGAAATGTTTTCTTTTTTATTTTATTTCAGGTTTCGTATTCTACTAAGACGCTCCGAGAAGTTAAAAACTAACAATCTTTTGTTTTTTTAATATTAATTCCAAAAAAAATTTTCTTCAAAAGGTTGTAGATCATACTAAATTAAGCAACTTTGCTGAATATAGTAACTAACTCTCTTTCACTGGCTGCGAAATATAATATTTTTTTGAAAGTATCAATTATGCTCAATAACTTTGCACACGATCTTGATATTGCTTTCAAATGTTCTATAAAGTTATTCAGTTTATTAAAATGCACAACTTCTTTGAAGACTGTTTATCGCTAGGACGCTTATTTAATTAGTTATCTATACATAAAAAAAATTTCTGTCTGTATGTTCTTTATAGAATCGAAAATTACTGAACCGATCGGCGTGAAGATTTGCATGTAGGGGTTTTTGGGGCCGGGTAAGGTTCTTATGATGGTTAAAAACTGCTCCCCCACCAAAAAGGGGGGCTCTCATACAAATGAAACACAAATTTCCTCATAACTCCAGAACTAATCACGAGGTTTTTCACGAAATGGTATTCGGCGAAATGTTATACAATCATGGCGAATATTGCTATCCGCTTTATTTTATCTGGTTAAGCAATAGGGGAGTTGTTTTCTACTTTATTGTGCGAAAAAATTGCAAAACTCGAGATTGTGACAAAGGTCATCCGAGATTTACGTTTTATGTACAACACAATATAATTTGTGGCAATACGAAGTTTGTCGGGTCAGATAGTAAAATATATAAAAAAATCTCACCATTGAAAAAAAAAAAATTAATTTCGGGCAATTTTGCGCAAACCAGACAACTATTGGGTGAAAGTACTATATTTTGTTTATAAAAAAATTATTTTCATCAGATCTTAAAAGGAATCTTAGAAAAAACCAAATGAAAAATGTGTTATTTTTTAATAGAATTTTTATTAGCTCGTTTAGAGAAAGAGATAGAGAGTTATTGGACTTTAAAAAGTTGCTTATTTTAATGTGTTCTACAACTTTTGTGAAGACACCATAGCGTATTTAAATAAAGAAAATTGAATCACCCTAATAAAACCACCAAAATCACAATAGTCATAAATATAAGAGGCTTATGTCTGTCGCCAAAACGAGGGGCGCGATATGTATTTTCGTGGTAATAATCGCCCACATTAAGCAGAGACTCAAACCAATCATACCAGATTACATTCAAGACAAGCAAAAGTGACGTAGTTGCACCTCATAGAGTTACATAGCGTTAGCGTTACATAGCGTACCACCAATTTGCTCACAATTAGACGCGAGGCGACGCGCGGGGGTTACAGCTAGTTTTAGGCATAGTGTCTTTGGAGAAGTTTATTAATAAAACATCTTTCGCATCATTCATATATTAGAGTGATACAAACTTTTGTTTTTTTTTTAAATAAGGCCATTACAAATATTTAAAAAAGTTTTTGTCCCTCCGGTGTTGGGCCACTGAAGGGGGGTTGCAAAAAAAACAAAGAGAATTTTTTAATCGGGCAAAAAAAATGGATTTTATGCATTTTTATTTTAAGTTTAAACGTGAAAACCAAAACTATTCTTGCTTTTAATATATACGTTTTTAATTTCCGTGCAAAAATCTACGAAACAAAGATAAAAAGCGAAAGAAATTGTTTTTGGTCTTTTTTTGGAAATTCCGCTGTTTGAACTTCCATTTCTATTTCATGCTAGAAGCGTTAACTCAACTCGTACACTCATTACATACTAAAATACTAAAATAGGCAACTTTGCTGTGTATAGCAACTATCCATGTCTTAATGGTTGCGAAATTTAATGATGTATTTCAAAAGAGCACTTAGAAACCAATTATGCCCAATAGCTCAACTTTGCACACGATTTTTTGTAAAGACTGTTTTTCACATATTTTTTTGAAGCTATTTAAAAAAAAGTTAATATCGCCCTAATAGGTGGATTCACGGCCAGCCTAATAATGCAGAAAAATGCACTATATTTTATTAATAAACTTCTCCGAAGACACCATCCTTGAAAAATTACACATTTTTTTACCCAATTGCTAATGTCCGCTTTTTTGCGGTTCTGGACCACTGTGCATTGTTCGAACTTCCACTTCTGTTTCATACTAGAAGCATTAACGTACATTTAGTGAGTTCTTTAAAGGCTGTAAAGCCGAAAAACAATTGAATTCATATGAAAAAAAAAATATTAACAAATCTTTTTTGCTCTTCCTCTTTAAAGTCAAAAATAACAAAAATTAGATGAATTGAGGGGTCAATCCCGGCGTAGTGATTAGTATTCACGCCTCTCACACCGAGGATCCGGGTTCAAATCCCAACCCCGCAGAAGTCACGAATGACCTAAGCTGATAAAGTGACTATAATTATACAAACAAACAAAATTGGACGAACTAAAAGATTTGATATTAGGCTAAAAATATTGACGAAGCGGAGGTGGTACCCGAGCCCACCACTCCCTATCTCCGGTCGAGCGTGTTACACGATTACACCACCAAGCCGTGTGCCATTTAGTACCGTTTTTGTATCATATTTGCATCGTTTGAATCATTTTTGTATAATTAGATAAATAAATAAAATAAATTGTGTCAACTTTCGTATTTTGCTGGTATAGTATTTTTAGTATTTTGTCAAAAAATCTGTTAAACTTATGTTCATACTTTGTGCTATATCATTTCAATTTGGATATCAGTTTGATAGCATTTCATTTGAGTCAGTTTTTTAGTATTGTGTTTGCCTTTTTTGTTTTTCTGTTTCTTTAAAAAATATTAAAAATATTTGTATTATTTCATGAACCATTTTGTGTTATTTTAATATAACTGTTGACTTTTTTTATGTTGTGTTTGTATAACTTTGGTGGTATGTTTGTATCAGTTTTATACCGTTTGAAAATCATTTTCGTTTCATTGTTGTATCATTTGTATTTCTAATTGTTTTGTCCGGTCTATGTTACTTTCTTTGCCGTCATTTTTATATTATTTTTGTATAATTTCCATGTCATTTTAATGTCTAATGTTCCTTTCTTGAGCGTCTCAAATTTAATTCGTAGATTGAGGAAGATGACAATTTTCTTTTTTAATTCCGTTATTTACTCGTTTTGACAGGTACATATTTTATCTCTGACTTGCATCATCAAATTCGAAATAAACACTGATGTTTATAGAAATGCCAGCAAAATAAATCATTCATTGAAATAAATAGAAAAAATGATTAAAAAATTAACCAATCCATTGCTCTGCAGTGAAAATTATGCAACTCAAGGTGAGAGCTGTGAGCAACTAAAGCACATTGAAAAAAATAAATCACACCCACAGGTTCATCAAATCGAAGGATTCCAAAGTATTTTTCCGTGTCATTATGACTGAGAACAAGAGTGAAAGGTCTTTGCCCGCGGATGAATGTCGATTTGTAGGAATTGCTTTGCATGAAGAGAAACGTGCCGAAGTACTAAGAAAAAGTCGGAAAGATCAAAGGTTGGGAATATGATAGTACACATCGCTAAGAAAGTGTACAATGCAGAGGTATCTTCCATAGGAAACTGTTTTCAATAATAAACCAAAACAATGTAGAACACAATTAAAACAACGAACCTGTAAAACTTCGAGACAAGAAAGAGCAAACTGCTCTGCCTGGCTTGATAGCAATGAATTTTACTAGAATTATTAGATTGACACGTAGTAGGGTCAGAACAGAACTAACTTCTAGCTGTCAAATGACTCATTTTGACAAAAGGAAACATATATGAAACAAGTCGAGAAAATGCATCTTTTCGCAAAAATGATTACATTATCCGTAGATGGCCTATCTCTGCGTTATTGGACCCGATCCGGACCATCCAACGCCGAACAACATTGCTTCTATTATCCGATTCTTCCTGGGGAAAGAAATTTCATGCTGTTCTTACGAGTCCGATTTGTATTCATTTCGCAGTGGTAACGAAATCGAAAAAAAACCAGGTCACACCCTCTGCCAGCGGAAGTAAAACTCGGCCACAGCCGCCACGGCGCGCCGTCGAGCTCGGATATCACGCTCTTGTGACACTCTTCTTGCACAATTATTGTGCATATTTGATTATATAACTCTGTACAGACGGAGTCGAGACGGTCTGGAGGATAGCCTGCTAGCTAGTCTTGCGTTTGATGTTAGTACATATTCTTTCCTTTTCGATGGAAATAAGGAGTTTCTCTCGTACGCCCGTTACAACCGTTTAGTGTATTAGGATGGTGCAGAGTTTTTGACGACCGGAGCAGTCGTTTGAGAAGTAGTGTTAAAATTTTTACTCAAAAAGGTACATTAGTAGTTTTTCTGAATCGATTTAGAGCGTAGAATTCATAGAAGTTATTCTCTGACTTATAATGGAACCTATCTACGAGAATAGTTTCCGAAACATGGAAGCCCCTTCAAGCAAAAGGGTAACAAAGTAAATACTTTTTAAGATAATTCCCTAATTTCGCCGGTGGAAACCAGAGCGGAAAAAACTAATCAGATTACGCGACCTAAAGTATTGTCCATCCGAAACGGACCACACTACTGAACAAATGCTCAACAAAGTCAAATGCTTGCCCGCAGAATATCCTCAGCCAGCCTAACCTAAGAAATCGAGCTGAAGCCCCAAAGAGCAATCACTACACAGGCAGCTACATAATGCAGGCTGGGCAGCGAAAAGAATGGAGTGAAGTCCCACTGCAACCATCGCCGGCTGATAAGGTTACATAATGTGCTCGCCCGATGTCAACCCCGAGCAGCCAACCAGCGTGCATTTGTGCTTTGTCTAAGCAGCACTGGAGAGGCCAACAGCGGCTGATAGCCAGTGTTGACAGAACTTCAATGAGGACAGAAAGCAAAACAGACTCGACTAACGTCTTTGTAGGAACTAAATAATATGAAGCAAAAGCATAAAAATTGATTTGTATTCAGAGTGAGACATTTTATGTAAAAATTACTCAATGACAAAATTGTATCAATTCATCGCGAGCAAATCGGAACATTGCATTTCCGGATACAGGCTGATTACATTTCTAATATACATAGCTAGGTATATATTGAATTTGGCTACCCCGTTGGTCTTGCTTTTATTTGTTTGTAAACATTTCTCCTGGGATCCGCCTGACGCCGGGCGCCGCCCGGTGCTAGCCTTTTTTCTGTGTGTCAGCGAAAAAACCATTACGGAAAAAATAGACATGAGATCAAAGGACGTTGGCCGGATGTGGGTAGCACAGTAGCAGACCAGAGAGGTTCAACCGTTTGATCCTTAACATCGGATGATGTTCTCCAAACAAAAGGCTCGACTATCGACTATCTATCGACGATCGTTGTTGCCGGCGCGGCGGCATCGTCATTGTCGTCATCATGTTCCCAAGAGTTGTTGGCGGTCTGAAGTTTAGCAAAAAACTAATGAGATTAGCTGGAGTTTTTTTTTCGAGTGGTAAACAAATGAAAGTGTTATGAATAATGGAACAGTCTATCGTTTGAGTATAATGGACATTTTTACAAAGTGATGTTTGTGTGTAAAAAGTTACAAATTAGCTGTCTTAAAAGTTATACAAAGCTGTCAAGGTCGGCTTCAAAGTTATAGATAAAACTTGGTCGTACCTAAAAAATATACAACATTTTGTTGAAAAAACATATATTTTAAGTTTATAAAAACTCAATTTATAAAGCCGGTATATTCTATATTTCGAGATTGGGTAATTTGACAACTTTTGTGAAAATTTTAGCCTGGGCATTCGAAATGTTTGGAGTTTATCAATATTTTTCAACTAGTTTTTTTTCTGAAAAGTAAATCATATTAGTATATTTCATGTACAGCCTCTCCCAGCCAAAATTCGAACATAAGACGACTGGCTTGTTAGACCAAAAGCTGACTTCATTACACTCTTTCTGACATTCTGACTTGACTTCATTCATTTATCAATCGATAATGGGAATAGATAACATACTATCTTTTTCTTATAATAATAGGCAAAAATGGCAAAAGTGGGTTCCAAAACAGCACAAAACTAAAAGTAGCTTTGAAATAACACAAAAATAAGGCACAAATATATCGCAAAAAAAAAAACACAAAAATCACAGAAATCACAAAAAGAAAGATAAAACTAACGAACATGACAAAACTTATAAGAGCGATAAAAATGAGTAATTCTCGCTGAAACGGGGCCACTACTGACACGAGGTCTTCAAATATAGGAACTTTTGCGCGACACGGTTTCGTAAAGAGGAGAGATAGGGATAATAAACGAAATGAAAAAAAAATAAATTGGCGGCCATCTTGGATTTGGACGCCATGTTGAATTTTATCAAAAAATCGCCGTTTTCGCCATGATCCACTCAACTGATTTTAATTTGAAGACCACCATCGGAAAGCTGAGAAAAAATGATATAAAAAACATTCATCAGGTTAGGTGTGCAATAGCATTAACTAAATAAAGCAATTCATTTTCTGTAGCAAGATATTCCATTATATGAGCGTTGTAAACCTTGATACGGGTAATTAATTGTTTCGTTTATTTAATGCCACTACATATGTAATTTGATCAATGTTTCTTATAGAATTTTTTCTCAGCGTTCCGATGGTGGTCTTAAAATTATAATCAATTGGGGGATTATGACAAAAACGGCGATTTATTGATAAAATCCAACATTGCGACCAAATCTAAGATGGCCGCCGATTTTTTTCACTTCGTTTTTAAATTCTACCTCTCCTCTTTACAAAAACGGGTCGTTTGTAGTTTGTTTCATAGCAAATTTTGGAAATATCACAATAATTATATGAAAATTGTGAACCTTGCTTCAAATAACTGGTTGTTTTATTCAGTTAATGCCAATGAACACCTAATTTTGTGAATGTTTCTTATAGCATTTATTCTCAGCTTTCCAATGGTGGTCTTAAAATCGGTTGGGGGGCTCATGGTGAAAACGGACATTTTTTGATAAAATCCAATATGGCGATCAAATCCAAGATGGCCGCCAAAAAATATTTTACTCCATTTGAAAACCCTGTTCTTCTTCTTTACAGAACCGGGCCATTTGTTTGTTGTTTCCCGGCAAATTTATGAAATATCACATGATATAGATCTCAAGGTTTGCACAAAATTCAACTTTTTTGAAACTGTAAGGCCCCTTGGCGAACGAGGGGTCCACTATTTCGAGGTATCAGAAGTGTAATTCTTATTTTTTAACCATTTCCAACCAATTAAGAGCAAAAGTTTCAATCTTTGAAGACCTCGTGTCAGTAGTGGCCCGTTTCAGCGTGAATTACTCAAATGACACAAAAGTGGCATGAAAAGACAAAAAATACAAATATAAAAATAACGGGAAAAATAATATAAAAATATACGCAAAACACGGCATCAAATGACGACAAAATTGAAACAAAATATCACCAAAAATTAAAACATTTGTGAAGTCACGAATGACTCAAGCTCTTAAAGTGACTATAATCAAAACAAAAAAAAAACAGTTGAAGGAAAGTAAAACAGAATTAATTCAAAGATGACATGAAAATTACACTGAACCTACCAGCCCAATTAGAGTCCAAAAGTAACGCAAAAGTAATGCATATATGACAAAAATTATATATAAATGACACATGTATAACAATAACAGGTATCAAACATGATAAAAGCGAAAAAACCCCGCGAAAATGAGACAGAAAAGACCGAAAATGGCACAAAAAAAGTCAACAATGCCATATTAAAAACACAAAATTAAAACAAAAGTATAAATATGGCATCAAAAATCAAAATAGTAACATAAAAATGATACGTGTGACTTCACTACAAGTGACACGAAAATGATACAAAAATAAGGAATAATAATGACGAGAGATAAAAATATCAAAACACATAAATAAAGCAAAATCAATTCAAAACATGGTACAAAATTTGACACGTGAATGACATAAAACTGATGTTAAAATATATAATGACACAGAATGACATCAATAGATAAAACCAAAAAATAACGACAGAAATGATACAACTGATAAACATGACAAAAATGAGATGAAAGAAACAAAGATGACAAACGTGACAGCAAATGACGAATAACAATCACATCGAAAACAAATACATTTTACGAATATGGCACAAAAATACAAAACGCAATGTAAAAGCAATAATAAAATGGTTTATAAATGATACAAAAATACCATAGAAACAGCGGAGAACGGCAAAAAATGAAACAGAAAAGAAAAGTCCTGACGCAAAATTTCGATTGACAAAATGGTAAAATGGCATAAAATAACATAAAAGTAACCAAACAACGACACCAATATAACAACAATAAGACTCAAATAAAACTAATGCAACAAAACTGGCATTAAAATGGTACACAAATAAAAAGAATCTCTCACGCTGAGGACCACGCAGAAGTCACGAATGACATAAGCTGTTAAAGTGACTATAAGGCCATTACAAATATTTAAAAAAGTTTTTGTCCTTCCGGTGTTGGTCAACTGAAGGGGGGCGAAAAAAACAAAGAGATTTTTTTAATCGAGCAAAAAAACTGCGTGTTTAGCATTTTTACTTAAAGTTTAAACGTGAAAACTGAATCTATTCTTGCTTTTTATATACATACTAGCTGACCCGACAAACTTCGTATTGCCACAAATTAACCTGTGTTGTACATAAATCATGAATCTCGGATGATCTTTGTCACAATCTCGAGTTTTGCAAGCCCCCCAGTGGGCGGCGCTTCCGACGGCGGGTCACCGGCAACACTCGCGACCGTCTCGTCCTGAATGATCTAGTGTTACTATAGATAGTTTTTGTGGTCTTGTATTGACTAATGTTTTATGGAAGAATCTCGAATTTCTCGAGTTCGATTAGTTTTTGAGTTTCGCAAAAATTTCTGTTTTATTTGTATGAGAGTCCATATCCCCCTACCACAGGGGTGAGAGGTCTCTAACTATCGTAAAATAAATTCAAGACTCCAAAATCTCCCACATGCCAAATTTGGTTCCATTTGCTTGATTAGTTCTCAAGTTATAAGGAAATTTGAATTTCATTTGTATGGGAGCTCCCCTCTTAAAAGGGGAAGGGGTCGTAATTCACCATAGAAAAAAATTCTGCCATCTAAAACTCCCACATGCCAAATTTGGTTCTATTTGCTTGATTAGTTCTCGAGTTATGAGGAAATTTGTATTTCGTTTGTATAGGAGCCCCCCCTCTTAAAGTTGGGAGGGGTCCTAATTCACCATAGAAAATATTCTTGCTATCGAAAACTTTCATATGCCAAATTTGGTTTCATTTGCTTGATTAGCTCTCGAGTTATGAGGAAATTTGTATTTCATTTGTATAGGAGTCCCCCTCCTAAAGTGAGGAGGGGTCCCAGTTCATCATAGAAAAAATTTTTGTCTCCAAAAACACCCACGTGTCAAATTTGGTTCCATTTGCTTGATTAGTTCTCGAGTTATGAGGAAATTTGTATTTCGTTTGTATAGGAGCCCCCCTTCCTAAAGTGGGGAGGGATCCCAATTCATCATAGAAAAAAATTTTGTCTCCAAAAACACCCACGTGCCAAGTTTTGTTTCATTTGCTTGATTAGTTCTCGAGTTATGAGGAAATTTGTATTTCGTTTGTATAGGAGCCCCCCCTCTTAAAGTGGGGAGGGGTCCTTATTTACCATAGAAAATATTCTTGCCCTCGAAAACTTTCACATGCCAAATTTTGTTCCATTTGCTTGATTAGTTCTTCAGTTATGAGGAAATTTGTATTTCATGTGTATAGGATCCCCCCTCCTAAAACGAGGAGGGGTCCCAATTCATCATAGAAAAAAATTTTGTCTCCAAAAACACCCACATCCCAAATTTGGTTCCATTTGCTTAATTACTTCTCGAGTTATGAGGAAAATTGTGTTTCTTTGGTACAGGAGCCCCCCCTCTTAAAGTGGGGAGGGGTCCTAATTTACTATAGAAAATATTCTTGCCCTCGAAAACCTTCACATGCCAAATTTGGTTCCATTTGCTTGATTAGTTCTCGAGTTATGAGGAAATTTGTATGGAAGCCCCCCCTTTTAAAGAGGAGAAGAGTTATAATTCCCCTTATAAAGAGGGGAGGGGTCTCAATTTACCATAGAATAAATTCTTGTCACCGAAAACACCCACATGCCAAATTTGGTTCTATTTGCTTGATTAGTTGTCGAGTTATGCAGAAATTTGTGTTTCATTTGTATGGGAGCCCCCCCTCTTAGTGGGGGGAGGGGTTTCTAACCATCACTAAAACCTTTCCTGGCCCCAAAAAACCTCTACATGCATATTTTCATACCGATTGGTTCAGTAGTTTTCGATTCTATAAGGAACATACGGACAGACAGACAGACAGACAGACAGACAGAAATCCTTCTTTATAGGTATAGATATATTTATATGGAAAATAATAATTCTATGCAAAAAATTTGAAAAGAAAGACAAAATCGAATAACATTTTTTTTGCCAATTTTCGAAAATTCCGTTGTTCCGTTGTGGCTTGTGGGCTGTAGAGCCCACAGACAATTGATTTTATAAAAAAAAATTGACTTATATCCCACAAATTATTTTGTTGCCCCCCGATTTTTCATGGCATTTTCAAAGGGGGGTGACAAAAACTTGAGAAATAATTTGGCCTAATCAAACAAAAAATGGCCTAATCAAACAAAAAAAATAAAAAGAATTGACAATTTGTGATTGATATAAAATAATAAAAAGGTAAAAAAATACAAAACCATAACCAACAATTCATTAAGCTGACAAACATGACAAAAATAATAAAAGCGACAAAATGGCAAAAGTTATAAAAGCGACCAAAAATACAAAATGAGACAGAATCCAATTAACAAATGACACAATAAGAAACCAAAATGATAAATTCACAAAAGTAAGGCAAAAGTAAAGCCAAATATAAAAATAATAAGACATATATATTTTGATCATTTGAAACGAAAATAAAACAAAATAGAATAAAAATGTCATGAAATACGTACAACAATTGACATAGAAATGACAACAAAATGAAATAAAAATTAGTCACATATTGATACAAAATAACAAAAAAGTAAAACCCAAAATAAAGCAAAAACACGATCAAATAACGCAATATTTAAAAACTAGAACTCAAAACTCATGGCGGGTTATGGCGGGGGTTAAAGGTGGAAGGATATATGGAAAAAGACTTTGTTTCTTTACAGAGAGCAAACAGATGCATAAATGGCTACGCGACTGAAGAGGAAGTTGACCGGGAGGAAGACAACGGACGAGAAACGTGGATATGAATGTATGTTCCGCCATAACTCCAGAACGCCTGGACGATTTTTCATCAAACTTTGCACAGATGTTTTTTGACATTACAGAAGCAGCACAGGGAGGGGAAGATCCCTATCAGGAGGGGGGTGATCCAAATAAGTAAAATGAATTGCGTTTCTCTTGCACGTAGATCGATTGCAGTTGTATAAGTGACTAGGATACAAAAGGGGGGGGGGGGGAATTATGGAGGGGCTGTATGGAAAATCAAGCTTTGTTTCGTTTCCGTTATAGGGATTTTCAATTAGCTATGTGACAAAAAAAGAAGCTAACTAGGAAGGGCCAACAGACGAGAAACTGTATGAATGAATCTATGTCGCCGTAGCTCCGGAACACCTGGACGATTCTTCATCATACTTTACACAGCTGTTTTTTAACATTAAAGAATCAGCTCAGTGGGGTACGAGAGGGATGGATAAATAAAGGGGTGCATTTGGAACGATAGCAAGGGTGGGACGACAAAAGGGGAAGCATAGGGTGGCCATCGACAAGGGAAAGGTTCAAAAACGTATAAAAGTCTTTGTCCTGCTTTATAGGGATTACCGAAAAGAAAACAAACTTACAAGTGGCTGGAGAACAACAGGAGGGAGGAGCTGGCCAAGGGTAGACTCATTCAATTGAAGAAAAAGAGTTTTGTTTCTTGCATCATGAGAATTTTCGTTTCAATAGCAGATGTACAAGTGGCTGAGAAACAAAGGAGCCCCGAGTAAGATCGGGGAATTAGCTAGTATAATTATAAAAGCAACAAAAGTTATACAAAAATGACACTAAATTGGTACAAAAATGACACTTATATCACACAAAAATGGCAATAAAAGTACCACAGACAAGAAGTCAAAATGGGACAATAATGCATGCGATCTATACCTATAAAAATGAATTTCTGTCAGTCTATCTGTATGACTCTTATAGACTCTACTACTACTGAACTGAACCGATTGGTGGTACAAATTTCCAGCATGCAGATTTTTTGGGCCGGAGAAGGTTTTTATCCCCCCTCTGGAAGGCGAATTTAGAATAAATTTAGAAAATTAGTAACAAGAGCATTAAGGCAAATTGACACTAAATGAACATTAAGTGGAGTGTAAAAACGCAACTATGTCCCAGTGCTTTGGATACTAAAGTTTCCAAAGTTTTTGGATACTAAAGTAAACAAAATACACCTTTCTGAATTCTGCTACTATAAAACATTAAATATTCTCTACACCAATACATAAAGATAGAAAATAGTAGATAAATGATAGCATTGAATGGGATTTTTTGATAACATGCTTATTTCGACCTATTAAACCTAAATACCTGAATGCAATTAATTCAAACAAAGTTAAGAATCGACAAACTTCGTTCATTCCGTGCCTGTGCATAATATATATTCCATACATTTATCGTCCTGTTATATGCCAATCATGATTTGCTGTCCCCAAAGGAAGTAGATTAGGCACAGTGAGAAAGAAACCAAGACCGCATTCACATGCAAAAAGCTCTCGATAGAGCCATTCTTGTGTGGCATGCAAACATATCTCATTTCGGTCACCAGAACAATCAGACAACATGAATTTCTTCTCTGGTCCTATAACGATGCCGGTGCGGCGGCGGTGCCGGCCGGTGACACAACACAACAATCCTTGGCACTGTATCTTTACGACGAAGCGAGAGCCACTCAGTGAAAATAAGCAAGCTCAACCGACAGACCGACCGACGATGTGATGTTAATGGGATTGTCAAAGGATCAAACGACACTAACTACCTTCCGGTTGGCATTGGCATCGCCGGAGACAGAGAGTGCGTCATTGTATTGTTGTGTGCTGCTAACAAATGGGTTCGTTCGCTATCGGGAGCCGAACTAAATTCGTCTCACCAAATTACAGTGGCTCCGTTGTATCCTCGCCCATCGAGTCTCCGACGACGGAAGACAAGTTAAGAAGATTATGCCAATTTGTGCCTATTACGAACATTTATTGGACTGACTGTTGTATGGAAAATTTCCTAAAATAAACATGTAATAGATAGGTAGATCGATTGTTAGGCTACACGCAATAGGACACCGCCTCTAGTTTCTGATAATAAATAACAGAAGTTGGCGCAAGTGTTTCATCATGCGTCATGCGTGAAAATATGCTTGAAACTATCAATGTTTCCCTGTTGAATACAACAGATGTCGTTACCTCGTAGCGCATAGTGTGAATGTCCGTAAAAGCTGAATTTTGCGCGACAATAAATTTACTGAAATCAATACCCTTATTCTCTCATGCATCTCAGTTTCTTTTGTGTTTATCGCTAATCGTAATATAACGTTTGACACCTGAACCAAAAAATAGCCGGTAAACATTGTTTTTATTTATTGCGTTCATGTTGCGAAATTTAATTTTTTCGAATTGAAATGTCGCAAACATACTTTTCATAAAGCCCTATAAATGTATCTTTATAGGGCTTTAGCTTTTTAGGGCTCTCGGATGACTGGTAGTAAGATGCTATGGAGAGGTATACGAAATGTTTGTTTTTTATCAAAATTAGGCAGAAATCATAAAAATTAAGTATAACAGAATAACTGAACCACAAACAAAATATGATTAGTGATTGTTTTTCAGGTAGGTAAACATAAATAAGTGAGAAATTTTGATTTTACTACCACTAGAAAAGCGCCATCTCTTGAAAAGCAACGGTTCGTATAGTGTCCTATTACCCTAGAATCAATGAAGGTGGTCTGAAAATAGTCTTTATTCAACCACGATTTACAAGTGCGCCATGCAAGCTTTTTCTTATAAAGCTTTTATTGCTATTAAAGAAATTTTATAAATAAGTAAATTACGGACTTCTTAGCTAAATCAGCTTTTGTATTAAAATGACTTAATGTATTGCTACTGCTATTTATTCGCTTGTAAGGCAACTAAACAACTATATTTTCCTAAAAAGGTTAATAAATTTCCACTAAAGCGCGTTTTCGTTGTTGGTTTGCTAATAAAATGCGAAAATGGCAATAAAATCATAGAGAGCCGTGCAAAAAGTCGCACAAACGACAGTGTAAATGCACAGAATTAATAGCTCCGTTGAAAAAGCTCCTAATTGGTCCGTTTTCAAGGATTTTTAGAGCAGCTTATTTCAAGTGGGATTTTACGTTGATGAATGTACTACGACGATGGGGTGCTTTTAAAAGAGAAAAAGGATGCTATAACTTTTCTAGACAAAAAGTGAAACGGTTTTAGTCCATCCTTTGCTGGCAGGTTTATTTTTGTATAATATCATTGCATCCTCAAACGACCGTTTTATGCCTCACTTATTGGCAACAATAAAGAACGTTCAAATATTCTCATCCACACTTTATTTCATTACCTAGTTTACCGGTTTTTGCTACGAAACAATGAACCGAGAAACCATCGAATCGTTCTGCTGGCACTCTTGTTTAACCGGAAAAAATGTGAGCAAGGCAATGAAAACTGAACGAATTTCCTTCTGGCACGCGAAGCATCGATCGACTAAGAAATACGAGAAAGCTGGGTTCACTAAACGAAAGCAAAAAAAAAAAAACACGAGGAAAGCTTAGCAAATAGTGAAAGAAAATCCGTTTTGGTCCCTTTTTCCGTCTGGTGCAGTCGAAACCTGGCCGAACAGAAGCGGAAACTAGCAAACAAAATTAGGATACGGACGAAGCAAAAGGAACGAACGGAACGGGGAAGAATTTAACGTTCGTGTTCATTTCAATAAAATGGAGGTGTTTTTTCCGTTGTATCGTCGGCCTTTAGTTGGCTGCCTGGCTGGCTGGCTGGGGGATTTCCGAATAACCGCAAAACGGTGAGCTAAATTGCCCGTTCGGCCTTGCCTGCAGCTAGTAGAAACGTCCGTGCGGTAACTGCCCGGTAAATCGCACCCGGCTTGGATCGAATTAGGCTGGAAGGAATACTTTTGCAGTCCTACTGGCGCCAGCAGGCTCCGTTAGTTTCACTTTCGTGTACTAACAATTTTTAAAGGGTGCACGGAAAAGGAAAGTAATTTAATCATTGTGTAGACAGGAAATTTACCGACCTTCGGTCGGGTGGATATGAACTTCAAGGATGATCTAATGTTTGCCAGCTTAAATGCAATGTATGTAATTAATTAATATCTCATAAAATCTGCCTTTATTCTTATTTTCCAAAATTTGCTGGTTTCAGAGTTCGGTATTGACACGACAATGCGTTGGTTTTATTTGATTAAACTGTGCAGTATATATTAAAAATCTCGGATGACCTTTGTCGTTTTGCAAGTTTCTGAGGAGTTCAACCATAGATGATTTATTTTGGCAGTTACGTAACTATGAAACCATGGGTAGTTTAATATACAAATTTTCAATTTTTCCTCACAGTAATGTATAAAACCACTCCCCCCATTACTATGTAAAAACTGATAACATTTAAATATTCCAACCAACCGAACAAAATTTCATGGAAAAAGCTTTTTGCAGAAAGTACCATTCCGCGGGTGTGATCCCCTCCTTACTCACAGTTGCTCGTTCGGACCCAACTGAAGGAAAGTAATAGCGGTCAGTAGACCTAAGAAATTGAATAAACCTAGACTGAGGTGATTTCTGCGGGCAAGGGGGGTGCCTGCCCACCCTCACACCTCAAACCACCTAATGAAAAAAAACCTGCTTCCAATAACCCCCGCATGCCAAATTTAGTTCCATTTGCTTGATTAGTAGTAGTACTCGAGTTATTTATTTATTTATTTATTTATTTATTTATTTATTTATTTACTACGTCTTCAGAATTAGTACTGTACAGACTGAAATCTATGATAATTACCTTATGCTAATTTTAAAACGATCTCTCCCTACGTGAAAATCGAAAACTTCTAGATTATTTAACAAGTTAAAACATTTCTCCAACGGATGGTTTTGTCCAAAAACAGTTTTATGCCTTACAACATGGATTAGCAAACGTTGGCGGGATCGACGCGGTAGGACAAAAAAGTTTGCTGGTCGCAAGAGGTCTGGGCAATCTGGGTTGCTCAGCACGTCAAAAGCAAACATTCGTTGAAGGTACGTCGTTGGTGCAAAGACTCCAACCTTATCAGAAGGCATCTTTGTTCGTACGGCGGTAATCTTTGCGGGTTGTTCCATGGTAGTCGTCGTAAGGCGAAACGAACGAAACAGCGTTGCACTCTTTCAATGCGAGCAATGTGAGTTGCGTGATATGGTGCCCATATTTGAACAGCATATTCGAGGACACTTCGTACAAGAGAGCAATAGAGTGTCTTCAATGCGTAGACGTCACAAAATTCACGAGCGTTACGCCGGATGAAGCCAAGCATAGCAAAAGCCTTGGAAGTTGTCGCACTAATGTGTTCGTTGCGTTGTGTTCGTTGTGTTACTGTGTAGTCATAAGTAACCTGCGACCGCGCTTTAGTAAAACTTATTATTTTGCACTTTGTTGCATTCATCTCCATGCCATTTAAGACACACCAAGTGGCTATGTTGTTAATGTCTTGCTGTAAAACAGCGCAGTCGACCAACGAGCTGATGGTTCGGTATATCTTTAAGTCGTCGGCATACATAAGGTGATTAGAGTTAATTCGGTGGCTCAAGTCATTCACGAACAGGATGAAAATTAAAGGACCGAGGTGACTACCTTGTGGCACGCCTGATGGTGTTGAAAAACTGTTTGACTCGACCGATCCTAATTTCACGACAGCTGATCTATCCAATAGATATGGCTTTAACCATAAAATGAGCCAATGAGGAAAACCTAGCTTTTCAAGCTTCTTCAGTGTTAATTCGTGGGGTACTTTATCGAAGGCTTTGGCGAAATTAACGTAAACGCTATCCACTTGACATCGCTTCTCGAGACTAGAGTTGAGCGCACTAGTGTATGCCATAATATTTGTGCTAGTAGAGCGATTTTTCATAAACCCGTGTTGATATTCACATATGATAGGTTTAGCCGCAGAGTACATTATATCGTGAATCATAAGTTCAAGCGTTTTTGCTAGACAACAGAGAATCGAAATCGGTCGATAATTTTTAGCGTCGTGAGCGTTACCAGCCTTGAGAATAGGTGTAACAGCAGATATTTTCCATGCTTCAGGGAAGACACTCTCCGAGAACGACAAGTTAAATATACGGCAGAGCGGTAGTCCAAGTGCATCCGCGCAACGACGAATAAATCCAGGAGGTAGTTTATCCGGTCCGGGACCTTTGGATGGGTCAAGAGATTTCAACGTACTGGTGACCTGTGCTGCAGTGAAAGTTGGGCGCGGCATGTGTATATTGTACGATGGCAAAGAATTTAATAGCTCCGGGGAAACCATCGGAGAGTGAACGCTGTAAACCGATTTGAAAAACGTGGCTAAGAGTTCGACAGAACCTTCTGCGTCGTTGCTCGTTTTGCCATCGAAAGACATATCAAGTGGAATCGACTGAGTATCTTTTCTACTGTTGAGAAATCGCCGGAAAGAGGACGGATCCGACTTAACCTCGTTTTCAATTCTAAAGATATACTCACGGAAGGAAGAAGATACGAGTTCGTCATAGTCTGCTTCGAGCCTACGGAGAACAGCCATATTTTCTGCTGTACGATGACGTAGGAAACGTCGACGTGCCTTACGAAGAACATTGCGTCGATTTCGAAGTGTAGCGTTCCACCACGGGCGGTTGTTCGAGCGCCTAATATCCGTTCTGCGATAAGGCGTATGTCTGCCAACAACTCGAAATATTTCGTCGTAGAAAATGCTAACCGCAGTGTTGGTGTTTGCGTCGTGAAAAAGTACTTCCCAGTCTAGTGAGTTTAATTCGGCGATAACGGCATCATAATTACAGCGGTTGAAGTCGAGCTCGGGATCTGCTGCTGTTGAGTGGAGACTTTGCGGTGCGTTTTGAACGGTTAGTCGTAAAACGAATGGTTTGTGGTGACGGTCAGAGGGTAAAATATTGAATGGCGCTTCAATCAACTCAATCTCGCTGCTGTTGCTTACGAAGGCCAGATCTAAAATTCTATCGTTCGTGTTACGTACGTTGCAAATTTGTTGCAGTCCACTAGCGATCATGTTTTCGGTGAAGGCGAGTTCTTGTTCGGAGGAGGCATTCATCGCTAGATAAGAGTCCACGTCAGGATCGTAAGACCAAGTCAAGTGAGGTAAATTATAGTCACCAACAACTAACACTGAATCGTCGGAGGCTGCTTTAGTCATGATTTGCTGCACACAGTTAGAATGCGCGATGTATCTATCCGGTTCGCTGTTGGGTCTCAAGCAGATTCCACATACATAGACAGATTTGGTCGGAAAGGAAAGTTTCACAACCACCTGCTCGAGCGAGTCACCATCTACACGTACTGGAGTACTGGAGATAGATTTCTTTACAGCAATGAGCGTTCCACCTCCCCTTCGTAAATGGCTGGTCGCGTGACTGCGGTCACAACGGAAGATGTTATAGTTACATGACAGCTCGGCATTTTTCACATCGTTCTGAAGCCATGTTTCGGTAAGTACGATCACGACATAGTCACTAGAAGCAGTTGTTAGGTAAAAGTCGTTTGTTTTCGTGCGCATCCCGCCGGCGTTCTGATAATAAACAGTCAATGACGTGTTCGCTTGGATTGTTGATGGCGAATCGTCGGACGATACCGGTGTAATAGATTGCGATGAGTGGCTCGGAACAGTAAAGCGAGGAGTGGCGCGGCGAGCAGGTCTAGGTGTGGTTCTTACTCCCGAAGCAGTCAACGCTACTGGAGCTGACGTTGAGAGGTAGATGGTGCTTTTGGCGTTTCGGTAATAATGGTTGGTGCAAGAGTCGTAGTTGTCGGTTTCCAAAAAAACTGTTTTTTGGTACCAATGTCTTCAAATTCACGAAAGCGAATTCCTCGGGGCCAAGTATCCGTTGCAAGTGCGACAGGCTTGAGTTCAAGTGGCATTCCAATTTTGTATGACACAAACGTAAGTGATCTTGTGTCTTTTCCACGAGGAACAAGCATGATTACGCGCAGATTGGTAGTTTTCAGTCTAGACTCCGCCAGCTCGGAAACCTTACTATCAGGAATTTCTGGTAAAATGCCTGATAGATACAGCCAGAATTTATTGGAGTCCTGTTGAACAGCTTCAGAAACCACCAGACTTGTATCTTCGGCTCCTGTACCGACGCCGCATGCAGACTTTGCTGGTCGACGGAGGGAAACATCGTCGTCGTCGTCATTCTCACGCAGTCTTTTGTTCCTTGACGATGGTAGAAGCGGTGTATTGTAGAGAGACGCTGGGGTGCGTGGGACGGAATTCAACAGGGTTTTGAAATTCGTACGAATTTCATTTCTGATATCTGCCAAAATACCGTCACGGATTTCGGTTTTCAACGATTCTATGACAGATTCACTGGCTCTGTTAACTGACACCAAAGTGTTTGCAAAACGTGCTTTAGACATAAGATTTTTGCATGCAGTGCACATCCAGACCAAATGTGGATTTATTTTGACCGAGGCAAGTGCACTATCAGCAATACCAGTACAGCGCATACAAAAAACTGACGAACAAAAAGCACCACATTTCATCGAATCGCCGGTGACGTCCTTTGCACATTTTTCGCAGACTAGCGACATTACGGAAAAACTAGCAACACTGAATAAAATACCTGAACCGGTTACTCTGTTCAAAACACAGTTGGCGCTGATATCCTTTGAGAGAACGAATGGAATGTCAAACTAATATCGCTCTTGCTATCTCACCTCTTATCACTTTGATTGAGTACTATACGCACCGTTGACTCCAAGGAAGCAGTGCTTACGGCCGATGCAGATGTTGGAAGAGGACAGCAGAACCAATGGTATGTCGTCGAACTGGCGATTGTGCGTGATGAATGAAAACACCGAGAGCAGCAAATGGTTTATTTACATTCGATTTGGCGTAGTTACAGAATGTTTACACTGTATGTAACTTGGTATTCGGACAGATTGCAGCGGGCGGTTGAAATGAGTAAGCAGATTTGTAAGCGGGGCTTTAAGGCGAATAAGCGAGTTGTTGTGAACTGGCTTGTTTACAGTGGTAAGCAGCGTTTACAGCAGTAATTAGCGTTGTGGCGGTTCGGAACGGTGCGGAGTGGCGGGGTGGATTGTTGAGGGCGCAACAAAATGTCTTCCACTCTCGAGCTTCTGATGAAAGTTTGGCAATCAAATTCCAGATTCTACCTGTACTAGTCACACAATATGCGGCTTGCGTGGTGAAGCAGTGGACGTGGATAAGATTTTCAGCAAAATTCGTTTGCGATCAAAGCGATTAGCAGCAAAACATACTTAGTTTAAGTGGAGTGACACAGAACACGTGAACACAGTATGACAGTGATGCCAAGATTTCTGAGGAAATTTGTGTTTCATTTGTATGGAAGCCCCCCCCCCCACTTTGAGGGGTCTTAAACCATCATAAGAACCTTCCCCGGTCCCAAAAACCCCTGCATGCGAATTTTCATGCTGATCGGTTCAGTAGTTTTTCAGACAGACAGTCTGTCAGACAGACAATCTGTCAGACAGACAGACAGGAGACGCAAAGAGAATCTCTAAAACGTGCAGAAGAGCACAAACTGGTTCAAAAATAAAATGAGCAGAAACCGGCCTAAATAGCTACCATGAGGTACGTTTCATTCATTGAGTGGAAATGTCCGTAGAAGTTTTTTTTAAATACTCCTTTTTTATTTCAAATCTCATCTCTGCAGACTGTTTCACTTATTTTGATACTGATTTTATACCGATCTAATCGGACAAATTCCAAGGACCTTCTTTTTGTTCGATAATGCTGCTTTTTTGTTCGCAATAAAGGGCAACGATTGACAAATTCGCCTAGTTTATAATTTACTTTGCGAAAATGCGAATTTTTTATCGCTATCAAGGAAAAGTTTTTCTCAACGGTGGTGCGGTTTTACGGTGGTGCGATAGAATGGCGGGAAATAAAATTTGCATTGCCATTGGATCATTAGGAAAGCTTTGCCGGGTTTAAATAGAAATGGTCTAAAATGACTTTCTTGTGGAACATTAAAAAAGATTTTAAGTATTCTAAAGCCAATCGTCTAAAGTCACTGTTATAGAGTCAAATGTTACGTGATCAAATCCTCGAATTTGACAACACTTTATTACGATGTAAACAGAGAGATTTCCGAACATTTTCAAAACTCAATTTACAGAAACGAATCGATCCGAAAATAATTACGGTCATTTCGCACAATTGTGAATGTATCTCACCAAAATAAATGCGAGCTAAGCCTCAGTTGACCGTTCATAATTAGCACTCTAACCCCTTGGGCGAATCACGAATCATACATATTTCATGATATAATTTCCTTTATGCACACGCAGATGGACAACTAAAGCGTTTCAATAGCATCGTCCGAAATCCAGTATGTACAAATTATTCATTGTACATTTCCGCACCTGAAAAGGTCCCACCAGTCTGAATTGCAAAATAAAATCAGATTTAATCCGCCTAACAGTGTGATCTGTTATTGTGTAATATTTCCAAATTGAAAGAATTATCTTATAGGAATAAATAAAAAACTATAATTGTGATCATTACGAACTTTCATCATAACAAAGAAGAGGTCAAGAGCATCAGTAATATGATTCGGACAAAACTTTCCTCGCAGTAAAACCTCCATTAATGTTGATTGATAATTGGAATGTTAATATGAATTTACAGCTTTTTTGTAGGAAAAGGCAAAGCGCACAAGTGCGCACGAGTGGGGTCGCAGGACGACGCGCAAGTAGAGCGGCGTGGAAATTGTGGAAAACCGATTTCGCACAATGCTTTTCATCAAACATTGATAATCGAACACACGCTGAAATGGACTGCCGGTCGGTCCCCGATTGGCCTTGGGGATTTTTCGCAATAATGTATGCACACAACTCACGACGACGAGGACCCGCGGTCCCGCGCGGAACCCTCATCAGAGCGGATAATTTCGAAATCCAAACTATACGGCATAATAGGACGCACAGGTGAAAATCCAATTTCGATTGATTCTGTCGTCGCGTGTCGGTGCAATAACGTTCATTCTCCCCCATCGTCGTTGCGATCTATCTAAGGTGGGAGCAGCAGTCGGTTTTGTCATTGCTCGCTGACCGGAAGCTGGAAAATTATGGAAATTAATAGCATAATACATCAAAGTCGCTTTCCGTTAATCTAATTACATACAACATGCAGTGGCCTGACGCGTCGTGCTGCAATTAGACCGGATTAAAGGACTGTTTGATACAGGAATTGAATTTAATTCTTCGACATTTCAATGCAGAAATGAGTCGATTTTAGTTATGCGGGATCGATAGTCTGTTCTTAATGTACTTTGTATTAAATTATGCGATATTTAAAAAATAAATAACCATGTTTTAAGCAAAACTCGAATACTTTACGTTTCAGTACATGCTTTTAAAGATACTAACAGAGCGGACCAAAAATAACCACCTTTCGAACAGGTTGCAGCGATGATGCTGTAGTTTGTATGATTATGACGATTTTTTCGCTTCGTTTTTTCTCATCCAGTACTGTACTGAATGGAATTTTTCCACCATGTTCTCACAGGTATAATCATTTTTGTTGTTGCTTCGACCCTGCAGCGGAATAGTCATTGAAACAATATGCAAATGCACCAAAAACTGTCAGCCAGACATGAGTTGAGCGCCAGAAGCAGTACGAGCACGAGTCTGTTCACGGCAACCGCATCAGGATTCACAGGCACAGTCAGTCCCGAAAAGGTGGAACTAAAATCACCCTTGGCATAGAGTAGTTCGCCCTGGCCCGGTACAAGCTACAAGGTTTTGCTTTTTCCCAGCCAAATTCTCCTCCCGAATGGACGAAACGAATCGGCCGCCCGAGGCGTATTTATTTAGTCTGAGACTACACCACTATAACACGGTGTGTATCAACATAGTGAAATGATCTACCATTTTGGGGAGGCCACTTTGTTTAGAGGCGGAACTATACGGAGACGCATCCGTATTTTAGTTCCAAACGTTTCCCGCTTTGAAGCTACCAATTGAATACAATAGCTTGGCGGTTGTCTATTAAAAATTGACGCTATGTTTTCAATACTTCAAGTTTCGACTAAAAAGCATTCCAAACATAGATTGACATTTTTTTAATATTTCAAATATTAAAAAAAAAACAGTCAACATAATTTTGAATACCAAAACAGTTTCTTAATGAAATTTTGGAATTCCACCGGCAAGACCAGATGCTGTCGTTTGGTTTACCATTTTCCGAAGTCAACGATGCTCAACTATCCTTGAAAAATGGTTTCATTCAGATGTCGTTAAGCATTTCCGCTGATTTGTGTTTGCGTGTAGCGCTTGATGGGAGGATTTAGTGTTGTTTCAGTATGAAATATTTAAATTTTTGCGCTTTTTCCAGCTGACAGCTTTCTCAGTATAAATTTCCTTCTATGCTGCTACATTGCACTACCTATTGTGAGGCGGAGCTTGAGTTCGATGTTTGCATTCATTCTCGGTGTCTTACTTTGCCTTGCCCCGGGATAGGTTTGGTGCATTGAAGTTATTTAGTGTTCTGTTAAAAGCCACTTGCAATTCGTGGAACGCAAGTGCACTATGAATCGAATGAAAATGCAATCAAAGTTTGCCTCTCCCGAGCTTCGGGTAAACAAGTTTATTTTTCTCCAGGAAGATGATGAAGTGAAATGCAAATACAGGGCGGGTGAAGAGGCGTTGCTTGTGTTTATTTAAAAGTTCTCTCTGTACAAGGACGAAGCATTTATTCTTGAAAAGATGGTTTGAAAATTATTTTTAGAAAAGATGGCTAGAGGCTATCCCACTTTCTTTCACAAACCAAAAGCCTTTTATCAGTTCGCTGGAATGGAACGAACCGCAGCATTTGAATCAGACACTTCTATAAAAATGAAAAATAGGAAAAAATATCGACAGTAGGTTGCGCGTATAATGAAATACTGGAAAACATCATAAAATCACGCACATCACGAACCCATCCATAGAGTCTGCGACGAAAATAATTAAAATTGATTCGATTGCCATGATCCACACATTCGCACGGAAAACTCATAACATAACGGATGGCTGCCGGTCCCTGAGTCGGTCGGTCGGCCGATCGAACCCACCAGCGTCAGTGTAGTGTGGTGAAGAGAAAATTAAATAAAAAATAATAGCGCGACAAAAAACCGGTTTTCAATAAGCGATATGTCACACACTTTTTTCCGGCTGACTTGAGCTGGCTGCTTGCAATGGACGCTGCGGAAGGCGGAAATTGACGAGAGAGGCGTTTGGGAAGGCACGGATTATTGGATTTGAAGGGGATGTCATTTATTTGAGTAATTGTTTGACGATGATGGGTTTCGGTCTGGAAACATGGTGCGTATTTATTGTAAATACATATTGTCAAAAAATATCAATAAAATTAATAAAATAAAAACCTATCGAATGTATGGAAAGGTTCACTTCTTGCCCCGAAATATCAGTTTCCTTGTAACTGAAAATAGTACACCATGCGTCTCCATTGCTGGTAAAGATTAATAAAGGCGGATAATGCGTACCGTCAGTGCCTTGTCTGTAGGCCCAATGAACCCTATAGTGGTCCTCAGCAGTGCTCAAACATTGATAGCCCTGCATAAAGGCGAATATAAAACGCACGCAGTGCCCCTGGTAGTATTCTTTCATCTGTCAGCTGATGGGCATGACTACTGAACTACTGACAGTGTTTGTTTGACAACACTGAGTTCATTGCATCTGTACTATTAACCTAGCTAGAAACAGCAAAGAATGAGCCCATCCAATGACATGAAGGAAGTGTTCTACGAACAGACCCCCTCTGCAGAAATCACCTCCATTTAGTTGCATGCATTTTCCTCGGTTTAATAGGGGTTATCCCTTAATTGAATCCGAACGAGCGGTAACGAGTAACTAACATTTAAGCATATTTTCTAGGATATTCGGCCATATATATTTCGGCCATTTGTGAATTACTCATTCGCGTTTCAATCATTTGTGATTCCATTAGATCTATTATGCCGTTTGTTACTTCGTCCTATTGGGTTTCGGCTTGTCGTAGGTAGTCCAATTCACCCTATATGCAATGCTTTTTTATACTGAGTCGATTGGGCCTTTTGTAAACTAAACTTGCCGCCATACAATACATTATGCCTTCCGCACATTACACCTATCGTCCATTACGATTATCATCCATTATGCCTACCGTCTATTATGTCTAACGTCCGTATGCCTGTCGTTCGTATGCCTATCGTCCGTATACCTAATGGGGGTTACACTTCTGGAAACACTCTAATGGCCTACTCTCAGAACGACCACGTTCTGGTTAATGGCCGGCACTTTCCGGATGTCGCAGACGCGCGGTCTGCGGGTCTGCTTCTGGAGACCAAACGTCAACTCGGACCACTATCTCGTAGTAAGCAAGATTTGTGCTCAATTGTCTAATGAATTCAAATAGAAACCAACGAGGAAGATACGACCGAACGTTCGGCGGTTATCAGCGGAAGGAGTTGCTGCAGAGTACTCTCGGAAAGCTGATGAGCGGATCGGTGACCAACTCCGAGAGAACCTGAACGAACAGTGAAGGCACATCCACGACGCGATCAGTACTACAGCACGAGAACGTGTTGGGAACTACCTACTGCTGCAGCCACTTCCAGTGAATGGTTTGACGCAGAGTGCCAACGAGTAACTGATGAGAAGAATCGAACCAGAGGTCACATATTGGCTACAACTGTGACACGCCCGAACAGAGAGAGATACCGAGATGCTAGACTGCAGAAAAGAGACTTCACCGTCGTAAGAAACGCCAGCACTGGGATCGCGTTCTTGCGGAGGCAGAGAATCGCTTCGAGATACGATACGAGAAGCTTCTTTAAAACGTTCAACGGAATCAAGAACCGGACCGTTATGTGCCACGACAAGGAGGGAAACCTGATTACCGAAAGATCAGAGATGGCTAGGTGTTGGAAACAATATTTCGATGCATTGTTCGATGCAGATGGAGCGGTTAACAGAAATAACGATTGAGGATGATGGACAAGCTGTGGATCCACCTACTTTGAATTAGGTTAGAAAAGTAGCAAGAAGGCTGAAAACCGGTAAAGCATCTGGGTAGGACGGTATCTCCGCCGAACTTTCGAAAGTCGGGAGCGTACGGCTGTATTGTGCAATCCGGAATGCAGCAATTACCGAGGTATTACTCTCCTCAATTCTGCATACAAAATTCTCTCCCGCATCCTGTTTTATAGACTGAGGACGTTGCAGGAAACCTTTGTTGGCGAGTACCAGTACAGTTTTCAAGAGGGACGCTCCACGACGGACCAAATGATCACCTTGTGATAAATCCTCGATAAATTCTGGGAATTCAACTTGTATATTTACCATTTGTTTATAGACTTCAAGGCAGCGTACGATTCAGTTAAACGAAATGAGCTGTGACGGATTATGCTTAAACATGGTTTTCAAACAACAGTGATTAAGCTAATACGTGCTACCCTTGATGGTTCAAAATCAAACGCCAGAAAAACGAGTGAAACATTGAATTCGTTTATGATGTTAGACGGTTTGAAGCAAGTTGAAGGATTGTCGAATTTGCTGCTAAACTTCGCATTGCAAGATGCTTTTCGAAGGGCGAGAGTGCAGAGAAGCGGTACCATTATCACGAAATCTCACAACATGCACCTAGGGATTGCGGACCGGTGTTAGAACCGTAGAGCTGCGGAAGAGGCGTACATTCACCTTAAGGAAGAAACTGCGAGGATAGGGTTTATCATAAATTCTACCAAAACAAAGTACACGGTGTCTGATAGAGTGCGCTGTAGCCCTTCTACGACACATTCCAGCATTACGGAACACAATTAGCACCCATTGTTTTTGGCAAATACTTTGTAAAATAGTTATTAAAAGAGTACTTCATTTTCCACTAGAATGCCAGGGATTTAATGAAACAGGAACCGATCTGCATAGTAGGGATAATGTCCCGTAACGCTGGAATGTGTCCTACGTATTACGTAGGCAGTAGAGGTCCCGCAGCCTGCAACTCCGTGCGAAACTCGCGCTCTTATAGATGCCAATTCTCCTGGTGGTACTCTACGGCCATGAAGCGTGGAGGTTGAAAATGAGCGACCGGCGAGCTCTTGGAATTTTTGAGCGTAAGATCGTGCGATCATTTTTTGGCGGCATATTAGAAGAAGGAATCACGAAACATACCAAGATACGGTTATTGTGAAACGCCTAAAACACGTAAGGCTACAGTGGGCTGGCCACGTAGCAAGAATGCCGGATGAGAGACCAGCGAAAATAATATTCAAGGGAGAACCCGACAGAGGCTGACGACTTCGAGGCAGACCCTGTTGGATGAGCGCTGTTGACGAGAATGCTTGAACAGCGAGTGTTAGGGACGAACGGAGAGTGGCGACCCAAAACCGACAAACGTGAAGACAGCTCCTAAATTCTGTAATCGGACTGTTGCCGAAAAAGTAAAGTAAGTAGCCGTTCTTTTGACGTCTTTTCGTCAACTTATAACTGTCCTTTTGAAGCCTTCTCGTCGTCTTTTATCATCTCTTTGTCTAGTGATGTCCGAAATTTTCAATTATTTGATTACCGATTAATCGGTTAGCGTTGTATGCTCTAATCGATTAGTTCAGTATTCGTGCTAGTAGTATTCGACTACAAATATTCGAATATTTCGTTTAAAAATTCGATTAATCGGACGAATCTGAACGAGTAATGAGGATTATGCGCCTTTTTTATCCGTTTTGAACTATTCGATTAAGGGATTACTCGTGCCCGCAGTATTCGATTATTTCGTGTTCTAATCGATTACTCGATTAATCGAGCGATTACCAGACATCGTAATTGTTGTCACTGTTTGAACGTCTTTTCCTCGTCATTTTACTGTCATTTCTTCGTGTTTTGTTACCTTTCAATCACTCATTTTACATTTTTTTGTCTTCGGATTTTCGACAACTTTTTACCCCATTTTCGCTATCTTTTCATCACTTTTTGACATCTTTTATTCGCATTTCCGTTACCATTATGCCGACTTTTCGACCTCTCTCCGTCGTCAACGGAGCTTGGCAAAGACTGTTATAACTTTTGAACTTTGTAAACGAACCACAGCCAGAGAAAAAAGAAAAAAAGGCAAAATTTTATTTTTTCAGACATCTTGTCTTTTCCTTTTTCGTTTTTCTCAAGCTGTGTTTTGTTTACAAAGCTCAACAAGTCTTATGAAAGACTTTGCCAAGTTCTACCAACAAAACAAAAAAAAGTTTGTTCCAATACGTTGTATAGTTTCTGAGAAAAAGGTGCATAAAGTTTGAAAACTGTGTTTTTACAGGAGCGGCGTTTTATCCCGTCGAGGTTGTTCCACGCAGTATTGGAATTCTTAAGTGTATAATCGTTTTTCGGCCACTTCCCGTGGTCGGATTATCGCAAAATTAGTATCAAAATAAACGGAAAAGACTGTAGAAACAAAATCTGAAATAAAAGATTATGATTTTTCTAAAAATTTTAGTCGTTTATGTCCCCTTAAGGAGCTCATGGTAACAAGTTTAAACGGATGAGTTCTTGTTTCATACAATTTAAAACGTAAAACTTGTAAAGGGAATTTTATTCAAGTCTTATAACGCATCCAAATACGGGAGGTTTATAAAGTGTAATGACAACTAGTAAGTTATGACGAAGGTCATACTAAAATCTTTTTGCTCGAGGCAAACAAGTTTAATGAAAACCTAATGAAAAAGTTCGATAATACGATAATGAAGCGCATCTAGAAGAAAATAACAAAAGTCAAAATTACTTATCTATTTCAAATTCCTTGTACCAAAATACGGAAGAGTAGAATGCATGTAAATATATTAAAATGAAGAGGGACTAGCCTGCGCTAGCAGCTGCTCGCAATCTCCTTCCGAGGCGACTCGCAGCTCTGAGAGGGGGGAGATGTAGCGCCCCTACCTCGCGCATCCTACTTCTTCATACTCTGAACCCAGATTTAAGTCCCGGAAGATATTGACCGGTAGTCTTTTACGGTTCGCACAGCATTGACCTAGTTTGTCATTTTGATGAAGGCACCGAAACGCGCATGGTCGCGTTTATTATTCTTTTCGCAATGTAGGTAGCGCAACAGTTAAAATGTTTTTGTTTGTCAATAGCGAGCCACCGTGTATTTCCTATGTCACATAGATTAGAGTTATGAACAAACGAATCGTAAGTCACCTCCCAAGTAACAATTTGGGTTTTATTGCACTTTTATGATGGCATTTAAGACCAAAATTGGACATGAAAACCGCCATAAGAGTAATATAAAACTCACATTGTTACTTGGGCTGTCGGCCCAACAGGTTGACTGGGGTGGGAGTTATTAATCGCGTTATTTTCTTAAACGTGTTTGAAGAAATCCGTGGGACAGCTCAAAGCTACCCTTAATAGTGGTGACAGCGGTGGGATTATTTTTCGGAATTAAAAACAGCACCCTCATCAGGTGCAGTTCCGAATTCGGCGGTTCTCTTAAGGCCAGTTCATTTGCGGTTACCCCTAGGGACCAGATGTCTGCTTAGCTATCTGTATGACTGGACTGTTTGACCACCTCCTGTGCCATCCAAAAAAGCATACCTGCGAAAGTATTTCGCTTCGAGGTGGTATTAGTGCCACGCCAAAATCGACCAACTTAACGTCGCCGAGCTCGCTTAGAAGTACGTTGGCTGCTTTGATATCACGGTGCAGCTTTCGCTCCGAGTGCATGTAGTTTCGACCTTTCAGGACTACCCGCAGGACGATGGCAATGTGCATTTCCTTCATCAAGTTCAAGGCTTCTTTCAAAAGCAGGAATGGTTCGATCACTTTGACTGAATTTTGATTCATTAAACAGTACCACCTCAGCAAAGCAAAATTTGAAAGATTATATATGGGACATTTGTAAAAAAAAAGAAAAGTCTAGGTGCTACATTTCGTTTTCGAAATTTTTTAATGGACAGACTTCGCAGCCAGCTGTTAGAGTGCAGGACAATTGCGGGGCTAATACTACGATCCCAATTACTTTAATGGCCTGCTACATTTGTAGAACTAGTTATTATCTACAATATTGCTGAAGAAAGTTTTGTTGAATATTTTGCATTTACGATGCTACAATGCTGCTACGCCAATGGTAACCAAGTGAAGGTTTATCTGGTTACTAACGGAGTGGCAACCGTATAGCGTTATATATGCAATGGACAAAGCCTAGTTGTCCCATACATAGCTTGTTCTAATTTTGTTTAGCAGAGACGCTACTATCAAAATTGAGTCACAGTAATCGAAATCGAACCATCTCTGCTCAGAAGAACTATACCTATTAAAAGCTCTTGAAGAATAAAGTTAAGCTTCGTTAGAAATTTTCAACTCTTTTCGGAAAAATTTATGAAAATTCAGCCGTTGATCCGTGGAATCAAAGAAAGTTCCTTAATCCTAATGCTACGGATTAATCCGTAGATCTGGCGTCACTGGATTTATGAGACCACTCTAACTCAAAGGTGGCACCCTGCTAGCGCCAAATGGAAAAATATGATTCTAAAATTTTCCATAGAAGAGACAGGCGCATCGGATTTAAACAACATCGAGCCACCAACAATTTTGTTAGTTTTTTTGTCATGGTAATGCTAAACAAACGAGTTTTATTAAAACTTAGACTCGTCTCGTAAATTTTTCAAACCGACAAATTTGCTTTTAACAGCCGACATAAATCGATCAACTGATGATAAATGCCATTTTGAGACATGTAGAACATGGCTTTGGGTGGGACCGTATATTTGACTACCCATCGCTGCGGTAAATGACTGTGATCCGGAAATCTAATCATCCATCATGCGGAACAGATTCCCGCACGCAGCGTACAACGTCAACAAAGAGGTCATCGCTGTTGCCGCCGTCGAGATGCCAGCACCCGACATCGTCCATTTGTCAAATCTATGCTGTGCGGATACATCTGGTGATTTCATATGTTCCATTTTCCGCTTTTCCATCACCATCACCATCATCACTCGGCTCGACAGGTCACTCGTAATCCTTGTGACACACATTATCTCACGGTTTTGAATTACGGCCCGGCCGTCGATGCAAAACGTGTAACAATTTAATTTTCCACCGGACCATACCCCATCGGATGGTCGCTAATCTCACTCCTACCATGCATGCACGGGTGAAGATGTGTGTTTGGACGGGGCTGGTGTCTGTCAGAGCATCACACGTCGAGAGTTAACACAATACAGTCCCGTGGTATACCGTCGAAATTCGCTGGGTTAGAAGTTCCATGCGGTTGTCGCCCCTCCGGTCGCCGTCGTCGGCCGGAGAGGATGATGTCGATGTTGCTGATGATCTAATCCCTTCGAACGGCGAAAGACCGCCAACTAGAGACAGCTCAGTGTTTGTGACGCGGAACATAACGCGAGTATTTGGGTCAGACGCGCAATAATAATGATGGTGTCATAAAAATTAACACCCGCTCCGAAGGTTTGTTTAGCGCTGTTTTTACAGTGCGCAATGTTTTCGACAGTTCATTGAGAGAAAATTCCGGAACAATTTAGAGTGTTGTTGACTAACAATTTTCTGGGGGGAATGAGATTATTTTGATATCAGATGTCGTTAGTCACGAACCCTGCATTCGTTTTGAACCTAAAGAAAACACTCACCTCCACGGTTACATACATTTCCTTTGGCCTCTAAGCCGAGTGCCGCTCGCACTCTGTGGTGCGGCACTGGCACCCGGCGGGACACGCATACAAGTGTGTCTGATAAACTTGCGGAACATATTTTATTACACGTGACGGGTGTTCGTGAAGAGGTAGAACAGGAAAAGCTGATGTTCGAGTGTCTAACTTATGTCCGGGGCGATCCACCCCCCGAAGACTTACCCTCGCCTGGGGCCGTGATATAACATATTGACTGGCAGAGGCATTTTTGGCGCAAATTTACGACTTCCGCGGTCGTAAAAGCAACAACAAGGAAAGAACGTCCGCATCTGGCCGAAGGAATGAATGCCTTCTCGAGTGCGAAGCAACAAGCTTCCTGCTGCTGTTGCTGCCGCTGCTGTCAGGATCTATCTGGCGAAGCGAAATTTGCGAAATTGGCTCAGGTGGTTGGAGGATTGAATGAAGGCCAAGAGCAAAATGAGGGGGTTTATATTTCTACACGAGAGTATCAATGTATCTTCGATAGTTTGTAGTGTTTATGCTATGAGATGAAAATCTATTTAAGAAAATTAAATAAAAGAAGTTATTGGTCACATTTGTTGTCACTTACATTGTTGAATTCCAAATACACTTGTTTTGATAATGAAACATTTACTCTGTTTCATACAGAACATTTATTACGACATGATCTCATCGTTCAGGAACGAGTCGACGTCGTCGTATGTCGCCTGAATTCTAATTGGTGAATAATCTTTGCTACTAACTAGGGGTAGGGTAGTGATTAAAGTCACTGCCGTAATGAAAATAAGGCACCGCGCTATGCACATACAATTAAGTGCAACAATTTCATCCATACAGAACCTATTCTGTTCCCTTAAATGAGTCGTAATGATATCACTTACCAATTTGTTAAATACTTAAAATGCCATTCATCACTCACCTGCAACGAAAAAAAAACGAAAACAGTTTGGAATTAGTAAAACATTAAAACTGTTCCTCTTCATAAAACATGATAGCTTAAAGCATCTGCCGTGCTTCTCATCTCATCTTATATTATTATTTGCCATCAAACTTGTCTCACAAATTTTCTCGAACTCGAAATTCGTGCTCGTAAAACCGATCGCCATAAAACGTCGCTGGCTGCAACGTGGTGGGTCGTAAATTCGCTGCATCGAATGCAGACAGTCAGTGCATTAGGATTTCCACTGACTGGACCAAGTGGATGGACCACGTACAGATTTCACCTAGTTTCACTTGTGCCGGAATTTTCACCGGTCCCTGCGGGGCTGCTGCTAGTCGGAAAAATACTCGGAAGCACAAGTCATTCGGGAAGGGACTTTCCAATGGAAAGATGGATGCCAATATTGGTGTAAATTCCGGACAACGCTTACAACGTTGCCGCACGAGAGTACGTGTGATTACATATCCGTGTGTATAACCGATAATATCCCACGTTTGTGCTATTCATTTTGTAATGTGACTGTCGGTTAGGGAATGGTACTGCTAGCTTTTCCAATGAACTTTGTCACAGGAGTATTTTTGTTATTAAGTCTTTTCCTGATAACCAAACTAAATCCATAATTCTACAACCACGCAAGGAAAACTTCAGTATAGTTCACATAAAATATCAAAAGTTTACCTATCCAGATTTGCCTCAAATCATCAGACCAGATGCACCACATTTTCGCTTATTTACGACAACTATCTGCACGACTTTGAGCGCCACCGTACTCAATTACCCAGAGCTGCCCCCGATTAACAATTAATTGAAAGTAATTTATCATTTTCTCCCGTCTTACCGGCTGACTTTCTTCCGGAAACCGAGCGAAAAGCAGAAAAAGGACTACTACGTAGTTTCCAAGCCTGGGAAACTCGTTCACACGTCCACACCCACAACAGGACCAGACCAAGCCAGACCAGAAGCGCAGAAGTTGAAGTTGAGGTAAGGTTTAGCCAACCAGCCGCCGGCAATAAATGTCTGATTTACGAGCGGTTCCTTTTCCTCAGCGTCCACCGTGACTTCTATAGCAGCCGCGCGGCGGGTGAAACACTAACCAGGGCGGCAAAGGGATATCGAGTTGGAAAATTATTGCTTCATTGGGCGGTTGGGTTTTGATGATCCATAGAAAATTTTCCACTTCTTGAGTTCGTTTACTCCTTCTGTCTTCTCCAACTCCCACACCCGGATGCTACCTACGATTTTGGCTAGCTGATAATGAAAATTGAGTGCTATTTAATGTTTGCAATTTATATCTGCTGTCCGGATGTGCACGATTCTTGCTCGCTTTCTTGTCCGGTCCGATTCGAAATGGAAGCTTCATTTTCATCGGCGGCGACCGACGGGATGCGGCGAGTGAGTGCAAGTGGAGTGGCGAAGAAAAATCGTGATGTAGCTGCTCGGCAGTAAACACTTCCCACAACACAAGTTCTAAAAACCAAGACGAAAGTAGTGCACTCTGTATAGTGGCGTTACGTGACCGTGAGTTATGAGACGGAAGATAGCGCGATTAGATCGTTTCGCAATGCGAGCATCCTCGTCTGCAGCGGAAATTACAAAGGTTAATCTACTGGTTTGAGCTGTACTAAACGCCCTCGGAGATAAAGATGATTGATGAGGACTAAGGGATAATACACTCAACACCAGATGAAAAAAAACGCTAACTCGAATAACTAATTGGTAGCGAGATTGGCTGCCATTACGGTTGATGGTGACAACATCATTTGGGCGCTCACGATTGTTGCGTTCGGAGGCAATGCGGTCAGCTCCGAGCAGATTATCAACCAAATCATCAATAACTGCCTGGTACTTAGTAGCAGTAGCAATCGATTTATTAAGCGAACGAATTGATTATCTGACCTGGTAGTTTGCCTTGAAATACGCTCACGACAATCGTTTTTTTTTTGTTGCGAAAATGAAATATGTAAAATATAGAGTCTATGTCATAGACACGATTCAGCGAAATTATCATTTTACCGTGGCGATTGCTAATTTAATGCCGGATTTTTTATGTTGATGCATGTTCTGATTTTTTTTGTACTCCCATAAGCCATTATACAAATCAACGAAGTAAAATTTTAAAACTAAACCGTATCTATCTCATTTGGCTTTTGAACTGATATTTATCAGTGATTAGATCTAGATTATCACTAGAAAAAAAAATTAATTAACATTAAATAAACATAGGTGGGACAGTACAAACCAATCAACCTACATTGTTTAGTTATGATAATGATGTTGACTAATCTGCATTTTGTTTCAAGTTTGTTATGACTAATAAATAAATATTTTTTTTTTAATTTTTGTGCTTGTACTTTGGCCAAAAAAATGTTTACGAGAAGCAAGGTTGAATGGGCGATTGACACTTTTGAACCCTACAAATCACCGGATAGGGATGGAATTCTTCCTGTACTACTGCAGAAGGGCAAGGCGTTTTTAACACCTATTCTAACAAGTCTTTTTCAATCAAGCCTGGTACTAGGCCATATACCAGCAGCATGGCGACAAGTACGGGTCACGTTCATTCCGAAGGCTAATAAGAAGGATAAAACTTCACCAAAATCCTTCAAGCCGATAAGTTTATCCTCTGTTGTGTTAAAAACAATGGAAAAATAATTGATGAGCATATAAAGTCATCATATTTACCCCAAGATCCTTTGAGCAAATATCAATTCGTATATCAAGAAGGCAAATTTTCGATAACAGCAGTACAAACTGTTGTAAAAAAATTAGAAAAGTCTTTTGAAGCGACGGAAATTTCACTAGCTGCCTTCCTAGACATAGAAGGCGCATTTGATAATTCATCTCATAATTCTATGATTACGGCTAATACGGTATACGAAACGTGGTTTCGATATATCCATTATCCACTGGATTAGCGAAATGTTATCAAAAAGGGAGATATTAGCAAACCTTGGAAGCTCATCTATAAGCATTAGAGCAGTAAAAGGGTGCCCACAAGGAGGCGTAATATAATCACCTTTATTGTGGTCTTTAATTGTTGATGATCTTCTTCAAAAATTGACAGCGCTAGGCTTTGAAATAATTGGCTTGATTTGATTCTATTATCGCTGACCGAATGCAAATGGCTATAAATTTGATTTCATCATGGTGTGATAGGCAGGGCCTCAGCATAAATGCCAATAAAACTACTATCATATCATTTACGAGAAGGAAAAAAATTACATTAAACAACATCAGATTGAAAGGAACACTTTTAAAACTTTCAGACACTGTCAAATATCTTGGAGTATTTCTTGACAGAAAACTCAATTGGAACACACATCTGGAGCAAGCAGTAAACAAAGCTACAAATGCTCTATGGATATGTAAAAGAACTTTTGGTAAGCAATGGGGACTGAAACCGAAGATGATCCATTGGATCTATTCGGCTATTGTCAGACCCAGGATTACCTATGGTCTGGTTGGTCTGGTGGTCAAAAACGAAAGAGAAAGCTACTCAAAAAAGCTGGAAAGACTTCAAAGGCTAACCACTCTCTCAATAAAGGTGCAATGAGAAGTACACCAGCGAAGGCATTGGATGCTTTACTCTATACACTTCCATTGCATCAGTTTATACAATTAGAAGCTGAAAAGAGTGCTCTAAGGATCAAAAGATCAATGAACCTCTTTGAAGGTGATCTAACAGGTCATCTCAGTATTCTAAAAACTATTAGTATTAATCCTATTGTAACTAATAATGAAGATTGGATGGAGAAAAAATACAACTTTAATCGAATATTTCGTGTATTTGAGCCTAGACGTGATTCTTGGGAAGATGGTGGTCCCGATCTTCATCCAGGCTCGACAGTTTTCTGTGACTGGCCCAGGAATAGACATGTCAATGTCTATGGGCAGATGGCCAACTGTATTCCAAGCTAAAATACAAGCAATTATAGAATGTACGACTGTGTGCTTGCGCAGGAATTCACAGACATTCATAGACATTCAAATATATGCATCATGTCCGACAGTCAAGCAGCTCTAAACGCTCTAAAGTCGGCAACATGCACATCAAAACTTGCCTGGGAATGTATTCAATCACTCCAAAAATTGTCTTGTCGTAACCAAGTCAACCTGTACTGGTCCCAAGTCACTGTGGAATCGATGGAAATGAAAGAGCTGATGCGCTTGCAAGACTCGGATCATCTCATCAATTTGTAGGACCTGAGCCCTTCTGTGGTTTATCTGCTTCTGCATTAAAAATAGAGCTAAAATCATGGGAATGTACAAAAGTGGAATCAAATTGGAATAACACTTTCAATGCTAGGCAGTCGAAACGGTTAATCTCTCCAAACGTTTCAATGACTCGCAAAATTCTGGAGCTTTCGAAGAAAGATCTTAGCATTTATACTAGTCTTATAACAGGACATTGTCCGAGCCGATATCATCTGAAGCTAATGGAAAAACTTCAAGATGATATATGTCGCTTCTGTGGCATAGAAAAAGAAGACTCGAAACACCTGTTATGCCGATGTCCGGCAATTCTCAATAAAAGATTAAGGTTCTTCGAAAGAGGGCTGTTAGAACCCTCTGATATTTGGAGAACAACTCTCAGCGCAGTAGTGCACTTCATCCGAAGTGCATCACTGGGCTGGACAAATGCTATTAGTCAAACACTGACGGTCACTTCTGATAGTGGTACGTCATCTTGACAACATAGCTATAATAAAACGGGTGATATATCACAATAGATCAAACAAATGGTCGCAGTGATAAAAAAAACCATCACGAAAAAAAATTCCTATCAGCTCCTAATTCCGATCACTCAAATAAAGTAAACGATTTTTAGACGATTGAATTAAAAACCATAGTGAATGAGAAGCCTCATGTGTAAAGCATGCTCTTGTACTATAAATTTTGATCCACACACTTAATAAAAAGCACCGAGTTCGGTAAAATTTTACCGAAATCTAAACAGCTGAACGTTCGGTAATTTTTTTTATGATGTCAAACATTACCAATGATCCGTAAACGTCGATATGCACTACCAAAATTTTTACCGAACGTTCGGCTGTTTAGATTTCGGTAAATTTTACCGAATCGTTTAAGTATGCAATGTTCTAAAAATCGACTACTTTGGATGAGTTAGCAGTCGAAGCAAGCGGCACGTTATGGTTCAACGTAAACTTTTTTGTAAAGTGAAGAAGCGTTTGGTGAGAATAATGGTAAACTGGATGAAACTGGGAAATTTCGATATGAGTTCAAAAATACATTGGGTCGTTCAATGGTACGTGGGACTCCAACCCACCCTCTTTCGGTTGGTACCCGAGTGTTTTAGGAAATTAAACTACAGCCACACCCTCCTATTAGACAGTCTCATATCTAATTCGGCCCATCCTGTTTTACCACATTCCATACACGCACACATTCACCAAACGCTCCTTCACTTTACAAAAAAGTTTACGTTGGACCGCAACAGAGCCAGAGACAAGTAAAACACAAAAAAATGCAACAAGACGTTAAAATAAATAAGAAAAACCAACGGTCCGACATGGCTTCCCCGGGTAAATTCCGAGAAAAACGACAGTAAAGACCGGCGAAAGGAACTTGTGTCAGTAATGACGTTACCGAGATGATTCAACAGATACGAATTAAACCACTGTAACAGCGGCCCTCTATTGCTCTAATTGGTGACAGTACCTTTGCTTAACCAGAAGTTTTGGAACACAAACACGCTTAATCGGGACTGCGGCAGGGAGGATGATGACTTCCATGGTACCAAGGTCAGTGCATCCCGGTGTCCTGAAGCGAACCCTAAGTGCAACATTTCGTTTATCGAAACTTGTCTGTCCTTTATTCAATAGATTTCGCAGCCACCTGTTAGAGTACAGGACAATTGCGGGGCTAATGCACGATCTTGTTGCTTCTAACAACCTCTCTCCCAGCTGAGATTCGAACATATGACGACCGGCTTGTTGGACCAGCGTCGTACCTTGAGGCCATCTGGGAGGATCGTCCCGGTGTCCTATCAAATTCCAAATTTCGGTATGGCATGGCGTTCGGGCAGATGTCGACTGGCTCATCGCCATGCAGCGGTAGACCAATTGGTGAAAGGCTAAAAGCGTGAGAAGTATAAGCAGTAAAATGGTAGAAAGCACGATTGTACTTGCCGAGGAAGGGGCTACGGAAGCCCTATTTCCCACACCTACACATAGAACCGGGACAACTGCTATACGTTGCCAGCAATAGGTCGATTTGAATATGTAAATATGTATACTTTTCTTGAGCGCTTTCCGATATTTTCAGTCCGTTATGGAAATTGGAACCAATATTTCTATTTTATTCGATGTTTCATTAGTTAATTTCAGTATTTTTCAAGAATTTCTACAAAGTTGTCATGCTAGTTATATTATTAATTTCTTTGTCAAAATTATCCCTACAATGGTATCCATTCTTCGTCTTTAACCCGTAATTTTAAGAGAGTGAATGTCCGTATATGCTGTCAAAAAAACAAAAACCGGTGGTGTTGTGTGCAAATATCCTGCTATCTACACACTTCCGAGCACATCACTGCCTCGTAGAGTCTTTCTGCACAGCCCGCTCACTAGGCCAACAGCTCGTGAGCTGCCGATAGCCCACAAGCGAGTGAGGGACAGTACGATATATGGCTACAGATTTTGCTTTCCGTCTTCTTATCTTCTCCATTTTACTCCCTCGCTTACACACGAGGATAAAAATGAGGGCCTCGCAAGCGATCAGTATCAACTGAGCGGGTTGCAATGACGAGTGAGAGCGACGACCATATTATAGGGCCAGACGAAGAAGAGAGGCAGTCCGAACGAGATGCGCATGCCAGTTCATTCATTAGAACGTGTATGCGCGTGTGAGAAAATTGGACCACGCGAGTGCGTGCTTCGCGACACTGATTCTTATACCATTTATGCCACTTTTACATAGTAGTTTTTCAGCCTTCATCAGTAGCCCGGTTTCCCGTCCACACAACTAGCATGGTATAACTCCATCAGTTTCCGTATTGCGTCCGAAAATATTCAACCAAGCCAGAAGTTGATGATCTTGCGGTGACTTAAAATCAAAAAAGTAAATAGTTGCTCCCAACTGAGATTCAAACGTACGGCGACTAGCATGATATACCAGCGTCGTACCTAGAAGTCATCTGCAAATCAAGGACAACACCAACTGATAAGCGTACTAGAAACAGCGTCTTCTACATATCGTTAGAAAAACCCACACAAACAGAAGAGGTCCCGTGTTGCAACCTTGAGGAACACCCGAGAAGTTGGTAAACCGCTCGCGATCGCGATGTGATATTTGTTCCATGTAGTATATACAGGCAGACGTAAAATCCATGCGGATCGGCCAGGACTAAATCCAAGTTGGCCGGTGAAAAAGTAGCTTTTCTTTTATCAAGAATTAAATTATTAACTACAATTTCAAATAGTTTGGATGTAGAACAAAAAGTGGTAATGCCACTTTTGAAAATCAGAAAAATGAATGAATATTTCCAGGTCGTCAAAATTTTTCCAAGCACAAACGATATATTGAGTTTGGCCAAAAGGTCCCTTTAACGCCATTGATACAACGGACGAAAACTAGAACTGGAGAACCATCAGGTTTTGTCGCACCTAACAGCATTATTTCGGGTGTTATTTCGAACGTGCTTATGTTAGCGACCAGGAATGTAACAGTTGTCAGGAATATCAGAAAAGGCGATGACAACTCCTAAATCAAATGCAGTTGTTGTACTCACATGCACTCAAATCAAATGCACTCACATGAGTTGTTGCTTTGGTTTCACCCACAATTACAAATTTAAAAAAAAAATAAAAAATGATCCCGAAGTAAGCCGCCGTAAAACGAGTGTGTAGATCGGAAAAGTCCATAAACCAAAATGTATTGAAATCATGTCTTGAATCATCGGAAATCGCTTTTAAAGACCTTTGCAAGGTAAAACTGTTTTGCATGGTACGATTTCTCATTATTTGCAATAATCTGCTTTGAAAATATAGGTACCTCTACCTTTCTGGTAATATAAACGTCAAAATATCAACAATAGCGTTCCGCACAGAAAATGACCATTAGGCAAATCATTTAAATAAACCAATGGAAAGTGTATTGTTCTCTCTTTTGCATACAGAATTAATCCACTTTTCGTTTTTGCAACGAGAGAAATGTCCGTTTTTCACTGTCACACAAACCGATCTAGTACTGTATTAATTAGTCTACCGACATTAATCAAATCGAGCTCTTGAAATAAATAACAAAAATAACCCCAAAAAAATCTTAATCTTAATTAAACAGGCAAGGTCCACATCGCAATCTTATGTTCGTTTTAGAACGTAAAACGCAATCTTCATTACATCAATCGCAGCCCTTTCTACAGCCCCAGAGTAGGTAAGTGTATTACGTAACCAATTCCGTGATTATCATCGACACCTAGATTACCTCGGCTACCATCTACTCTATCTCTCTTTCTCTGTCGAGACAAGTGCTGAAGCCGAAGCAAAGTTTCGGCTACATTTTCCCACCCAGGTAAAACAAGCCAGATTGACTGTATAGGTAGATTGGTATATGAGCAATCAACCGGCCGGCAGGCTGTCGGTTTACCTGCCGCACTCCAGCCAGCACTGGTTGGCAGCAAACTTAGTTGAACGATCGGATTAATGTTTCGATTTCAAACTGGTTGCCGTGCCAACTAAGGCGTGTGGGCTTGGTCACGTGAGAAAATAAGTTTTCCTCGCCGTTGCAGTTTGCTCAACCAAACTGTACGGCAAACGTGTACCGTACATGGTTGTATTTCATACAAGTTGCCAACAGCCAGCAACTGTCATGTTTTTCCACATGCTAGTGTACCTACCCTACCTAACCTGCGGTTACTTCATACCGATGCAAATATGAAATTCATCTTCCGTAAGCGGACACCGTTGCAGAGTATGAAACGCATGTAGAGAAAAATCTATATTAATTAAAGTTGCGCAATCACGATTTAGTTTACAGTGCGAAATATCATATTTTCAGTTCTAACACTGCGCATTCAGTCTGCTCAGTGTAGTTAGTAAAAAATTCAATCTCGATTTAGTTATAAATTTCAAATTGTTCGGAGATATGAAATTCGACATATTTCATATTTAGTCTAACATGTGCTACTACACCGGTATAATATGTTTACCAACAATTCGAGTACTTATGTCGAAGCTTGTTCGGTTGGTTAACTCAACTGAAATTTATATCCGTATTTGCCTGGTAATGTTCCAGCCGGTGACAGACAGCCACGAGACCGGTCCTGTCAGCCAGTCCTCTGTGCTTCGTTCGTTCAGTCGTCATTGTGTACACTCATCGTGAAGCGAAATTCCACTGCAATTTCGCGCGCTCCAAGCGGCAGCCGAATGCCATATGACACACAGACACACGTGGGCTGCTTGACCAGGGCAAACATTGCGTCCACACCGTGCCGTACCTGCCAGCGCAGACCGGCCGGCTGCTATTTGCTTAGTAATTTTTGAAATTGCTTTCCTCACCTGGGTCTTACCATCCCGGCCGCTCATAACTGTAGCCTAGCATTGTTAGTTCCGTTAGAGGCGGATTCGAATGGTACGGGAAAATCAAATTTAGACGACATACAAACGGAGCTAGTTTTCACAACCTGCACGGTTGTGAAAAGGATTTTATTTGCAAATCGCAATGAAGTTATCAACATTAATTCCGCTTCTTGAACACACGAAATTGCATGAATATCAAACGTCAACTGCTGACAAAGTAGGGTTTTTTCGGATGCCAATAGCTTTTGTAAGAGATTAAATGGCTTATTGCATGCCAAAAACATAGGTATCAACAAAATCGTAAAGCTGCAGCCAATTTTCTATTTCACCATTATTTTGAAAAATATCACCTACAAAAATCAATAAGCATTACCAGTGAAATTCAAATGAAAGTTGTCAGAATTGTCAATCAACCGTTGATTTACTGCTAATCAAGGTGAATTAACCTTGCTGCTAATGTAATGCATATTGGTTTCCTAGGCAAGCATTTTGTTATTCCAATCGCTAGGATTTTCTTTTGGATTTTAACTAGTTCGCCTTCATATTGAAATTAAAGATATATTGTCCATTGTTGAAAAAAAAAATTAGTGAACATTTGAAAACAGTCCGTAATAGGCAGTTCGGCGAAGCTTCCGGTTGGTGTCGAAACAGAAGCGTTGTACGGCCGTTATGTCAACTTTGCGAATACATCTCTTGATTCTGCCAATGAAATGTTTGCAATTCGTGGTTCTCCAGTTATTTTTGCATAGCAAGGAGCTCAAAATTCCAGACATTTTCGGTTGGGCGACATTGAGGCAGATTTGTCGGGTTGTGTTTTTTGGGTACAAATGAGTATTGGGAACAATTGTGTTTTTTGGCGTAATGCGATGATGCTTTATCCGGCCAAAACACGTATTGTCCGTCTGCATGATGTTTTTTGTAAAAACAGGATCAAAATTTTCTTCAAACATTCGTTCTAGTACACATCTTTATTGATATCCAAACCAGAGGGCTTGAACCGTAGCTTAGAAATACGGAAATGGCAGTGTACAGCATCACTTTCTGTTCAAACTTATATTTAAACTTGTGTTTTATATTTGACGTTGTCATCGACTGTAGTCATTATTTTTTTAGATTTAGGTTATCGGCTCATCTGTCAGAAAAAAAACAAACGGAATTTAACCCTTTGCCCTAACGTTTCAACATTATATTATGTCTTTATCAAAGGGCTGTAAATGAAAGGGTACACAAAATATATATGGTTTTACATTAATTGAAAACATTTCTTACAAACAAATATTTCTCAGTGTACTTACATATCGATTCGTTTTGTCGAATTATTATTTATGTGTGTATCGTCATTGTGCGTCCAATGTATCGTCCTGTTATTAGAATCGTCAATGATATCTTAATTAGACGAAAAACTCCCTTGCATATAAATATTAACGTACACTACCATCACAAACTAAACTATAGAGATTGCTGTCGTTTATCTTACGTACACTTCGCCGCGTATATGTATACGCGATTTGTATTAATCGTGAAATTTTTTTCATGGCGAAATCGTTTTACAATGCACTCAAACTACCAATACATTCACATACTGTCAACCCTTATTCTGCTCATAGTGGGCAATTAATGATGTGAAAGATGCCGTCGTATGTTGTACTAAGGCCTGGATGTCACTCCTCTTGTTGACTGTGTATGTTTGTCGCTGTTTGGCACATTTCAAGAACAGTAGGTCTGCCAGGGGGGGGGGTTCGTAACAGGGGAAGGCCATAACTCCGAAATGCCTGTACGGTTATTCATCAAACTTGGCACAATTGTTCCTTGACATAAAAGAATTAGCACTGGGGGGTTAACAAAAACGATAAGAGAAGTTTGCTGACAGGGGGAGGGTCCCTAATAGGGGGGAGGCCATAACTCCGAAACGCCTTGACCGTTCTTCATCAAACTTGGCACACATGTTCTTTGATATCACGGAATCAACACCGGTGGTTGACAAAGGGGGTGAGACTAATAGGGGGGGAGACGATAACTCCGAAACACCTTGACCGTTCATGTTCCTTGATATAAGGAAATAAGTACTGAAAGGGTTGACAAAAGAGGGGGGATAACAGGGGGAAGACTCCAAAAAGTTTGGACGGTTCTTCCTTAAGTGACGGTGCAACAAAAGAGAGAGCTGATGACAGGAGGTTGCTGACAGAAAGGGGGGAGTAACGCTCACATGACTGTAACAATTTATCCGTACAACAGAAAAAATCAAAATATGAAACACTAAACGGCAATGCTCGCAGCTGTAGATTTGTCAAGTGTAATTATGCGCCGAATCAAAGTGACCCGTATAGAAAGTGTTCGACCATTGGTGCTAAGTGTTGCTGGCCGATTCTATTTGAGTCACAGAGGCAATCATTCAAACAGTGTAGAGTTGATCTGAGAACACCATGTTTTTCCCATGGTCAACTTTATGTGGCATGTTCCAAAGTGGGCTCGGCCAATAATTTGTGCATACTTGTTCCTGGTGGAGAAATAAAAAAACATTGTTTACAAACAAGTTTTGTCTTAAAGTGAGATGAAAGGAATGACAGGATTTTTGTATCCATGGAAGCAACACTGTTGCACCTTCTACTTTTTTGTAAAGTACAATAACAAAAATATTCATTATCTATGGGTGCGGTGGCCATTGTTAGCGGAAGCTGCAAATAGGATAAATATCTTTGTTTCTCTTTCTTTATAGGGTTTTATAGGGATTTCCGTAAAGAAAACATATGTGCAAATGACCGGGTAGACAAAAGAGGGGGAGCTGACAAATGGACAGGAACGTCCAAAAGAGGAACAAGCGTTATATTTTTGCATTATAAGTATTAACTGCATTATAAGATACAATAACTGATGTACAAGTGGCTGTGAGACAAAGGCGCCCCGAGTAAGATCGGGCACTCAGCTAGTTTAAAATATTGACCGGCAAGTAGTTTCTGTGTTATCTTGATCCGGTTGGCCGGCAATATTTTTTCGGGTGTTACTTCTTTTGATGAGACAGTTGCGTAAAACTTTCGGATAATCATTCAGCTCCAAGTGCCGATGCATTATCTCCTATTTTGTCGCTTCTGATATACCGGGAGACAGTTTGTCGACTCTATTGCTGAAGTTGATGGCCATATTGACTTTTTGATGTGAGAGATGTGCTGACAAATAATTTAGGAAACGGCCACTCGCAATGAGTTTCTGATACCGGTAAAGATGTGTTGGTCGTCGTGTCTCACTAACAGCCCGGAAAAAATATCCATAACACGAAGATAAAAATAATTGTTGCAGTAGGATACAAAATGCAGTAAAAACAATAAAAATTATCGTCAGAAAAGATAATTAGAGCAACAAACTTATTGTTGTCCACCATAACTTTCACGGTTTTGAGAGATTCTACCATAAAAATGACGGGTTGTTACGTATCTTAACAATAAAAACTGTTGTAGATGCATTGTTTCCACCACAAAATTTAATGTAATTTTTTTTCGGGTAAGCCTCTTATATTATATAAATAGATTTTTTCGCCTAAGAAAATTACCATAAAAGGACGATAACTTTTACTATAAATGAAAATGTTTGTTCGTGAAAAACTAAATTTTTATATTGTTAAGATACTTAACAACCCGCCATTTTTATGGTAGAATCTCTGAAAATCATGAATGTTATGGTGGACAACAATAAGTTTGGGGTCAGTCACGGCGTAGTTTTTTTTCATGTGTGGACTCATTACTGCGACCAGTATAGTTGATCTATTGTAATATCGCCCGGGAGGGGGGCTCCGTAGCCGCAAGGTTACCGAGTCTGCTTTGACAAGCGAGTGGTCGTGGGTTCGAATCTTAGTAGAATCAAGCCATTCGATGTCAAGTGACTTTAGCATGAGTTTATTCTCAGGCCCCTCCATTTACCCTTCCTTCGTGCTGAATTCTATATTTAACCCTCTGAAGCCTCTTGACAGTGCAAATGTCCCTCCTATAGTTAAGTGTACTGGGTCAGAGGTACGAATGAGTCCTCGCCAGGGACGGCTATAATATGGGATAGTGCTGGCAGCGAGGAATAAGTGGGTAAAGTAGATCAAGCATTGAAGGAAGGGTAAACCCCAATAAACGCAAGCACGCACACAATTTAAAAAAAGCATATCGCTCATTCAATAGCGATTATAGCAAAAAGAAATGCAGTGCAGGTCATACAGCAAACACCCGGGCGATATCACAATAGATCAACTATACTGGTCGCAGTAATGAGTCCACACATGGAAAAAAAATATCGCCCGGGTGTTTGCTGTATGTCCTGCACTGCATTTCTTTTTGCTATAATCGCTATTGAGTGAGCGAGATGCTTATTTTAAATTGTATGCGTGCGTGTATTGGGGTTTACCCTTCCTTCAATGCTTGATCTACTTTACCCACTTATTCCTCACTGCCAGCACTATCCCATATTATAGCCGTCCCTGGTGAGGACTCATTCGTAGTGGTTAGCATTCACGCCTCTCACGCCAAGGACCCGGGTTCAAATCCCAACCCCGCAGAAGTCACGAATGACCCTAAACTGGTTAAAGTGACTATAATCTAAACAAAAAAAAACAATAAGTTTAATGGTCTGGTTCTCTTTTCAGACGATAAATTTTATTGTTTTTACAGTATTTTGTATCCTACTGTTACAATAATTTTTATCTTCGTGCATGGGCGTAGCCAGAAAAGTTCCTTGGGGGGGGGGGGGGGGGGGGGGGTTTACCAAAACAAATCTGACATAGCCTAACCGTAAGCAGCTTATTCAGGAAATGGAGTATTATTTTCAGTTAAAAACTATTTTGGTTGAAATTGAGTGTTCTGCATCAGACAAATGCCGCCTAGTTGGTTTCGAGGTACGATGCTGGGTCAACAAATTAGTCGTCGCATGTTCGAATCTCGGCTAGGCGGTGCTGCTAGATAGAGTCAGTAGGTTTTTTGTACTAGCCCGGTAACTGTCCTGTACTGTAGTAGCCGACTGCGAAGTCTGTCGATGAAGAGGGATCAAGTCTTAGAAAGGACGTTTAATCCCACGGCTTTGCTTTGCTCATCAGACAAAAAATCAAATTGAAATAACAGAGTTAAAGTTATGGCTTCCCAGCCGGCATTGAGGTACGTTGTATGTTCGAATCTCGGCTGGAAGAGGCTGTTAAAATCCATAGAACTAAGTCTCTTCAAGACGCAGCGAGAGTGCTGAAGAACAACTTATGCTGTATGATTCTCGACATCGCTCGTAAGGTGATCCGACGATCAGATTTCGAAAAGAGAGGTTTGATTCTTAGTAAATGTAGCAAACTTCTTGGCTAAGCAGATGACTTTGCCAGGTGGCTAAGCAGGTTACAGAAACTTTGCCACGACGAAGGCCATCTGGTCGGTGTTAAATCAGACCGGACCAAGTCGCAAAATTTAAAATAATAAGGTAATGAAAGCAAACGATTAAGAATTTCGTAAGCTACATTTTACTCTAATAAGATCAAACAAATGTTGCAAACAGCCAGAGATATGAAATGGTTTCGAACGATCGATAGCTTTCAACTACACAGCAGCAGCAAACTTTGACTTCGTTTTTCACGAAATCAAATTTTTGTCACTTGGTTCGGTCTGACTTAACACCGACCATCTGTGCTAGACTGAAGGCGGAGCCTTGCAGGATTGGGCTTTAAATCAACGTGTCGAAGACCAAATACATGAATGATAATAGCTCAAATGGTCGCTGTTAAGTCATACCGAGCCAAGTGACAAAAATCTTATTTCGAGAAAAACGCGTTCAAAATTTGCTGCTCTGTATGGTTTGTAACTATCAATTGTTCGAAATCATCTCATAACACTGACTGTTTGCAACATTTATGTAGTCTTATTAGAGTAAAATGTAGCTTAGAAAATTCTTGAACGTTTGCTGTCATTAACTCATTCTTTTAAATTTTGCGATTTAGTCTGGTCTGATTTAACGCGGATCAAATGAGACGAACGTGCTTTTTTCGCGGACGGTAATCGTTGACGGCGACGATCCAGAAGTCGTAGATGAGCTCGTGTATGTGAGATCGCTGGTAGCCGCGGATAACAACACAAATAAGGAGATCCAGCGGCATATTCAAGCAGGACAACGGGCCTACTTTGAGCTTCGCCAAACGCTGCGATTAAGAGGCATACGCCACCTTAGGAACCTGACAATGTACAAACCCCCTATTAGACCGATAGACCATGCTCACGGAGGACTTACGCGCCTTTGCGGACGGCATTTGACGAAGTGCAAGCTGAAAGGGAAGAGTAGCGGAGGTGCATGAATCAAAGGCAACATACACTGCTCGGGAAGATTACCAACGTACATTTGGAGTAAAGTACAGTGAACTAGTCACGTCGTAAGGAAAACGGTTCTATAAAACAACCCCACCGACACCGGCACATAGCGACTCAACGTGCGAGATGGCTCGTCCAGGTCTAAAGCGACATTTTTTATTTTTTAAGTAAAAACTGCGACTTCAGAGATACCTGGAAAATGGACGACGAGTAACTCAAGATCGCATTAAATGGGGCTTAAAACAGTACAAACCACCCCGGCTCTAAGTTCACGACGCCGACGGGGATCGTACAATCAGCCCCGTACATTTTCCTATACTTTAAACAACAGCTGGCTGTGAAATTTCAAGCTTGAAAGTGCATAACAAATTTTCTCCTGGGGGGGGGTTTGAACCCCCAAAACCCCCCCCGTCGCTACGCCCATGTCTTCGTGTTATGGTTATTTTTTCCGGGTAAAAAAGGCAGTAAATTTATGATGAAATATAGATTTTGATGAAATATAGATTGATTTTGAGGCACTTTTACAATAAATTTACCATAAGCTTCAATGTTCACAATAAAAGCTGTTGTAGATGCATTGTTTCTACTACAAAATTGAATATACATTTTTTTCGGGGACTACATGATCCAATTTATCCAGTGGAAAGGCTGTAACCAAGTCGTCCACAAACTTTTTAATAAACGGTAGTATTACATTAAGTTGTTTTAAAACGCAGTCTAATAGAATCTCCATGACAAGGTTCGCTATTGTAGGCGATAGCGGGTTGCCCATAGCTGTACCAAAAGTCTGTTTCTAAAACTCTCCGTCGAATTTGAAGAAACTGGCGTCGATGCAGAATTCTACTAGCTCAGCAGACAAATCTAAACAAATGTTGACACTACATCCAGTGAAATCAACGAGTATCCAGGTGATAATGTAACACTGTTGATAAAATCGCAAAATTCGATAGAGTTGTACGAGCTGTCGATTGAATTTTGAAACATTTTTCCCACAAACTTTGAAAGTTCGTAAGACGGGGCAGTCATGTTAAGGACAACTGATCTCAAAGGCAATAAAAAATAATACGATAATACGAATAGCTATGTAAGTAAGCTGAAAAAAATTTGTTTGTAAGAACTGTTTTCGATTATTGTAAAACCATATACATTTTGTGTACCCTTTCCCTTACAGACCTTGGTACATTCCGGGGCTCTTGTCTTTCTTCGGCACTTTATTCCGACTCTTTTCAAAGAGAACGAAGTCTTTTTGAATCCATAATTTTGGCTGGTCTTGCACTAACTTACTTGCGATTAGTTGTTGAGGATTTTAAGATATGATAAATAGTTAAAACCGCAACATTTTCGCTTTTAAAATGTTGTACCGTATTCTTTTTGCCGAGTACATTTCGCGCTCGCGGAATGCTTCTTTTTTTAACGCCATTTTAAACAAAACTTGGCAAGCATAAACAAACAAAAAATACTGGCAGAAAGAGCTAACACATTCCGATCCGTGAACTTTGAAATCATTGAAAAGCGATTATTAAAGCATATTATTGAAATTACGCAACTGACTTTATTTCTTAAATACATCATACCGTTTTAAAATCTGTCCATCAAAATTTTTCATCGTCCGAACTAAAAATCACAACAATGTTTACGAAGCTAACGCGCATGTATTTGTGTAGGACGGTATGACAAATAATATTATGCAAAATTCCTGCAGGTCAGGCAAGTTTTCCTGGCTGTAGAATAACGACACTGCCTTGCGTGAGTTATTTTCACTTATGAATGACGGAAATTAAAACGATTAATCGACATTTTCTTCTTCGTCGTACGAAAAAACATAGGAAATTTGGCTGGTAGGATTTCTTTAATGATAAAAAACATTTAAATAGATCTCAGCTCACTTTGATTGATCGCGTATGATAGACAACAAACTAAAATATTAGGGAATAACTAGTTTTGCATTGTGTGTCATAAAAATGCTGATATTTTTAATAATTTGTGTTGAATAGGACGGGAATAGGCAATTACGGCGAAGCAGCAACATACACTACTATCATTGCTCCCTGAGCTCGTTTGTTGTTGTTCATATGGGCCTCGAAAAAATTCCAAAATTTTAGTTATCACCCATTAGGACCCGTGAGTAAGTAAGGTGGTTGAGAAAAGTTTACTTTACTTACTCTTAATATTTATCGAAACTTCCAATTTTTTAACGTTATTTGTCATGGTCAAGCTTAAAAATTGTTATTGCCTATCTTTTAATCGAATTCCAGGCATCTTCCCATCGATTCCAGGCACAGGAGCGTCGCGTTGTGGTTCCCACTTTAATCAAAATTTTGACTGAATTGTTTCACGCAAGTTTGTTGAACACTAACCAAATTATGAGCGCAAAAAACGCGATAACTTCTCGTTACGTGTCTTGATTCTGTACTTGTATAATGTATGGCAAGTAAACAAAGGCCTACGTCCTACATTAAAAATTAGTTGGAAATCTCAAACCTTAAACAGTCACCAGTATTTCCAACGTTTTCTTGTACTTATCACGTCCAAAACAGTTCCTAGAAGTACTGACTTTAATCTACCAACAGCGCTTGCATAGTACGCAATTCCGGTCGCCGGAATTAAATGCCCAATGGGTATTGCACCGACAGCGGAAATTGATAACAACAGCCACTCTATGAATAATCTCGTTTTCGCTTTTATCCCGGGACGGGACACTGCACTCTCGGTTCGTCTGACCGTCATGTGTGTATGTGTGGGGCGACGACGGCAGACGGCTAACTTAGAATGCATGCGCCGCCCGCTAGCTTGATGGACTGATACGCTACCAACCAAGTGCATGCCACCGCTCGCTCCGATGAGTATTCTTTCAACACTTCCTTCGGCCATCATCAATCAGGCACCGATTAGCATGCTAATCACACTCTTTGTTTTCGACTGTCGATGAAAGATGATAGCGATGCGATACGATGCGATGGTAGGACCTGGTATCGCCCGCCGCGTCGAACTTCAAACGGGGTTCGATCATAAGCGTAAATATTGTATTTTGATTGACCGAAACAAATTGCTTTTGATGTCTGAAAGAAAGGTCAATGGTTGGCGATTGGCGCGGATGATGGAATAGAAAGGGCAGCGGAAGTGAAGAGTAAATTACACTACTTCAAGTGAAACGACGATAGTCGTCTTTGAACGGAAATAATGACTGCCTGGCTGTCTGCTGATGGACCTTTGAATGTGCACTGCTGAATACGAAGGGCACGAGTGCGGCAGTAATAATCAGTGGTTTTACGGTTTGCTTTCAAGCACTGCTTTGGTTTCCCGCAAATTTGTCACGGTCAAGCTGGTTTTTTCACCGAGCCATGTAGTGCAGTACCTAACTTACCTACCTACGTACGTGCGGCGAAGTTCATCGCAGGGAGTGTATGTGTCATTGCACTTTGCAATTTCTTTTCCGACTTTCTGTGATTTTTTTCTCTGTTTCGTTAGTTATGCAAACGGCTAATAAATACGTAATTGAATGAGGAAATAATTTGCTATTAAAAGACTCACTTTAAAAGTTAATTTCACTCTTTCGGATGCCCAAAATTAGATATACAAAAAAGGAAAATACGGAAAAGCGAAATTTTTTTGAGCAGTTTCTAATTTCTAATGTATATTAAATAGACTCTGAAATTGCTCAACATTTTAATATACAATACCTACACTAGTATTACTATGCTAATCAGATGACTCTCTGACTAGGCTAATACCAAACCACGAGGCGACCCTTCGCACGCTTTACCCCCGACGATAATGTATACCACTTTTCTGCCATTACAATCGGACATTGCGGAGCCATTTTATCCCACCTGCTCGGAACGAATGGCTTTCCGAAGGAAAACTTTTCACCCGGGGGGAAATGGCAGCTCTCGTCTTTCCAAGAATTGAATACATACATTAGCTAGCAAGCACCAACCTTGGAAGGTTGAGGCCGGTTATGCAAATAATTACACGGCACTCGACCAAGGAGGACCGACCGGCCGGTCGGGCGGGATCGTTGAATCGGACTTCGGTGATAGAGCAGCAGAAGGACCGCAACCAGAGTGCAAAAAGCGACACTGAGAAAGGTTCTTTCCAATAGATTCCCGATCGAAAGGATCTAGCAAAAATGTAATAAATAAGTTTGTATTAATTTGACAAATGTTGCAATGGCTTAGCAATAAAAACGAAAAAAAGTTTCTTTTTGTTACAGTAAAGTTTTTATACAAAACAAATTCTGTTTGAATTTTGTTACTTCACCCTGCTCGGGTCAAGTTCTGGGAAGATGAGGGGAGCAGAAGCACACCGTAAGGTAATGATCCATTTGGTCGCTCTGCTGTAGTTGTTCTACTACAAAGGGAGGAAATTGTTGGGAAAGTCATTACACAAATGTACGCATTTGCGCAATTTGAATGAAACGGCACAATCACGGAGAGGTAACCGCGGGGTTGTTAATGAGCTTACAATTGAATTATGTGAACGGAAAGTTGCGAAAAGTTTTGGGATTGGCCTTACTGTCGTGCTATCCCTTTAGGGATATACAGCCACCGTAAATGGAACCGCAGAAAGTGACCTTGTTTTGCGAGCATATTTTATTTAATGCAGAGATTATCAACTAACCTAAGTGTGACGTTGTTTAGCTAACCTCCACAGTTCTCACAACTTAATGCGTCACGGGTAGTGGCAGAGGGTCAAGGTTTCCGATATCAATCACTGTTTGGCCTGCGGAAACTTTTTGAAACTTGCCTCGAGTCCATTCAACCGTAACCGACAGGTTGGAGATTCATTCGTTCGCTAAATTGTTCGATTCGATGCACAACTTGGCAGCCAAACTATTCAACTGTGAAACCCCATGGTCACACTGCAATGATTCGTTAATGAATCCAACCCTCAATTTGGGTCTACGCTTTGCCGTGATTTACCATCGGGTTTCAATGACATCAAACTAAGAGGTAAGGAACCGTTATCAATCATCTAGCAAAAGGCAACATAAGAAACTTCACTGTACCGAAAACACCCGCCCTTCCTGGTGGAAAAACCACATTGCGTGTTCCGATTGACTGACATCGGTCACATTGCGAATTCTGATAACAAACGATATCCCCATCCGAACGGCCACTAACATACACATACACACAAATGCTGCTCCGGTTTGGCGCCATAGTTATTACCGCCGGAGGCAGTTCGTTAGTGACACGCACATTTCCCGACATGAAAACGCGATATTCGAATGCTGATAGGATTGATCGCGCAAGCCGCCGGAAAACCAACAAGCTTCCTTTGGCTTGCCCTCTTTTCTGACAGCGTGAAAATGTACATAAAGCCTTTATAACAACTGTAGTATAAAAGGATAAGATCCGACATTTAAACTGATATTCCAAAAAAGAAATACAATATGACTCAATTCATGGTAAATAAACAACTGATCATGATTTTCAGAACGAGAACACCCAATAAAGGGTGTCACACATCTAATTGCATCACGGAAAAATACTGTAGAAAATAACCCTTTGGATATTTTCTCTTGAAAAGCTGGGTAGAAGTAGTTTAGAGTGTATTGTTTACACTGTATTTTTATCACTGTCAGTTTTTCGAAAATTAGAAAAAATGGCGTCACCCGAAAGCAACCTCGCGAATTTATTTTGCGCAAGCACCTAGAAAATCCTCGACTCTCGCATCGGGACATCAGCAACTCGGAATCATGCAGTCAACGGTGAGTCATGTGACTACGAGACTCTGAGCATGGAACGGAAAGAGAAATGCGGTCAGAAAGAATGTTCTATTAGTGATCAGAATCACAAGCGTGTCGTGAAAGCGTGTAAGCGGAATCCCAATGCTTCGGTCTGGGATGTAACTGCAAAGTTTAATCTGTCCAAGTCTTTCGTTCAGAGAGCCAATCATCGGGAGGCACTGCATACGTACAAAGTACAGAAGGCTCCAAATCGTGACGAACGGCGAAATACGGTGGGAAAGTCACGGCCTTGGAAGCTGTACACGAGTAGATAACAGTCTATTTTTTCAACGCTAGAAACAAAGAACATTCATTCAAAAATAATATCATCGCATAGCAGTGTGTGGAACGTATACGGGAATGATAGAATTTGGGGAATAAAACCAAACTAGGTGTTACAGTACCTAATACAACGGGCGGCAGTAGTGTAGTGAGTAAAACATTCGGGGACCAAAGATATAAAAATGGATTTCTGTCTGTCTGTCTGTCGGGATGTTCTTTATATAATCGAAAACTACTGAACCAATAGGCGTGAAAATTTGCATGTAGAGGTTTTTGGGGCCTGGGAAGGTTCTTATGATGGTTAGAGACCCCTCCTCCCACTAAGAGGGGGGCTCCCATACAAATGAAACACAAATTTCCTCATAACTCGAGAACTAATCAAGAAAATGGAACCAAATTTGGCAGGTGAAGGTTTTTGGAGGCAAGAATTTTTTCTATGATGAATTAGGACCCCTCCCCACTTTAGGAGGAGGGTTCCTATACAAATGAAACTCAAATTTCCACATAGCTCGAGATCTAATCAATCAAATGGAACCATGTTTGGCATGGGAGTGTTTTTGGAGGCAAGAATTTTTTCTATGATGAATTAGGATACCTTTCCTTTTTAGGAGGGGGGCTCCCATACAAATGAAACACAAATTTTTGCATAACTCGAGAACTAATCAAGCAAATGGAACAAAATTTGGCATGTGGGTGTTGTTGGAGACAAGAATTTTTTCTATGGTGAATTGAGACCCCTCCCCTCTTTAGGAGGGGAATTATGACCTCTCCCCTTCAATAGTGGGGGGGGTTCCTACACAAATATCCTCATAACTAGAGAACCAGAAAAATCAAGCAAATGGAACCAAATTTGCATGTAGGGGGTTTTGGAGGCAGGATGTTTTTTATGCCCCTACCTCATACTCTCATACAAATAAAACAGAAATTTTTGCGTAACTCAAAAACTAATCAAACTCGAGAAATTTTAGACTCTTTCATAAAACATTAGTCAATAACAACACGATCAGGAGGATTATATCTGTTTTATAACACATTTTGATATTTTTAACATATTATGTTACAAATTGAAAATAAACTAATTAGGAAGCAAATTCAAGTTTGTAACAGATTAAGATACAAATAGTACATAGAGTTATGAATGAGCTATATAGATTCCACCACTACGAATGACACATTTCTCTTTAATAACAAAATATGTTCCTCGCAAATTACTTTTATAACAAAATATGTTACTTGCAAAACTTATTTTAATTACCATCATCATTTTAAAAGTATATTAAATACGTCACTTCCCAGTTACTGATACTTGTTAATATATCTTTATTAGCTGTGTTATTTTGGAATATCTTGAAATGTTGACAATTAACCTTTAACACAATGTGTTACAATTAAGATAAAATCAGTACATGGTTTGTTATGAATCAGGTATTAATTAGAGACAGTTTAGTTATAATTTTTGATATTTTAACCACTTACGGAGGCTAATTTATACCAACGGTTGTTATAACATGATCAAATACACTCAAGTCGCTTTATACGCGAAGGATACGTCCCGCATAAATCAAAACCGCGTAGAAAAAAGCGCGTAAATTCCGAAATTCGCGTAAAAAACACCGCGTGAATTCCGAAATTTGCGTAAAAACCGCGTAAATTCCGAAAGTCGCGTAAAAAAACCCGCGTAAATTCCAAATTCGCGTAAAAAAAACTAAAATTTCGCGTAAAAAAAATTTTGGATTTCAACACTACGCGAAAAAATTAACGGAATTAGCACCCGGCTTTGCTTTTTAAAAAATGGACGTTTTGAGCACATCCGCGTAAATTCCGAAATTCGCGTAAAAAACCGCGTAAATTCCGACATTCGCGTAAAAAACCGCGTAAAAAGCAACTTCAGTGTATATCAAATTAATAACAACTGTTGTTAGAAAATTTGATAACAAAATAACAAGATCTGTTATAATTTTGTTAGGTCCTCCTGATCGGGAAGACCACCAGAAACCATCAATAGTAACATTAGATGATTCAGGGCGAGACGGACACAGGCCGCGAGTGTAGCCGGCCACAGCGGGAGGGGGGGGCGTCAGCTAGTATACAGATATTATCTACTAGTTGATCCGGAATCTTACGATACGGAAAATATAAATGTCTGTCAAGAAAACTGCGGATGCATTCCATTTGCCAGTGTTTGCGTAAATCTTTATTCTTTGCATTAGTTCTTTGAGGTTTATATTAAATTTATTTGCACCACGGCATGCGAAGATCTTACGATTATAATAATGAGCGTTGATATCGCGATGAGCAATCGAGTCAATCGAAACCAGCAGTTGAGTCGAGCAGTCGAGTTAAGTTGTCAAGTCCAAGCAGTTACATCGAGTAGCCAATTCAGTTGAACCGAGCAGTCGGGTCGAGTAGTAAGTCGAGCAGTCGCGTCGAGTAGTAATTCGTGCAAATTTGTCTAGAAGTTGAGTCGAGTAGTTCAGTTGAGAAGTTCAGTCGAACAGTTGATTTGAGCAGCCTATTTGAATATTCGAGTCGCGCAGTTAAGTCGAGCAGTTAGCTCGGACGGCCTAGGCGAGTAGTCGAACCGAACATTCCAGTCAAGTATTTATTTGCTTATTTAGATCACCGTGACACTAACATTATTAGAACTTGTTGATTCTTTTCGGTGAAAATCCAGTCAAGTGGTTGGGTCGAGTAGTAAATCGAGTCCAGTCGAACATTTGAATCGACTAGATAAGTCGAGTATTCCAGGTAAGCAATCGAACCGAGCAGTCCAGTCGAGCAGTCGAGTCGAGTAGATGAATCAAGCTGTCGAGCTGTCATGTCGAGCAGTTGAATCGAACAGTCCAGTAGAGTTCAATCGGACATTTCAGTCGAACAGTCGTGTCGAGCAGTCGTGTCGAGCAGTTGAGTCTAGCAATTAAATCGAACTGTTCAGTCAAGCAGTCAAGTCGATCTGTCCAATCGAGCAGTCGAATCGAACAGTCCAGTCGAGCAGTTCAGCTGAGCAGTCCAGTCGAGCAATTAAATCGAGCAGTCTAGTCAACCGGTTAAGCAATCGAGCAGTCCAGCAGTCGACCGGTCATGTAACTGAGCATAGAACCCATTGCTAGAAAGCATGACGTCCTATCAGGGGCCTGTTTTTAATTACCCTTAAGCCTCTCATGATGTCCTGTCAGAGACCTGGTTTTGCCTACAAACAAGCATCTTATATACATACACTCAAGTCTTTTTTACACGGGAGATACGTGGCGTATAAAAAAGTCGTTTAAAAACCGAGTTAATTCAAAAATAACCGAAAAAGCCACTCCAATTAATTCGAAATTTTTTGTTAATTCTAAAAATTATGTAAAAAAACTGCATTAATTCGAAAAATGATGTCAAAAACCGTCTTAATTCAAAAATCGTCTTTAAAAAACCGCGTTAAGTTAAAAATCATAAAAATAAAGCGTGTAAAAAGAGACTTGAGTGTATATAGACTGTTCATGTGATTTTATGTCCTTTACAATACAGACATCCCCCGAATAGGGCGATGGGTGATGCTGTACGCCCACCCACCGCCTTATTCGGGGAATTGCTGTACGTATTTGAAATGGTTAGCATTGCATCCTAATTCTGATAAACAAGCTATTTTATATTGCTATGCTACTTTTGCTAAGAAAAAGATAGGGTAATCTCACTCCCCTTCTTGAAATTCAAATCTTGAATATAAAATATCAAGTAGCCAGACCGACAGTTATGTCGTCTGGGCTTGGCAAGTTGAGAAAATGACGAGAAAACTAATCCAGCGATTTGAACTAAGTTTTTCAAATCAGGAAAAATCAATGTACTCTCCTTCAAGCGCACGCGCATTCCTTAACGTTCTTTACGCACAAACTACTGACGTAGGATTGCGTTCTAAAGAAAGGTAAGGTAAGGAAAGGTCTAAAATGCAAATCTAAAAGTTGAAAAGCGTTAAGGTTTAGATTAAAAATCTTTCTACGAATTGATTCACATGGAAATAAAAATCGTTGGCCTCCCAGATGGTTTCGCGGTACGACGTTGTAATAACAATCCAGTTGTCGTAGGTTCGAATCTCAGATGGGAGTGCCTGTTAGAGTCAATACAATCGTAGCGCTAGCCCCGCAATTGTCCTGTATTCGAACAGCTGGCTAAGAAGACTCTCGAAAATAAACGGAAGGTCAAGTTTCAGAAACGGAATGTAGCAGCTAGGCTTTGCTTTTTGGAAATAAAAATTGTAGATCAAAAATATATTTAGCCATTTAATGGCAGGTGGGATTACGCCAATCCCCACTTTTTCGATTGGTACCCGAAGGTTTTTTGCAATTAAACTACTGTCACGCCCTTATATTAGATAGTCTCATAGCTAATTTTGTCCCTCTAGTTTTAACCGTTCCGGACACGCACACATACGCAGACAATTCTACGCATAGTACTAAAGCTTCGTTCTTAGCGAACGTGATTCTGGATCGTGCTTAGGAAACGTGAAAGTTCTATCAGAAACTCAAGACATTGCTTTGTACCGAGAAACGAAATGCGTCGAGAAAAGAATGGTAGTATCTTGACGAATGTGAGGTGACCGAAAGGTGGAAGCAGCACTTCGACAAACACCTAGAACACAAATATGGAAAAGATAATAAATCGACTGGGAAGGATGGCATCGGAGCGGGGCTTGTTAAGAGTCCAGAAAAAGCAACCACTTATCTGCATCAGCTGGTGGTTAGAATTTGAGATATAGAGCAGCGACCAAAAGAGTAGAAGGATAGAGTTATCAGCTCGATCTACAAAAAAGGCGATAGGCTGGATTGGCGTTCTCAATGCCACCTACAAAATGCTTTACCAAATCATTTTCCCGCGACCTTCGCCCCGACTTCAAAGCTAAGTATGATACCTTCAGCCGCAAAGAGCTATTGAAAATAATGGACAAAACTGGGTTTCCTCGGAAACTGATTAATGCTTGTTGAAGGCACCCAACAAATAATTTTGCTGTATAATAGCTTATTAAGCGCTGGTTGATTGAATATTGGCTAAATAACGGTTGAATAATCTACTATTTCTTATAAACAGGCGAGTTCTTTCGAATCCCACAGATGGCTTCGTCAAGGTGATGGTCTTTCATGCCTGCTGTACAACTCATAATCCCACGTCTTACGTTACATTGTTTTAAATTTATTTGCAGTCGTTACCAGTTAAAAAGCAAGAAATCCAATTTAACCAATTATTAAGTTATATTTTATACTGAACCCAGTCTACAACATGAAACCGATATAATCCAATAAATTATTTGCGTGTCCGTTGGAGTCATTCACAGTGCATAGAGTTTTATAATGTAAATTATTGTTGATTGATTAACGCACGTGCGGATACTAATTCGAAACAATAAGCGCTAATCAAAACCGAAATAATATGTAGGTAATCAAGTTAGGCTGGTAATTAATACGGAAGTAATTTAAAAACAAAATGCAAAGTGGATGCTGACGCTATTAGGCTCTAAAAATAGCACAATTGACTCACTCCAAGGTAGAAAAAAAATCCGACCTCAACAGATTGCAATAACATCAGAGTGCTGCAACACACCTGCTGAGCCGGTCCAACAAAACCGCACAATTAGTTCAGTTGTTCCGTCCTTTACGCACACAGCATGTCGCATCTGTTGGCCAACCATCGGATACTAATTAAGTATCAACATTATACAGGAAATCGACATGCTTCGCATGCCAATGGGAAGCAATTTCCAGTCGAATTTCTCATTTTTGTAACCCGAAAACTGGACTGCCGGGTAACGCATTATGGGCCTTCGCTGCTCATATAAGCCGTACATTTTCGAAAGTACGAGACATCGAGCGGGAGCAGCTGTTTGCACCTTGATGTCCGGCCGGTGGCCGGTTTTTTTGGTTTTGCGTCCATTTGTGGAAATTACTGCTACATAATATAGTACGAACTTCAGCTGAGAATGTAATAATTACAATTACAAGCTGAACGTTTCGAACATTTAAGCCCGTATCGCTGAGTGGAAACAGGTTTTGCGGGTTCGTCGCTAGCCGGTACAGCCTAAACGACCATGATTTCAGGGACTGGAAGCATGGGCGATTCGTAAGTCATAGAATGGAAAAAAAGAAAATGTTCCTCTGCAAGCTGCGGGTAATCGGAAAATACAAATACATTCATCCGAATGCACAACAGAGATATTTGAATGAATGGCATCTCCTCTCGCTGCATGTAATCGTAGTTCAAGGTTTCCCGGTCCTACGGGATGGACACACATGTGGCAAGGAACAACAAAGCGAAACCAGCGTTAGTCTTACATATGAGAACATAAAACCGGATTTTTGCTCACTTACTTTGCACCGATTCGAGATGCTTTATAGTTTATACACTCTAGCAAAGTTGATAATACGTTGAAAGTTAAACTGCAGATGACCATGGTTTGCTCATCAGTTATCAAACTTATGTTCTCCATACAGTGACCTCTCTATTCGAAGCACATTGCTGTTGCTGACCCAGCGTGAACCGAGAAGTGAGTGAGAGAGAGGGAAAAAAATTACGATGAAAACAATAAACTGCGAAACAAACGGTTTCCTTTCTGGAAACTGTCGTTTTTGCTTCCGTTTACCGCTTGGCGATTCTACTATTCTTCCGATAGAGATAATATTCTGCTACTGCAGAAACATTGCAGGAATTGACTGCATTCAATACTGCTGTTATACAATGATTGCAGTCAAAGTTCAAATCATATCATACCATTTGGGACGTTTCGTTTGAAATTAAATTTGTTTGATTACAGATAAGTAAAGTTCAGTACTACAAGGTACCTAAATTTAATTGCCAAAATTTCCAAAAAGTTGAAACACTGATAGTTGATACAACGAAGTTGCATAATATACAACGGTAAATAGTCAAAAACTGCATAGCAGTTTAGTTCGTCCATTCTAAATATTCTTTATGCTGATAGGAACAACACAAACTCAGACACCTGCCGAAGCATGTTATTCCTGCAGTCGCGCAATACCTGCTCACAGGATTTCATTATACCGACCCCAACCGACAGAGAAATTGCTTCCAAGATAGCATCAGACGGTTATTTTTATAGCAATAATACACGTGCTCGTAGATTGCGATTACTTTTGGTAACGCGTTTTGACTCCAAGCGCAACAACAGGGTGTCTGTTGATTCCATTCAAAGCATCAATGTTTTCACAGCTTTGCAATACCCCATTGTGCTATAGACACGGGCGGGTCATTGCTTTGAATATGCCAGGCAAATACACCCTGTAAAATGATACCCTATCGCATTCGGAACCCTGCAGCAAAGCCAAGCGCACAACCGACAAACTACTCCTATAATCGCGAATGAAATTTCACCACCGGTAGCCAACCGAATGTACTCTCATGTTTTTGTTATGCAAAATAGATTCCCCATACTCCAACAAAATGCTGCACAGCAACAAACCGTTGCTGTAGAATACGCCATACGCAAGTGTATCGAACATCCTAGAATATGCCAAAAACTTCCAATGGCGTGTACTTCGGAAACATGGTCCAATATTGCAACCGAGCAGTCCCAGGGAACTGGGAACTGGGACCTGGGACCGAAGGGAAAATCTACTTATGAAAAGGTTTCCTACTTTTCCAGGCTTACTACTAAATTCCGTACCCAACTGGGAGGCAACACGATTACGATGTTCCCGACTGGAAGACGGCAACCGGCAGGACTGCTGTGTACTGGTAACATTCACTTCCGTAAATGCTCCAAAAACAAACCCCCGAGAACCGAGACAGGCCGCTTCCGTAGGAGCTCGTAAGTTATTTGCAATCGGTGAACTGTTAAATCGATCGGATTTGAAAGTATTTTGACTGGAAAGTTATAAACCCGGGGCTGGGAGTAAACGACTGTAAACTTTTATCGCCGCCGCCGGTAAGTTGAAGTATATTATTACGATTTGATTGACGGCATCATGTAGAAATTTGTTGAACGAAAGGGGTTATACTTGGATGGAGGAGAGCATCAGTTTGCGTCTAGGAACATTTACTCCACCAAATAGGACGATCAAGTGTTGTGTTGTTGTTTGAATAGATTGAATGCATCAAATCATGCAAAATTCATCCAAACAAATTGTTGAATGGATTCATTTCAACCGTTAAAATTTAAATTAACATAATTAACATATATATTTCTACCTTTATACTGAATAAACATTCAAGCAAGTGTAGTCATACAACTTTCCTCTATTAAATGATCTTTCAGACATGTTATTCAGTAGATGATTGTAAATGTAGTTGCGCCACTCGCATACTCTCACTGTGGTTGAATGTAATAAAATTAAATTTATTTCTTTCAATTATTACCAAATGACTACTAGTTAAAATAACGGTCTAACATAATCTGTGATTTAATCGCAGATGAAAATATTTTTTTCCTAGATTTTAAATGTGTCTTTCAAATTCTTTTAAATTATTTAGAGAAAATGAACTTGGCAGTAAAAACTGAAGTCAGTCCAGTAAGGAAATTTAAATTTTACGCCTTTTTATCAACTAACATGTTTAAACCATGATGCTTCCGTGTGTGAATAAATATAGCTTTTTTCTGTAATTCTGTAAATGATATAGCATGTTAAATGTAAATTATAAATGGTGATAAAATAATAGATGATAATTGAACAAATTAGCCCTCTAATGGGCAACATCGTACAAACAAATGATGCATCAAGCTAATGACTATTTTATAATGAAAGTACATTCGAAAAAATTTCAAATTTTAATTTTCATACAAAAATAATTATGTATATGGACGAGCGCTAGGTAACAAATGATCTGAAATTTCTTTTTTGTTTTGCATATCCACTGCGCTGGCCAAATCTTTTGACGTAAGACTACGTCTTACGGCAAGATTTGTGATCGGGTCCCGTCATTCCCAAAAATCTTTCTCGAAAAATGATCAGGTTTTGAACGCTAATGGCTTAGCGGTTTCCCGATCGATTTTCAATATTCTTACTTCGATCGGAAAATCTTTTACGCGTCGACCCAAATGAAGTAAAATTTGACTATTGAGGTTTCTCTATTGAAAAATTGAAAATAACTGTCCAACTGGAAATCCTCGCTTCGTGATTGGTTGGAAAATAAAGACACTATCACGTCATAGTTTAGTTTTAACGTGATTTTAGAAAAATAGTGACAAAATCAACCCATCCCAACAGGTCGAATATGCTTTGCGACGAGTGAACCTAGACCAATTTCATATCTGTACTTGGGAAGTAAACCAGAATAAATGACAAAACCTACTCGTTTCACGAGTTTAACACCGTGGTTAAACCTAGACCATTTTGACGTCTTTGCTTGGATAGCACACCGGAAAGAGTGACAAAGCCCCCTCGTTCCAACAAAAATTTTTACGAACGCGATTAAACCTAGTCCAATTTGATGTCTGTGTTAGAGAAGTGTGCCAGAAAAAAAGGCAAAATTTCTTATCCCAACAGTTCGCAAATTTTTCACGGCTAGCGGAATAAACCTAGGCAAATCTGTGTTGGAAAAGTTTGTAGCGCACTTTAGTGTTCCGTTACAATATAATTCCGTATGGATGCGCATGCTTACCGTTTCATTTAAAGTGTAGTGAAAAGATGTGCTGCTGATAAAATGTGATCGAACAGATGAAATCTCTTCAACATGGGGGAACGATTGGTAATAAAAAAAGTTCATTACTTTCCCCTACCGGCCCTTCATCAATTGTAGATCCACCGTTTCAAAAAATATTAATACATATGCTTGACTGCATTTCAAGGTCAAAACTAAAAACACGAGGTTTGGTCTATTTCATAGGAACGGAGCCTTTCACCGAAAACCCGCGCTGAGAATCGCGGCTAACACGCTGACAGACGAACAGCGTGCAGCGTCACACTTGTAAGTCGCAAGACTCTGCATAATGTCGTCGTCCCGCCAGTAAAAACAAGGTTAGCTTAAAACTTCTCCGTCGGTGGTTTCTACAACAAACGCAAGAAGAGGCACAATTTGTGTCTAAAAATAACCCAACCAGATACGTCGCTACCTTTTTTTCATGTGTGGACTCATCACTACGACCAGTATAGTTGATCTATTGTGATATCGCCCGGGTGTTTGCTGTATAACCTGCACTGCATTTCTTTTTGCTATAATCGCTATTGAATGAGCGATATGCTTATTAAATTTTATGCGTGTTTATGTGTATTTGGGTTTAGCTTTCCTTCAAAGCTTGATCTACTTTACCCACTTATTCCTCGCTGCCAGTACTATCCCATATTATAGCCGTCCCTGGCGAGGACTCATTCATACCTCTGACCAGTACACTTAACTATAGGAGAGATATTTGCACTGTTAAGAGGCTTCAGAGGGTAAATATAGAATTCAGCATGAAGGAAGGGTAAATGGAGGGGCCTGAGAATTAACCCATGCTAAAGTCACTTGACATCGAATGGCTTGATTCTACTAAGATTCGAACCCACGACCACAAAGCAAAGCAAAGCAGACTCTATAACCTTGCGGCTACGGAGCCCCCCCAATAAGTGGGTTGTGCAGTCTCCTTTTGTCCAACGCCTCTGCGGTTCAAAGGTACATTAGTACCAACGAATCACATGCCCTGGCGGGTGTTGTGGGTTCGAATCCGGTTATAATCTCAGATTATAGCTTGGATCGACCCATGCACCTTCCAGCATTGGACAAAAGGTAGGAGTCACAATGACTACTTGTTAAGCATAGCTACTAATAACCCCGCGCCCCCCTCACCTTTCCGCTCTTTCGCCTCCGTTCCAAAAAAATTTTTCATTACGTTCCCCCAGGCTTCACTTACACTTTTTTGCTCAGTAGATGCTCATTTGACTACAGCGCCTCAACGAAACAGAATTCGAAAAAGTAGTGTAAAAGGCAATTGTAGAGCTAATTATTATCTATATTATTGCTGAAGAAAGTATAGTTTTCTCTTTTGTTTGGCGGTATCGGGGTGCTACCCAGTTGGTTGCAAAAAGAGCGCTCATTTGGCTACCAGTGGGGTAGCAATCGCATAGCGCCGTAAATACAAAAGATAAAACTATACTTTCTTCAACAATAATGTAGATAATAATTGACTCTACAATTGCCCTTTACACTCCTTTTTTGAATTCTGTTTAGATGAGGCGCTGCAGTCAAATGAGCATGTACTGAGCAAAAAATCGAGAATGAAGCCTGCTTTCCCCTACCGTCCCTTCATCATGTGTAGAACCACCGTTTCAAAAAATATTAATACATATATGCTTGACCGCATTTCAAGGTCAAGACTAAAAACATTTTTTTGTTTTGTAGCTGTAATCGGATTTTTTGATTTACTGAAGATTTTGTTTTTTATTTTGTTCCTAGATTTTGTAGCAACTATTAGATTATTCTTTCTTAAAGTTTTTGATATTTTTTCACTTAGGCTTGATACATAAGGTGTGGACACGGGCGGGAGTGCGAGCCCTCACGAGTAATCGGTATCAGCAGCTCGGGCTGCAATGACGAACGAGAGTGACGACCGTATAGCTGTTAGCTAAATACACACTCGTAAAAACTCGTCTCAGCGCATGAATAAATAAGAGCGAGAGTCCGAAAGGGATACTTATACCGGCGTGCTCGTTAGCATGAGTCGCGTGTGTGAGAAAATTAGACCACACGAGTATGGGCTTCGCAACACTGTTGTCTTGTCCATTAGTCTGCCTTATCGATCAGTCTGTGTTGTTCATCGATATCTTTTGTGCATCGTTCTGTCTTATCTATCGGACAATCTTGTCCGTCGTTCTGTTTTGTCCATTAGTCTCATCTCATCGATCCGTCTGTCTTGTTCACCACCCTTACTAACACGCCAGAATTCCTGCTTTTAGAATCCAGAGGATTATTATTTTATAGTGCAGGCGGTTCCCTTACCAAGTTATCGGTATCCCGAGGATTAAACTATTGAATTCTCATATAAGAATCCTAGTTATATTAGCAAGGCATTCTGTGCGAATTCCCTGCAGAATTCCTTCACACAATTCCAATGCGAGGAATTCCAAAGACTCTGTGCAAATCTTTGCGGTTCGTTCGGGCAGTGTGCCTTGTCTAACGGACTATCTTGTCCATTTGTCTGTCTTATCGATCAGTTTGTCTTTTCCATAATTCTATCTTGTCCATCAGTTTATCTTGTCTAACAGTTTGTTCTGTCCATCGATTTGTCTTGTCCGTCGCTCTAATTTACCCTGGCGTACCCATCTGTGTTGTCCATCATTCTGTCTTGCCTATAAATCTGTCTTATCCATCGATCAGTCTTGACTCTTCCTTATTCTTGAGTGATGGTGAACGAATTTGCTGATTTATTTAACGTCTATTGTTCTTTTGACCAAACTTCGTGATTTTAGTCATGACCTTGAAATGCGGTCAGGCATATATTGATATGTTTTGAAACGATGGTTCTACAATTAGCCTACAATTCTACAATTAGCAAAATTCACTATATTGCAGTAGATTCATAACTTATTTCTAATAAATTAAATAAAAAACTTAAATTCAAATTAAGAAATTGCCCAATCTCAAACGTTTTACACTGTTTTCTTAAGTTTCTATTTCAGTTTTCGTACCTGAAATGTATTTGAATCTTTTCGGGTATGAAATGGGGAAGGCAACTAGGTAGAAGCGCCCAACATAGCTCTAGCCATCCCAAGCCCCTACCTAGCGCCTCCACGTGGCCATACCTGGAAATACTTCAATTTGTATAATTGAGTAGCCAAGCTAGGAGGTGCGGGGTCGTGCGGTTTTCAGTTCCTAACCTTACAAATGTAGTTTTAGGCAACCATTAAACCACACGACTTTAATTTATTTATTTAGTATTATATGATTTATACTAATTTTTTGGTAAACTAATCTATTTTCAGAGAGCGAAATAAGGCGCTATATCCTTGGCCAATTGCAGCCTGGCTTCTGGTCTATATGCCATTAGTTCATCCCTGAGGGTCCGGAGTTTCACTTAACCCTTATTAGCAAAGATACTCCCAACGACTGTAAATAAATCATTATCTATGTATATGGGAAGCGTTTGGTACGGGAGGTCCACGCTTTCTTCCTTCCCTTGATTTCAAGGAGTTTGATGGAATTAGGTATTTTTTCTAGTTCCACTTGATTCCTTGGAATTCTCTCTGCGGTACATGCTGCGCAGTTGGCCTGGCCGTTGACAAGAAAAATGATTGATTCAAGTAATCGTCATTTTCCAGGATGCCTTCCAGAATTGGCTGCGTTAGTGTGAGATTAAAATTTTCTTTTTACAATGACACATTCTGGTAGCCTTGATAAGTATTGATTGACTTTAAAATGTTTAGCAATGGCAGCGGATTGCATAAAATCGGCTTTCTGACGAACGAACAGCTTTCTATTTTAGGGTGTGTGTGCAATGGCTATAATGAATAGAATGCAACAAAATCTATTAAAATGCAAGTGCAAAAAAACTAATATATTTTTAATTAGTAGTATTGATAGCTGATTAATACGCCTAGCTATGGTACCGAAATATGCATTAACTTAGCTTCCAACTCACTTGGGTCGTCATTCTTGCTTCTATTTTAAATGCGTTCGATGGCAGTAACACCAATATTTGCCCGCACTGGGGGTTGCATTTGAAAAATAATATAGACAAAAAATATTTGTGCATAAAATCCCAAGGAATGTGACACAATTAAAACAAGCTCAGTAAAACTGCTGTCTATGTGCCAAGTAAAATGTATCCCAGTTGGGCAACAATGTAGCTAACGATTACTTCCCAAATTCCGTTTCATCAAAACACAAGCAGCCATTCATCGGAAGCAAGTTGGGAAAGTTAGGTTATTGGTGGACAACTGCTAATTGTTTTGTACCCGCGTAGCGGCGGAACTAAATCGGCAATTCAAAATTTTAAACCAAAAAAAACGGTTCGTTGCTTTCAATGGCCAAAGTGGAATGTTCCCGACGTGGTGGGATCAAATTCAGGCCAAAACGATCGTAAAAATTCGATTCATCCCGGGTAGCTGACCTGCTACTGCTGCTGCTGCTGCCGCCCGTTTTAACGCTTCTGTTTAAAATTCAATTAGCAAATGCGTTGCGCGCCAACAACGTCGTGTCGCTTCGCGAGGGTCTAAATAAAAGACACCAGACCAGACTAAAAAATGTGAAGTTAGATCGTCATCATAATTTGACGCCAATTGTTGAGTGATTTAACACTTACTCATCACCATCATTAGCAGCAAGCCAACCGCAGCGCGGCCGCGCTCGGTCCAGCAAGTAGTAGTCTAAAACGGTGGTTAAATATCGTCGCAAGCCGCGGGTGTTCATCCGGAACGATTTCTGCAGTGCTGCAGCTAATTCAATGCCACCGACCTGGTTTGGAAATTAAATGATCACAATAATAACTGTGATCATTCGATCTATCCCAACTTTGAGCTCATGGAAATTAAGATGAGCTCGAAGCATTTCAATGCCAACAAAATCGTGATTCAATCGCGGACATTCCACCGATGAACGTTGAAAATCACAGAAGAGAGTGTGTTTCATCGAAAATATTTACAGATCGAAAGACAGACAGAATTGAAATGCGCGCGGTTGGTTAACATCACGGCGCGCACCCTCCTATGAGTCACTGGAGTGTGACAGCACTGGCTAACGTGTAGGGAATAATTGCTAACATAACTACATGATCGTTAGTCATCGCGACCGCCCCTCCGCCCCTTTGCTGAAAATGTTCTGCAGCAGTCAGTAGTTTTGTTTCATTTCGTTTATCATCCCATCCAATGCAATTTATTTTATCGCTCTTTAACTTACGGTTGTGCCATTCACTGGGGGGCAGCATCTCACCTGAAACGAGACGGGAATAATAATGACATTAGTGTTATTTTACATTTGTTCAACTTTTATTTTATTACGCGGAACATCAATCGTTTGGTAGTGTAGACATGATTACGTTTATAGCGTTCTTTTTGAAGGAAGTCATATATTTAAATGGTATATACTAAAAACCTTACAACCGCTTTTGATCAAAAAGGTTTTATCTAAGTGATGGGATCCAGTAAATAAGATGTATTGTGACATTACTTAAGTAAATTGCCGTATTTTTTTATCGCTTCTGAGTGATTTTCTAGTATCCCTACTTTACCGATTCTCATTTAACTGTCTTTTCCTGTGACTTTCCTGATGTAAATGTAGAAATTATGAAAAAGATTGATATTATTTTCCAAATGTTTATTAATCTATTTTGAAGACTTAGAATTGCAGCTAAAATTATCCCCTATATGGAAAAAACTAATTCTGCTTTTTTCTTCTATCAAACCACTTAAAACAATATGAAACGTAAAGCTTTGACGTACCTTTCTGAAACTTTATAGAAAGAATAATTGGCAGTTTACTGCAACTACTCATCATTTCGCATATGTGGCTACTCAAATAGCAATTAAAGTTTTATTGCCGGTTTATAACGCATTTTATAACAAACTGTAGTCTTAAAACGGTTAGAAGTGTACAATAAACCCCACATTGTAACTTGGACAGGTCAACCAGATTCGATAAAAGACAACTGTAACAAATCCGTTGAGGTATGAACTACGATTGCCTTGTCAAATGATGCTTCATACAATTGGTTGCAATCGACCAACCTCAAAGTTCAATAGGTCCTTGACAATCAAACTACCATCGAAGGGGCGAACCAGCCGCAGGCTAAAAACCTCTCAAATATAGAATAAAAAAAACTACCATCACTGAACACATCGTCAATTTCCAACACTCGGGCTAGAATGTATAGCCAGTGCTCATTTACAAACAAGGGAATAAGTTGAGGCATTAAGGACTTGCACTGGATCACTTTAGATATCCGTATTGGACAAATAACACAATCGTACATGTTTTAAATTTATTCGATAGCACAATTTACTAGCACAAAAAATGGAATGGTAAAAACAGTTACCTTGCTGGGCACTGGGATGTTTTTCGCTTGCACTTATCGTATGAGTGCAATCAGATTTAACGTATGAGACCAATCGGAGCCCAGTCCTGCACTCGCACCATACACTAGCACAAAAAGTGTGTGAAAACGTTGAATAATGATAATTAACCTCTTCAACTATCGGCGAATTACATGTTCTCGGATTCACTATCTAACCAGCAAGACCATGATCATGACCAAGATCAAAATCAAGATCAAGATCAAGACCTAGACCAAGATCTTAACCAAAATCAAGACCAAGATCAAGAACAAGTCCAAGACCATGACCAAGATCAACATCAAGTTCAAGACCAAGACCAAAATCATAACCAAGACCAAGACCACGACAAAGACTATGACCAATACCAAGACCAAGACCAAGATCAAGACCAAGATAAAGATCAAGACCATGACCACGACCAAGACCATAACCATGACCAAATCCAAGATCAAGACCAAGATCATTACCAACACCAAGACTATGACCAACATTAAGACCATAACCAAGACCAAGATTTAGTTATAACCAAGATAAGGTCAAGACCAAGATCAAATCCATGATCACTATTTAGATCATGACCAAGTCCAAGATCAAGACCAAGACTGAGACCATGAGTAAGACCAAGACTCTCAGTAAGACCAAGACCAAGACTAACACCATGATCAAGACCAAGACCAAGAGCAAGATCAAGATAACGGTCAAGATCAAGACCCTGGCAATAACCAAGACCAAGACCATGACCAAGACCATAGCCAAGTCCAAGATCAAGACCAAGATCACAACCAAGACCAAGAATAAGGTCAAGTCCATGACCAAGACCAATATAAGGTCAAAATCAAGACCAAGACCAAAACCAAGAACAAGAGCAAGATCAAGACTAAAACCAAGACCAAGACTGAGACAAAAATAAAATCCAAGACCAAACCAAGACCAAGACCAGGACCGAGATTAAGACCAAGACCAGGACCGAGATCAAGACCAAGACCAAAACCAAGACCAAGACCAGGACCAAGACCGAGAGCAAGACTGAAACCAGAACAAAGACCAAGACACAGACCAGGACCAATATTAAGACCAAAACCAAGACCAAGATCATAACCAAGACCAAGCCCATTAGCAAGATCAAGATAAGATTGAGACCAAGACCAAGATCAAGTCGAAGATCAAGACCAAAATCAAGACCACGACCATGACCAAAACCAAGAATAAGACCAAGAAGAAAACCAAGAACAAGACCTAAACAAAGATTAAGACCAAGATCAAGATTAAGACCAAGATAAGGCCAAGACCAAGACCATGACCAAGACCACGATCACGATCAAGATCATGACCGAGTCCAAGACCAAGACCAAGACCATGAGTAAGACCAAGACTAACACCATGATCAAGACCAAGATCAATACCAAGATCAAGGCCAAAACCAAGACCAAAATAAAGATCAAGACCATGACCATTACCAACACCAAGACCATAACCATGACCAAATCCAATATCAAGACTAAGATCATGACCAAGACTATGACCAAGAGCAAGATCAGAACCAAGACCAAGATCAAGTTAAACCCAAGACAAGGTCAAGACCAAAATCTAAACCATGATTATGATCAAGACCATGATCATTATCTAGATCATGACCAAGTCCAATATCAAGACCAAGATCCTGACCATAAGTAAGATCAAGGCTATCAGTAAGATAAAGACTAACACCATGATTAAGACCAAGATTAAGACCAAGACCAAGAGCAAGATCAAGACCAAGACTAAGATTAATACCAAACCATGACTAAGGCCAAGACCAAGATAACGGTCAAGCTCAAGACCGTGACCATAACCAAGACCAAGACCATGACCAAGTTCGAAATCAAGACCAAGACTACAACCAAGACTAAGACCAAAATCAAGAACAAGACCTAGACCAAGAACAAAAACAAGAACAAGACCAAGATCAAGACTAAGACCAAGACTGAGACCAAAGCCAAGACTAAGACTAAAGCCAAGACTAAGACCAAGACCAAAACTAAACCAGGACCAGAACCATGACTAATACCAAGACCAATAGCGATACCAAGACTGAGACAAAAACAAAGACCAAAACAAAGACCAGGACTAATATTAAGACCAAAACCAAGACCAAAATCAAGGCCAAAACCAAGACCAGGACCATGACTAAGGCCAGGACTAAGCCCAAAACCAAGACCAAGACCAGGACCAAGACTAAGACCAAGACTGAGACCAAGACCAAGACCAAGACTGAGACAAAAACAAAGACCAAGACCAAAACCAAGACCAAGATTTAGACCAAGGCCAAGACCATGACCAAGATCAAGACTATGACCAAGATCAAGTCGAAGATCTAGACCAAAATCAAGACCATGACCATGATCAAAACCAAGAAGAAAACCAAGCACAAGACTAAAACCAAGATCAAGATTAAGACCAAGACCATGACCAAGACCAAGATCAAAATAAAAACGGAGATAAAAACAAAAAGAAAAACAAAAACAAAAAGAAAAACAAAAACAAAAAGAAAAGTAAGACAAAGAGAAAACAGAGACAGAAACAAAGATTGAGACGTAAACAAAGATAAAGATAAAATAGTAGAAATAACGATAAAATTAAAGTTAAATATAATGATAAAAATAAAGATCACGCAATAATTGGTCGCTATTTTTGACACTTTTCATTTCATTTTATCTCTGGGCTAGACAGTCATCAAACGGTTTTTAAATGATCTAATATTAATCATAAAATTGTTTCTTGTTTTTTTCGCATTTTGATCTCTATCGCACTTTTTTATCAAAGCATCATTGTTAGCAACGACGTTTGTTAACTTTATGAATTTTATCTGCTTGATCAAATAGGTAATAAATGGAAGAATATGTCCCTGTTAGCTGTCTGCAGCGTTGGCTTTCCTTTGTTTGCAGCCCCATTATCTAGGTCGTTGTTTATTTTTCGTACCGACGCACTAAGCAAAGCGGTTAAAAAATTAACAGATAACAGTGGTCGTAATTATTATTTCTAAACCGTAGACACACAACCGGATGACCTAATCGGAGCTACACAGAATCCAATTAGTGTAAGACGTATAAAGCTAACCCGCAATTCTCGGGTACTTTTTCATTTCGTCGTATCTGCAAATGAGAGACTCTCTTCGCGTCTCCTCTCTTCCGCCGTTTACGGCGATACTAATGCATTTTGACATATCAGCTTTGCATGAATCGGTTGCTGGAATCACTAACTAGCCAAATGTTTTGAAAATTTTGTTTTCAATGCATTAGTATCGTCGTAAAAAGCGGAAGAGAGGAGACACGAAGAGAATCTCTCATTTGCAGATACGTCTAAATGAAAAAGTACCCGAGAATTGTCCTGTATTCTAACAGCTGGTTGCAAAATCTGTCGTATAAAAACAGAAGGTCAAGTTTCGGTAACTGAATGTAGCACCTAGCCTTTGCTTTGCTTTTTATCGCGCATCATATACTTATTTATTAAAGTATCCGACAGGCAGATTGCGACCTATCAGCAACGGCCAGCTTTTTAGTAAATTTAAAGTCAAATCAATATGTATTTCAATACCTGAAGTTGCTTAAAGGTATATATTGTTCTAGATTGTTTGTTCGAAAAGTTAACTGAAATAAAGTTGAAGCATTTTGATAAAATTTCTAGTGTAAAGTTCAAAATAGGAACTTTAATTTGTTTTGTTTTTGTGCATTTCGAATGCACCTTTGAAGGCCATCGAGTCCAGGGGATTCGTATTACCGTCTCAATTTCCTCAATAGCCGACTTGAAACGAAAATTGAACCACTCACACGTGTTGTATGTAGGTAGATATACCTACCGCACCGTATGCGTTTGATCTACTCCACACCACACTCATCACGCCGTCATCGAATCGACGTCTAATCTCGTCCCGGAAGAGTATCTCGGCACATCTGTGCGTTGCTCCAGCATCATTATTGATGATGGCTGACGGGCTGGCTGGTGGGCTGGCTGGCTCGTAAGGCTCTGAATATTGTAGACCTACTACAATCGAGATTTTAAAATATTCACGACTTCCGTCGTTCGTGACGTTATTGAATGGCAACCAATTTCGGCGATAATGTGAACGTTTTTTTCACGTTATCTCGTTCCGCTTCCCGGGCGAATGCGCCTTTGACGATTCGATTGTGTGCGTACGCGGCACCCACCGTACCTACACGGTCGGTCGGGAGAAAAAAAAATGAAAAGGGATTTCCGCACCAATTTTGCATGTTTCACAGAAAAAAGGAAGAGAAAGCGGTGTGATTTTTTAAGGTGCCATACGAAGCCGATTAGAAGCTCGAAGGATACTCCATTGTTATAGCAACAACGCCGTCTACTACTAGTGCTCCTTGCGGCCCAATGTGGAACGAGCAGTCGTTGAAACAAATCGAAAAAGTCTGATATCGAATCAGGATTGATTCGCGTGGATTAGGTCTGAGGAGAACTGCGTCGGTAGCAAATCTGTAACTTAATTTTAAAAATTTCGCCGCTTTGGGATCATAGAAAATTACAACTTTATTGTGATCAACTTACATTGCTTATTTCCCAGGCAATCAGACTGCGAGTAATTTCCGTGTGGCATAATCCAACGAAAGGAAAAGTTTCACACAGCCTCACACAAGAACCAATAATTTCCTAATCGTTTTCATTAACACTTTTCATTCGACCATCCGATCCCCTGGCGCTGGCAAATGGTCGTGCAAATCGAAGCGTTTCGATTACCCGATTTGATGTTTTTCCCACGTTTGTTTTCTCAAATGAGAGTGAATTTCGCTAGTCCATCGGTTGGTTGGTTGGTTGGTTGCTGATTGGATGTTTAAATATTAGCTTTGATTACATTTTCGGTTTACTTAGAGTATGTTTCGCAAACCTGGCAAGTTATATTTGTCCGCCGATGTGAAATTTCACTGAAACGATTTTCGATATTCCGCTATATTTATGGTATTATAGCAATCAACAGATAGTGCACAGTTTAAAAAATAGATGCAGAAACTATCAATTTGATATTTGACAGCATTGTATTGATCTGATAACAAACATGTAACAGTCATTATTTATATTTGGGTTTAACGCCACAAGAGTTATCAACTGCTTGTCTGCAATTAAAACCCTTCCCATCTATAGCCCAAAAGAAAACATCATTTTAAATTTTAGAAACACATGAGTAACGAGCTAACGATAGTAAAACGATAAATTGTGCAATGTTCAAACGAATTTTTTATACGACAAAAACAATGAGATTTTTTTAAGCAAGGAAAAACATTGGGCGTTTCTATTTAAGGTTTAACAGTGAAAATATATATATGCTATTATTTTCAAGACGAAAGAAAAACTTATTTACCGCTTTTCGGTCATTAATATTGTTTGTACTTCTACTACTGTTCCGTGCTAGAAGCGTTAACACTCCGTGCACTCATTTTTCAAGTTCTTTAGGCTGTATAACCCACAGACAATTTATTGTATACAAAAAAAAATTAACTCTTGTTCGTCAAGTATTTTTTTGGGCCCCGCTTTTTAAAATCGGTTTTGAAGGGGGATGACAAAAACTTGAAAAATAATTTGCAATGACCTAACTAAACTAACTAACACCATGTTCCAAGAAATCTTTAACATTTAGACCCGGTTTGATATTGTATGTACTGACATGAAACTTGACATACGTAAAAATATCCCAGGAAGCACAAAAAATTATAATTAAAATCATGGATGTTAAACCTAGATTGGAAATTGGCTTAGTGTATGCAAGAGAAAATGCATGGCACAAGTGTATTAAACCTAGTTTTGAGAGGGTCAATTTATTATAGGAAGGCTGAGCACTGAATAAAACCACCACCAGCACCACCGGCAAAATTTAGTGAAGATGGGCCAAATTAGCCTCTTTATCTTTTTAAACGCGTATCACAGCCGCGAGTAGCGAATCTGCTCTCATAGTCTTACAATTTATCTACTGATCAGCACAGGCGTGTGCCCCATTAAATGTAAAACAAAATGAGTCCTCGTAATGTGACCTAGAAGTTCAATCTATACCTATAAAGAAGGATTTCTGTCTGTCTGTCTGTCTGTCTGTCCGTATGTTCCTTATAGAATCGAAAACTACTGAACCAATCGGCATGAAAATATGCATGTAGAGGTTTTTTGGGGCCAGGAAAGGTTTTAGTGATGGTTAGAAACCCCTCCCCCCCCTAAGAGGGGGGGCTCCCATACAAATGAAACACAAATTTCTGCATAACTCGACAACTAATCAAGCAAATAGAACAAAATTTGGCATGTGGGTGTTTTCGGTGGCAAAAATTTATTCTATGGTAAATTGAGACCCCTCCCCTCTTTATTAGGGGAATTATAACTCCTCTCCTCTTTAAAAGGGGGGGCTTCCATACAAATTTCCTCATAACTCGAGAACTAATCAAGCAAATGGAACCAAATTTGGCATGTGAAGGTTTTCGAGGGCAAGAATATTTTCTATAGTAAATTAGGACCCCTCCCTACTTTAAGAGGGGGGGCTCCTGTACCAAAGAAACACAATTTTCCTCATAACTCGAGAAGTAATTAAGCAAATGGAACCAAATTTGGCATGTGGGTGTTTTTGGAGACAAAAATTTTTTCTATGATGAATTGGGACCCCTCCCCGTTTTAGGAGGGGGGGATCCTATACACATGAAATACAAATTTCCTCATAACTAAAGAACTAATCAAGCAAATGGAACAAAATTTGGCACGTGAAAGTTTTCGAGGGCAATAATATTTTCTATGGTGAATATGGACCCCTCCCCACTTTAAAAGGGGGGGCTCCTATACAAACGAAATACGAATTTCCTCATAACTCGAGAACTAATCAAGCAAATGGAACAAAATTTGGCACGTGGGTGTTTTTGGAGGCAGAATTTTTTTCTATGGTGAATTGGGACCCCTCCCCACTTTAGGAAGGGGGGCTCCTGTACAAATGAAATGCAAATTTCCTCATAACTCGAGAATTAATCAAGCAAATGGAACCAAATTTGGCATGTGAAAGTTTTCTAGGGCATGAATATTTTATATGGTGAATTAGAACCCCTCCCCACTTTAAGAGGGGGGGCTCCTATACAAACGAAATACAAATTTCCTCATAACTCGAGAACTAATCAAGCAAATGGAACCAAATTTGACACGTGGGTGGTTTTGGAGACAAAAATTTTTTTTATGATGAACTGGGACCCCTCCTCACTTTAGGAGGGGGGGGGGGCTCCTATACAAATGAAATACAAATTTCCTCATAACTCGAGAGCTAATCAAGCAAATGAAACCAAATTTGGCATGTGAAAGTTTTCGAGGGGAAGAATATTTTCTATAGTGAATTAGATCCCCTCCCAACTTTAAGAGGGGGGGCTCCTATACAAACGAAATACAAATTTCCTTATAACTCGAGAACTAATCAAGCAAATGGAACCAAATTTGGCACGTGGGTGTTTTTGGAAACAAAAATTTTGTCTATGGTGAATTGGGACCCCTACCCACTTTAGAAGGGGGGGCTCCTATACAAATGAAATTCAAATTTCCTCATAACTCGAGAACTAATCAAGCAAATAGAACCAAATTTGGCATGTGGAGGTTTCTGGAGGCAAAAATATTTTCTATGGTGAATTAGGACCCCTCTCAACTTTAAGAGGGGGTGCTTCTACACAAATAAAATACAAATTTCCTCATAATTCGAGAACTAATCAAGCAAATGGAACCATATTTGGCATGTGGGTGTTTTTGGAGGCAACCATTTTTTCTATGATGAATTAGGACCCCTTACCTTCTTAAGAGGGGGGCTCACATACAAACGAAATACAAATTTCCTCATAACTCTAGAACTAATCAAGCAAATGGAACCAAATTTATCATGTGGGTGTTTTTGTAGGCAAGAATATTTTCTATGGTATATTTTCTATGGATTTCTCCACTTTAAGAGAGGGGGGGCTCCTATACAAATGAAAAACAAATTTCCTCATAACTCGAGAACTAATCAAGCAAATGGAACCAAATTTGACATGTAAGTGGGTTTGGACGCAAGATTTTTTTCTATGGTGAATTGAGACCCCTCTCTTCTTTAGAAAGCGAGTTATGGCCCATCTCCCCTTTAAGAGGGTGGGCTTCCATGCAAATGAAATGCAAATTTCCTCTTATCTCGAGAACTAATCAATCAAATGGAACCAAATTTGGCATGTGGGAGTTTTAGATGGCATAAATTTTTTCTATGGTGAATTACGACCCCTTCCCCTTTTAAGAGGGGAGCTCCCATACAAATGAAATTCAAATTTTCTAATAACTTGAGAACTAATCAAGAAAATGGAACCAAATTTGGCATGTGGGAGATTTTGGAGTCTTGAATTTATTTTACGATAGTTAGAGACCTCTCACCCCTGTGGTAAATTGGAATATGATGCCAACAACAATCAAGCGTTTGACTTCGGAAGCAAATTTCAAGAGGGGCTGCCTCGAATTTTGGAACTCTAGATAAAATTGATAATGATTAGATAGTTAAATGAGTGATAGTTTTTAATATTAAGTGAATTGTGTATATAACGATTATAACTTACGGAGGTAGTATTTTAAAAGGATTACCTTACACTACCAGATAATAAAAGTAAACTAAACTAGGGGGATATGGACTCTCATACAAATAAAACAGAAATTTTTGCGAAACTCAAAAACTAATCAAACTCGAGAAATTCGAGACTCTTCCATAAAACATTAGTCAATACAAGACCACAAAAACTATCTATAGTAACACTAGATCATTCAGGACGAGACGGTCGCGAGTGTTGCCGGTGACCCGCCGTCGGAAGCACCGCCCACTGGGGGGCTTGCAAAACTCGAGATTGTGACAAAGATCATCCGAGATTCATGATTTATGTACAACACAGGTTAATTTGTGGCAATACGAAGTTTGTCGGGTCAGCTAGTTTCAAATAAAATATCATGACCCGCTGGTCCGGTGATTTCACGTCCGCTTTGAAGTTAACTTTCAACTCAAAATCCACACATTCAAGTATAATTTTAACTTCAATTTTAAATTCTAATTACATTTTAGATTCAATTTTGTACCTGTTTCTAGTTGAATTAAAACTACAAATTCACCCATTCAAGTTCAATTTCAAGTCCAATTTAAGTCCCATTTGAAATACATTTTCAAGTCCAATTTATTGTTCAATTATAAACCTAATTTAATTCCAATTTCAAGTAATGTACTGGACTTGACACGCCACGTCCTTTTTCAAGTTCTATTCCAATTAAAGTTTAAGTCCTATTTTAAGTACTATTTCATGTCCAATTTCAAGTCCCACTTCATGTCTCATTTAATATTCCATTTTATGTCCCATTACATAATCTATTTAATGCGCCATTATGTCCCACTGGACTTCAACAGTTTAAACTTTAATCTTAAGAGCTATTTCAATTGTCTCTTTTAAAGTCAATTTTGGATGCCAAATTCACAATTTCAACTTCAACTTCAAGTTCAGCTTCACGTTCAATATCAATACTCAATTTCATGTCCAGCTAGTAGGTCCTATTTCAAATTCAATTCAAGGTAAATCCCAACCGTTTCAAATTTAGGAACAATTTCAAATCCAATTTAATGTTTAGTTAATTTGCGTCCCATTTGAGGTCTAATTACATTACACGATTTCCTGCCTCATTTCATGCTTCCTTTCATATCGCATTTTATGTCCCATTTGAAGTCTCACTAAAACTTCAACATTAGGTCGGATTTTATGCCCCTTTTCAAGTCTAAGTTCAACTACAAATTCAGGTCCGTTTTCAAATTCAATTACATGTACAATTTTAAATCCAAGTTTAGGTCCAGCTTTCAGTTAAATTAGAAGCAAAATTTCTAGTTCAATGTCAAGTTCAATTCAAGTCTAATTTAAGTCGCATTTGAAGTTCAATTTCATGTACAATTTTAAATCCATCTACAAGTCTTAATTAACTCCAATTTCAAGTCTAATTTCATGTCCCATTTCATGCCTCATTCTATGTCCCATTTCATGCCTCATTCTATGTTCCATTTCATAACCTATTTTATGTCCCATTCTGTTACCGCGGCTGAACTCTTGTTTACAAATCATTCTGGCAACCATTTGATGAAAGTGACGTTTTCGGTGCATAATTAGCAGTTTGTTTACGATTGTATGTAAATAGGAAGTGCAATTTAGTGCAAATTGTTGTTCAAACTATAGAAAATACAGAAATTAGAGTGTTTCTCTTAAGGTCAGTAGGTGATATATTAGATAAAAGTATCATTCTAGGAATGGATTGGAATACAGCTCTAGACAACCGCAGAAGATATCGGAAAGCAGTGAAAAGTAGGAGAGTGAAGAAAATCTACCTGATAGCGATTCGTAAGCGTGGGAGGAAATTGTAAAGTAAGAATGTAAAGCGGTATTAGTATGTAACCTTATTAATAAAATAAATTAGTTTTAGCTGTCACAAAAAGTGCTGCTGAGAATTTATTTGCTCGTTTGGGCGACCGAACACATTCTATATCCTATTTGAATTCCCATTTCAATCTAATTTAAATTAAATTTGTGTCCTGTTTCAAATTCAATTTTAGGTTCAATTTCATGTCCCCTTTCAAATCTATATACACTCAAGTCGCTTTTTACGCGAAGGATACGTTCCGCGCAAATAAAAATCGCGTAAAAAACTGGGTAACCTCCGAAATTCCCGTAAAAAGAATCGCATAAATTCCGAAATTCACGTAAAAAAACCGCGTAAATTCAAAAATTCGCGTAAAAAACTTCGTTAAAATCCAACACTACGTGAAAAAATAGGCTAAATGAGCACATCCACGCAAATTCCGAAATTCGCGTTAAAAAACCGCGTGAATTCCGAAATTCGCGTAAAAATAGTCGCATAAAAAGCAAACCGCATAAAAAGCGACTTCAGTGTATATAAATATATAAAAATAAGCGTCAGTATGTTGCATGTTCCGCCATAATTCCAGAACGCTTCGACCGTTCTCCACCAAACTTGGAACACATCTTTCTTGACTTAAATCACCACTGGGGGGTTGACAAAAGGGTTGCCTCATAAGGGGTAAGAGACCAGCACTCCGAAACACCTGAACGGTTCTTCATCAAACATGGCACACATATTCCTTGGTATAAGGGAATCAGCACTGGGGGGTTGACAAAAGAAGGGGAGGTTCAAATAAATAAAAGGGGTTGTGTTTCTCTTGCATTTAGACCGATTGCAGTTCTGCAAGTTACTGTGGGAAAAGAGGCATGTTCCACCGAGGAGAAAATAAATGGGAAAAAACCTTTGTTTCGTTTCTGTTATAGGGCTTTTCATAGAGAAAACTTATGCAGAATTAGCTACAGGACAGAAGGGGAGCCGAATGGGAAGCGACAGGGGTGGGGAATAACGTGAGTGTGAATGTATGTTCCACCAATCATTCATATGATCTCGAGGTACAGATGCTGATGTTCCGCCAAAACTCCAGAACGTCTGGACGGCTCTTCATCAAACGCAGGGAGTTGACAAAAGAGGGAGGCTTTCTTTTAGAAGAGGTCAAATGGGTTGAGGCGTGCGCTTCTCTAGTATTTGGAATGATAGCAGTTGTACAAGGGCATTAACAAGCGGGTAGGTCAAAACGTGCCGATTTATAGGGATTACCGAGAAGAAAACAAATTTACAAGTGGCTGGAGGACAACATGAGGGGAATCGACAAAGAGAGTAGACACATTCAAATGAAGAGAAAGGGTTTCCAGAATTTTCGTTACACTTTACTTTAGCAGCCGAGAGCCGGGGTGGCCTTGCCGTATCAAGAATTCCTCTCCATTGTACTCGGTCCTGGGCTACTCGTCGCCAATTCGTTGCGCAAATCGGCTTCAACGGTTGGACCCCTCTATTCCTGGTGCCGGAGGGGGTAGGGTTCTTAAAGAGACCGGATTTCACTGCACAGTCGTCTGGTATCCTTGCGACGTGGCCGGCCCACTGGCCACTCCCAACTTTCGCCAGGTGTACGAATGGAATCTCTTCAACTAGTGCCTGCCCAGTTAGCACCAACTCGTATACCAATGTACGAAAATTATCGTAAATATCTCTTAACAAATTCGAAATCGTAACTAAAGCTAGAAAAAGTGGAACCAAGTTGATTTTCTATCGTTTATAATGATAATAACTGACATACATACGATTTTCAGCACAAAATCGTATAGCAGTACAGAGCAAGTCGCGCTTAATCGGATATTATCGTATCTAAATACTTATATAGTCATAACGCTAAAAATTATTCGTACTCACGTATATCACCTCCAAAAGAGTACGGATTTGCCAGTTTTGCGCATCAAATACGATTTATTAGGATGTATATCTGTACGTAATGCTGATTTTTTTATTTTTATACATATGAAAATGCTAGCTGGGTGTAGCTCGTGATTCATACACCTCCGCCACTCTCCGCTTTTCGTTTGTACTCCGCCAAAACTAGTCCGCAACACCTTTCGTTCGGCTAGTGCACATATGTCTTCCGTAAGCAAAGTTACTGTCTCAACTCTCATCGTAGAGGAATACCGGTCTGAAAAGCGCTTTGTACAAAGTCAGTTTTGTGCGGCGGCGAATGCTCCTAGATCGAAGCGTCTTACGGAGGAAAAAATAGATTCGATTTCTAGCCTGAATGCGTCGTTGGGACTCCTTACTCGTATTATTGTCGGCGCTGACCAGAGATCTCAAATATACGAACTCATCAACCACTTCCAGTTCTTCGCCGTCAATAGTCACTGTTCGTGGGAGGCAAACGTTGCTTTCACTTGAACCTCTTCCTACCATATATTTAGTTTTCGACGCATTGATTTGTAACCCTATCCTCCTAGCCTCCGTGTTTAGTCTGGCGTAGATTGCCTCCGCCGTCCCAAGATTTCTAGTAATGATGCCGAAGTCGTCTGCGAAGGCTAGGAGCTGGCTCTTCTTGCTGAAGATCGTCCCTCTCGTTTCGATGCCCGCTCGCCGGATCACATCTTCAATAGCGAAGTTGAATAACACACTGAACAGTCCATTCCCTTGCCGCAACCCTCTGCGCGATTCGAAAGGACTCGGGAGTTTCCCCGAAACACGCACGTAGCACATCGACTCGCTCCAGAGTAGCTTTGATCAGCCGCGTCAGTTTGTCCGGAAAACCGTACTCGTGCATTATCTGTCATAGCTGTTCTCGTTCAATTGTATCGTATGCTGCTCTGAAATCCACGAAAATATGATGCGTGGGCACGTTGTTGTTTCAGTTCAGTTTTTGTTGGAGTGTAAAAATTTGATCCGTAGTAGCACGAGCCCCCATAAAGCCCACCTGATACTGTCCTACGTTTTCTTTTGCTATTGGGGATAGACGGCGCAACAAAATCTGAGATAGCCTTTCCCCCTTTTTGTAAATGGAACAGACTACACCTTCCATCAACTCCTCTGGTAGTTTCTCCTCCTTCCAGATTCTAGAAATTATCCAATGAAGTGCCGTTGCTAGCGGTTCTTGGCCTTTTTTCTAGAGCTCTGCCGGGAGTCGGTCCTTTCCAGCGGCTTTATTATTCTTCAGTTTATGATGAGTTGAGATGAATTGCTCGCCGGATCTCTTCGAGACCTGGAGCCGGCACGCTGTTGTCATTTGTAGTCACTCCGTGGCTAACTTCCATTGCGTCTCCTGCTGCTATATCGCCGTTGAGGTGCTCATCGAAATACTGCTTCCACCTGTCGACCACCTCGCGCTCGTTTGTGATAAGATCCCCTCCCTCGTTCCTACACATATCAGGTTTAGGCGTGTAGCCCTTACAAGTTTGGTTAACTTTCTTGTAAAAATTGCGCGTGTCATTAGCCCGGAATAGTTGCTCCAGCTCCTCACGATCTCTGTCCACCTTCTTGCGCTTTTTCCTCCTCAGGATCGTGGTCAACTCATTTCAACTCATGTTGATATGTTATCAACAGATTACGGAAACAATCCATTTACAATCCAATTTCTTTGAAGTTAGCAATTTCAACAATGGCCTGCTGCACTAATAAAGTTCGATCTGATAAACGATTCATAATGAACTTTCTGTTGGAACAGTTTTATGTTTCCGTGACCGTATATATTCCCATTCGGCAGTCGTTTTTACATTGAAAACTTCATAAACTTCTTATTTGATAGTGCCGGTAACGACTGCTGTCTGCTGGGCTGTTCAATTTTTGCACTGTTTCAACGGAGAGACAGAGCGAAGCGAAGAAAAAAACAAACAGGAAACATCGTATTTTTCCACTCTAGTCCGTTCGAAATTAGGTTTCCACTCTTATTTCACATTTCAACACCACCCTTTGCCCCCCGTCCGGCGCTAAGAATTCGCCCTGCCAACCGGCAACAGCATCAGCAGATGGGATTCCTTCTTTCCGGGTCTCCTTATCAATTTTTTACCAACTTTCGACACACTCGCGTAAGTGGCAAAACGTGATGTTGTCCGCGCGTGAATGCATGCTGGATGCTTCTATGTGTGCTGTAGTGCTATGTGTGTTCGTTATGCTCGGTATCTGCTAAGCCATCAGGACACGAACGAACGGCCAGCCAGCACAACGCTATCACGCTAGCCAGCGGCGGTGGAGGATATCCGTATGCGGTAAGGACACAAACTGAATCAAGTGACACATCCCGTTTCCTGTCACAGTGGCAGTGTTTCCTGCGCCAGTGTGAACCGTCGTCAAATTGAGCCTGCGGGTTGAAAAAGTAAATTTCGCGAAAATTTGTCGACTTCTCCTGACCTGACTTCGCACCGGCCAGCCAGCCGACCGGGGCAGGTTGAACGTTTTATTTTCTGCTCTAAGGATGGCTTTTTTCGGACGCTCAATTCCACCCGTAAATGGTTGTAAAATACGACACCCGTTGACATCGTATCTCTGCAGTACTGGAAATCCTCTTTTTGCAGGAAGAATATACCATGTAGAAACAGAAAGTTCGCTGTTATCCAGGAAAAGCTACGATTAGTGTTGCTGCCGCTAGAGATAGGGTCGCCGGAGTGTCACAGTAAATATTAGTTTCTATTATGGAATCTAGTCCGGCGGATCTTGTCTTCCGGCAGAAATTTCACACCGCACTATAAAATAGCGAAGGATTTTCTACCAAAAATGATTCAACCCTGACCAAAAATTGCTTCTGCAGCGACAGTTTGAGCTCCGCAAAGCAGACCAAAACCAACCGGAAACACTCCAGCTGGACACACAACTTTTCCATCAGAATTAAGTTAACAAACTTTGAACCTCGTCACTGTTTAAACCGGCAACCGGCGACCGGCCACTAGAAGCTCACGTTATATAACAGCTCTATTACGCATACCTTCATCGTGTAGCTATTTTCCCGACCTGTTTCACCACTGTTTTTGTTGGGGCCCATTCTTGGGCGCAGCGCACAGCAGTGCTACGAATGGGAAAGTTCGCTGGAAATTATTCCATCCACCCAATCCGACCGGGCGCCCATTATTTTCCATACCAACAGCAGCAGCAACAAAACGTTACAACATGACTGAAAATCCCCAACCCGCGAACGAACAAGCTAGGTACGTGAAAGAAGAAGCTCTGCGAGTGAGTTTGGAAACTTTTATTTCGTTTTTTTTTGTCGTTTCTCAAGTAAACCCCGGCGAGTGTGAGGCCTCGTAGAGATGGAACTTGGGATGGCGGCGGTGCTCGATTTGGAATGGCAAAGGGAAAAAAAGCTTAAACCACTGCTGATGGCTTGGCTGGTTGGTTGGGTGCTGCTGCTGTTGCAACAATGGTTTTAAGTGAAAATGGTTGTAAAACATGTGTTGCCATGATGGTGATGCTTTTTTTCTTGCTACTGCTGCTTCTTCTATCTATTCGATTCAATCGGTTCCCGCCACTTATCGCGATTTTAACCCCCTCCCCATCGTGTCTCTACGTTACAACTTGAAAGCAAAGGGCGGTGGAAAAGTGACGAGTTTGAGGCTTTTTTCCACTGCTATATGCTGCGATGCATTTGCGGTGGATCTCTAGGAAAAAAAACTGTTGAGGTGAACCGTCACTAATTTGGGAGATTTATCGAAACGTTTCAGGCCTTTAATTGCTTCGTAGGGGATTTGTTTCTCTCTTTGTATGTTTGCTGATGAATGTGAATCGTTAGTTTTTGTATGTTTAGATCGAGCAGTACCATGTTGCGTTTAAACACTATTTCATTTCTCTAACTTTCATCTCCAGTTTGTGATTCGTTACACATCTATGGCTCATTGATGGGTGTTACTAAACACATGAACGGACAGATGAATGATGACATGAATAAGATTTTCGAATAAATGAGGTTATTTTACTAGTATGAATACCATTGGCGAGTGCTAAGCCATATAGGGTCAAGTCAGTACACAATCATGGGTCTAACTGCTGACTTTCTTTTGAATATTACCTAGTATTAATACGACTTATAAGTAGTAAACTTATCAACTTAAATATAAATATGAAAAAGCCATGCCTAGGTACTATATTCTGTTATCGAAACTTGACCTTCTGTTTTTATACGATAAACTTTGTAGCCAGCTGTTAGAGTACAGATTTACAGAATATTTTGCAGGGTCAGTGCAACGATCCTATTGACTCTAACAGCCTCTCTCAGCCGAGATTCTAACAAACGACGACTGGCTTACTAGACCACCATCGTATCGCGAGACCACCTTGGAGGCAACATAAATATAAATGTAATATTCAAACATAAATTGGCAGTTTAAGCTAAAATGACACACAATTGTGTGCAGGGCTTGAAAAGGGATCGCAAGTTGAATGTGACTGCCGTGAATGCGAACTTTCCGCATTCAAACTCCGCTTTTTGAACGATCATTTGACTGTTTTTTTGAATCCAGTCAATCTCCCGCTTGCGCTGCTGCCGTCTTACAATTCATGCGGCATCTCTGCAGAAGCAAACAGTCAATCTCCCGTTTTGCTTTGCGCTTTGAGAATATAAACTGCAAACTGACTGGAAGCATACGGTGACGTATTTTTTCGTTTCTCTTTTTGTCTCCAAATCGGCTGCTCACAGTAATAGTTTGTCACCCGGACGTCGGTCCGACGCAAGCAAAATATTCGTTTGTATTGGACGGAGTCCGACCGACTTCTTCCATGCACATGTAGTGGTTGTTTTTTTTTATAGTATTGAATCATACGATTGTGCGGTTGCTTTTCGTTAGCGTGGTGATTGCCAATCATTTGACTATTTTACAGTCATTCGCTGCTCCAAACGGTAAAGGCAACTTGATCGAAACAAAAATATCAACAAATTTTAGAGCGCGGTCGTTCTGCTGTGTGCGATCGGCGTTTGACTGAGCAAACTGCCAGTTGTGTTATGCATCGCGTTCGTATTCCACCTCTAAACGGACGGTGTGAACTTGAATGCGCGTTGGTGTGACTGCGGTAGAAAAAAAGGATCGGTCGAAGCCCTGATTGTGTGTGGCCCATGGTTGTGTATTGAAGACACCCTCTTAGAGGAAGGAAAGGTCTCAAACCACCACAGAATCAATTCCTGTCTCCAAAAACCCTCATATGTCAAATTTGGTTCCAATTGTTTGATTAGTTATGGAGTAATGAAAAAAAAAATCTATTTCATTTGTATGAGAGCCCCCCTTCATAAAAAAGAAAGGGGTCCTAATCCACCATAGAAAAATGCCTGTCTCCTAAAACCCCCACATGCGAAATTTGGTTCCATTTTCTTGATTAGTGCTCGTGTTATGCAGAAACTGTGTTTCATTTGTATGGGAACCCCTCCTCTTAAAAGGGAGAGAGGTCTTAATTCACCATAGAAAAAAATCCTGCCTCTTAAAATGCCTGCACTCCAAATTTGGTTCCATTTGTTTGATTTGTTCTCGAATTATGCAAAAATTTGTATTTCATTTTTATGGGAGCCCATTATGCAAAAATTTGTGTTTCATTTTTATGGGAGGGGGAAGGGATCTCAACCCATCATAAGAACCTTACCCAGCCCCAAAAACCTCCACATACAAATTTTCACGCCGATCGGTTCAGTAATTTTCGAGTCTATAACAAACATACAGACAGACGGACAAAAATTCATTTTATAGATATTGTTTGATTTCCTACATTTCCCAAGAAATGATGAAAAAGGCAATTTTCTAATAAAATCCTGTATGGTGACCAAATTCAAGACGGCCTAAAAATTGCTAAAAATTCAACGTTTTCGAAACTTTCAGGCACTTTATCAAACGAGCGATTCACCGTGGTACCAAAAGTGTAATTATCATTTTTTAATTATAATTTTCATGTCCTTGTGGTACCAGTTTGGGGCCTTTAGTGATTCCTTTTATATTAATTTTCGATTTATTTTTTTGTTATTTTTGGGCAATTTTCGTGTCGTTTTGGTGTAATTTTTATATTAGCTGTAGATAGTTTTTGTATCCTTTTTAAATCTGTTTATCATCTGTGTCGTTTTTGTGTTGTTATTGTATCACTGGTATGTCATTATTTTCGTATCATTTCTATAATTTATGTAATTTTTGTTTAGTTTTTGTGTTATTGCTACGTTATTTTAAGTTTCTTCCTATGCTTATGCTTATGCTTATGCTTATTGCTACGTTATTTTAAGTTTCTTCTTGTAATTTTTATACTGTTTTTGAATCTGTTTTATGTTGATTTTGTACCATTTTAGTACCATGGTTTTATTTGTTTTTGTCATTTTCTGTCTCACTTTGCACAGTTTTTTTTTTAATTTTGGTGCATTTTGTTCTGAAGTTTTTGAAGCGTCTTAGTAGAATACGAAACCTGCAATTAAAGAAAAGAAGAAAACTTCCAAATTAAACTCCACTATTAATATTTATTCGCGAGAGATACGTATTTCGCCTACGACCGGCCGGCTTCATCAGTGTCTGTTTTCGGTTCGGACAGTCAAGCAGTCCGGTCGAGCAGTTGAGTCGAACAATCGAGTCGAGCAGTTGAATCGAGTGGTCGAGTCAAGTAGTCCACTCGAGCTGTTCATCCAAGTCGATCTGTCCAATCAAGCAGTTGAGTCGAGCAGTCGAATCGAACAGTCCAGTTGAGCAGTTCAGTTAAGCAGTCCAGTCGAGCAATCAAATCGAGCAGTCTAATCGACCAGTTTAGTCAACCAGTTGAGTATTCGAGCAGTCCAACAGTCGACCAGTGAGGTGACTGAAAATACAACCCATTGCTATACGAAAGCATGACGTCCTATCAGGGACCTGTTTTTAGTTACCGATAAGCCTCTTATGACGTCCTGTCAAAGAGCTGGTTTGCGGTACAGACATAAGCCTCTTATATAAATAGATGAGGTAAGAATGTAAGAAAAACCCTTTTTCGTAACAATGTATATTTCAAAATAGTGCACTCATAATTTAAAATGTTTAGTTTTTTAACCATAAAACTCGGTTCAACATATTTTGATGTCATTTATACGTCAGTTTTTGTGTTACCTTTGTACATTTTAGGGTTCTCTTACGGTCTTTTTATGTATTTTTTCATATATTATTGTGTTATTTTAGCATTATTTTGCATTATATGGTGTCACTTTTGAATGATTTTTGTATCAGAATTATGTATCCTGTATTTGACATTTAATTTTGGTATTATTCTAGTTTAATTTTTGTTTTGTTTTTATATCATTTTTGTAATTGGTGTCGTTTATGTGATAATATTTGTCATTTTTAACGTATGTTGCACTACAACGATTTTAGTTTTTAAACGAATTTTTGTATGATTTTGTATCTCTTTAAGTTATTTTTTAACATTTTTGCATTATTTATGGGTCTTTTTAATGCCATTTTAGAGACGTTTTTCATCATTTCTTGTTACTTTAGTCTTGTTACTTTAGTATACATTTATTTATATCACGAAAAATAGGGTAAAATGCCCTTCATTCAACCAAATTTTCTATAAAAAACTTTTTTTGGGGGAAAAATCCCCACTGTGCATTGTTTTGTGTCATTTGCGTATCACTGTTGTGCAATTATGTCATGAAATTAGGATGACTTATATAATTTTATTTGAACAAGGCGTGCAACAAGGTTGCTCTTGCAATTTAAAACATTTAGATGGTTTTCGTTATGAAAACCATCCAAAGTTTTATTTTGTATCATTTCTCTGTCAGTTTTTGTGTTATTTTTGTACGTTTTGGGGGCTGTACTGGTGCCTTTCTACTTGTCTACTTTGTTTCATTATCGTGTTATTTTAGCATTATATCTGTTATCATTTTGTGTCATTTTTATATAGCTTTAAACCGTTTTTCTGTTACGTTTGTATAATTTTGGACACATTTCCTTATTTTTTTTGTAACGTTTATGAGTCATTTTTGTTTAATTCGCTGTGTGTTGTGCTTGTTATTTTTGCGTATTTTTGTAGCAGTTATTTTATTTTTGTATAGTTTTCATGTTATTCTAACTAATATTCAAAAGATGAGACTTTACTTATTTACTATTTTTTCACTACTTTAATATTTACGTAATTCATCTCCAATTTGCTTCTTGAAGGTTAATACTAATTTTCATTAGAGGGTAATCCCAAACATTTTACAAAATATACTAGGACTAGGTATTTTGAAACATCGTTATTGCAAAAGCGACAGTCACGTCATTTGCTTGAAGTGAATCCTGTTCAATCCTTACCCATTTCCTAATTTATGTATAATATTTGGGGAAAAGTCGCTGAACCGGAGGCCTTCTGTAAAGTAAATACTCCATTATTACTTCCTTTCCATTTTCTTAAACTACGGCAATATTGACTCTCAGGCATATGTTCCAACTTTGACAGGAACAATGTTTGTCGTAAACATTCTGCCAAAAAATGTCTAGAAAATTTAAACACAATATTGGTGGCAATAAGAAAGCAGTCAGACCCTAAGCGACTGTAGAGTCTCTGCTTGAGAAGTTGAAAAATTTTGCATTGACAATGATCGAGAAGCATCCTGCATTCAAATTATCGCTTTTGGCTCGAGAAGTTAAGGAAAAATAAAGCTTAAATAAGCGATAACTTTGTAAGGAAAGGTCCTAGAGATTTGCAATCTTCTGCAAAAGTGTGTATTTTGAGTTCTTCAATAATCACCTAGAACCATATATTCCTGTAAAATGCAACCAACCTAAGCTAAATATGAAAAATTATTTTTAAAGAATTTCCAAGGAAAATGCTCTATAGCTCTGCACTCGATAGGAATAAAAATGTCATTTCTTGGACAAAGTTGTTTCGCTTTATATTTTCTATAACTCTGCCGAAGAAATTATGTGTCTATCTACGAACACAAAAAAATGGACGTATATCGAGCTTTTCGCAAACGCGAAACACATAAAACGTATACTTGCCGTATTTTCATTTGGCTGGTTGGGGACAAGTTGAACCCGTACAAGTTTATAGTAATCGACTGTGGAAATTTAAAGCTTGAATATGCGATAACTCAGCAAGTAAGGCTTCAAGAGATTTGAGGTCTTTTGCAAAATCGTGTGTTTTGAGAGCTTCGATAATTGCCTAGAACATTTTATTCTTGTAAAATGCAACTAGCAAAAGCTAAGGATGAAATACCAATTTTTAAAGAAGTTTTAAAGAATATCCCTTATAGTGCAGCACTCGATAAAGATAGATATTTTATTTCTTCAGCAAAGCTGCTTGTTTTTACAATATTTACAACTTTGCCGAAGATATTATGTCTTTATTTCCTAAAACAAAAAAGTTATTTTTTTATTTTCATTATAGTAAGCGATGACGAACTGTGCGTTCATGTTTTGTCTTGTTGCCTGTTCCCATCCCAAAGTGTATTAAAATGGAAAGGCCAAATGTTTATGTATGGGTACGGGAGGGTATTCCCATCACGCTACTAATTTCGGCATACATTACCTTTTTTGGCTACACTTTCCCAAATAAAAACTTTGCTGCTATATAACAATACTGAAACGAATGTAGCACTCATAGGCTTTAATGTGTTATAACTATTTTCATAAAAATGTAAGTAGTCTGCTTAATTTTATTCAATAAACATCAAAACCACTGTTTTTCCACTAGCACGTAACCAGGCAGAAAAACTAGCAGCTAAGGCGTATCCGCTCTTGATGATGGAATTATGATCACGTTTACTTACTACTCTAGAAACTAAATAGTTGTGCATATGCTATCACAGAACAATTTTACTTCTTTTTATCACGGAAGAACACAAAAATTCCCCTCTGATATGAAAATATAAATCAATTTTCATTCACTAGCCATTAGCAGCATTTTGTTTTTAATTCCAGCATATGGCGCGTTATTCACATTACTACCAATATATGTGCTGACGTATCTGGTATTTGAGTGACAACTGGCGCTAGTGTATATGAACGATTCAGTGATACACTAACGCCAGCAGCAAGCTGTTGTCACTGCAAAACTAATTACCTTCAATGAGCCCGGAATGTAGGCAATAGCGAGAAGTTATCCATCGGTCTCTCTTTTCTTGTCGCTTTTGATCTGTTTTTGAAAAGCATTTAATCGCTGTGCTAGCTATTTCGGCCTGCCGGATTTAAAAAACACAGACACATAACTCAAATTCAGTAGCGTTTTATTAAGACCAAAATACACGCCGATATTCAGTAAATATTATTCTATCAACTGGTATACAAATCTTGTCTCGAATAAATATAGTTTCAACGTAGTTCCTGAATATTGTTCAGGCTACCGCTTAATGGGCTGGAAATACCCACCCGTACCCTATTTGACAGCTTTTTTCATAAATATTGCGTATATGTATACGCATTTTTCGTAACTATTTTATTGGTGTTAGTAAACGTCAATGCCTGCAATCATACCTTTTCAAATGTCAATACATTTTGTTTCCATCCATTGACCAAACTCGTGACTTTAGTCATGACCTTGAAATGCGGTCAGGCATATATTAATTTTTTTTTTTTTTTGAAACGATGATTCTACAATTGATTAAGAGACGGTAAGGGAAAGTAATGAAGAAGGATTTTTTCGGGAATGAAGGGGAAGGGTGGAAAGGAAGGGGGGGTAATAGGTAGCTTTGGTTAACAAGTTGTCGTTGTGACTCCTATCTTTTGTCCAATGCTGGAAGGTGCATGGGTCGAACCAAGCTGTAATCCATTCCATTGTTTTCTGGTGTCTGCAGCTGCACTGACAACGATCAAATTGATGTCTGTGCTAGCAAAACACCACGTAATCATGGTAAATGTACTAAAAAAGAAAAAAATAGAACAAGGCATGATATTCGGCAATTATTCTATTATTATTCTTCATTATAATTATTCTTCGCACTCTAAAATCAATTGTGTTTTTTTATTGAAGTTAATGTGTAGAAGATTTTCCAACTGGTAATGCAAAAATATTGAACTTTGATCAGGAAATCGTTTCGGAAATCGAGTTATCGAATTTAAAGTCAACTTTTCGAGACGCTTGCATTTTTAGATTTTTCGGAATGACACCTTACCTTTCCGTAAGATGTAATTCTACATGAAAATGCTTCTGCTTAATCCTTTTTTATTAAGTCATATAAAAGACTGTTCAGCAGTTAATTAGTTAACTTAAACGAAAAATTTATGCACATTTTCTAAAACAATCTTCAATAATTTTAAGCCAGATAAATAAATCCTAGGTAAACGAAGAAACGATGTTAAGCCTCCGAACTGAGGGAAAACAGAAAACTGTAAAAAGGTGCTTTCATGCTATTATGTGCAAATCCCTTTTGCGGTGATTTTCCACCGGAATCCAGCCGCAGCAACCCACTGACTGCGGTGGTCCGCCGTCGTCGGCTCTGTGTGAGTAGCAACCGACCCGTGCGTGTGGTGTTTTCTCCCCACAGCAGCCATCCGGACGGACTTATCCGACATACCGGGCCGGGCCGCGCCGCACCGTTCAACGTTCAAGCACTACACAACTTCCGTGCAGTTCCGCAGTACCGCTCATACCTGCTGCTTTTATATTGCATTAACGATAAGGACCATTTATTTCATTCATGGTTTACTTACTTGTGGACCATCAGAAGGAACCGGCTTGCACAGCCGGCGCCGCCGTGTTTGGTGTACCTGTGTAATACACCCGTAAGTACAGGGTAAAGTTTTACCGCTCACGTCCTCCAGTTTCGGTACCCCGTTTACCACTAACGTTCGGTGGCGTGTACTTAGTAAAGCAATTAAAATGCTGTTAGAATTTTCAGCATCTGCCCGTGGGGGCTCTGACAGTGGATTAAAGGCATGATTAAATAGAGGAAAAAAATCTGAATCAAATTAATGACGGATAAAATAAATTAAAAAATGGATTATTTTTTCAGCATAATTTTATCCTCAAAATATGCTCATCACAAGACGAACCCAGCACGAAAGGAAGCCCAGAAAGAAGAGCAAGTATTTAAACAAGCAATTTACTATATTATACAGAGTAAAGTTTTACGGGCGAATGAATTTTATGATTGGAAAATAAAAAGCGAATGCATTCCCACAGTGGAAACCAATCATACGAAGCGGTGGCAGCAATAGCAGCAGCAGCCACAGCAGCGGCAACAATCAGAAGAAGCGAGCAAATGGAGGTAATCAAACTGGATTGAACTTATTTTCCTTCGGTTTGTGCCACCCAGCACCACTACCACCCATCCACACCACCCACAGGAACAGCGCAGCAGAAGCGCTCGCTGGCTGGCTGGCTGTCTGGCTGGATACTATATTTTTTATATTTTATAATACCCGGTTCCGAAGCATTTGACGCGAATATTTCACACCAATCAAACTATGACGAGTAAATAGTGGGTGTTGTTGGGGTAGCATTTCTTCGAGGACCAACTTTGCATTGCTATGCGTCTGCTTGTGCTGAAATCGATTGAAGACCACTGGCGTCGTTGTCGTTGCTGTCGTCGTCATCGTCGCCGGTAGCTTTCCTGCTGGATCTATTTTTGCTTTGCGAAACCTGGTTGCGCTGCTGGTAAATGGCTAATGCAAACTCAGGAAAAGCTGTTACGGTTCAATTCTGTTTGCAATTTATGTATATATTTACAAACGATGGCAAGGAGCCTCTTTGATAGGATTAGTTCTCGTTTCATTCATGATTTAATGCGAAACGACCAGCCTCCTCACTTCTGTTAACGAGTGATACAATCATAAAAACCAACGGATCAACAATAATAATTGATCAAAGCTAAAGCTGGAAATGAAAACTACGTTTGTAAGAGAGCAGAGAGGACCTCTTCCGATAATTATAACGTAAAGATAAATGATTCTTTTTATTGGCGCGTAAGAAAACCTCTTATGATGGCCGCTTTTATATCCGTCTTTAGAGCTTTATTTCTAGTTTTATTTTGCCGGGCAAAAAATATTGAAACTGTTTTTTGACGAGACGGTACTAAACGTAATGTGATATGGTTCTTCGTGCGTAAACATAACAAGTGGATCTGATTATAACGATTGTGGGAAATATCAAATTACCTTCGCAATCGTATATATTTAACACTTTTAAGCGATTTTTCCCGTTGTTGTTGTACAGTTTCTATACAAAATCTACTTGAAACTTCGTGTTACGTCGATTTACTTCTGCGTTTAGATAAAAGTAGTTATTGAGTACAAAAGCCACCATCCGAATCTATAATTAAGATCGACGTATCTCGAACACAAGGTTTAAATAATCCATGATAGCTTATTCTACTCGAAACAATCCCTGCTCGGTGAAACAGGAACATTTCGGGAAGCTTACACCAAATAGACCGCCCCGGCCTCTATCGCCGAATTTATCTCCTCGAGACCTCGTAGAGACAAGCCTACACACGCGCGTACATCCAACTACAAAAAGAATAATCGGAAAGCATCCTTTTTCATGCCGAACGTTCTCCTCTACGCTACGGCCCGGCACGGCACGGCAACTATTGCCGAAAAACCGACATTTGTATGCTTACTATGCCGACGACGATGAGGACAACGACAACGACGACGGTTCCGTCTCTCCCGCACCCTCTAGGTACCAGCATCGGCACAGTCAGTGCAGTGCAGTGTCGGGGGCTGCTGTTTAATGTTCCAGCTCACGTTTCCGCCTGCAGGTTTTCTGCTCGTTGTGTTTTTCGTTCGTTCATTCATTCACTTGATCTTGCGAATTTCAACCCATCCGAGCGTCTATTACCGAACCACCGGAAAACGGGGCGGCTTTGCACAGATGCGGCGGCTCTTAGCTTCTTAGATTTCTAACACGGATGGTGGGAGAAAAATGTTGAAGCCTAGCTGTGATAAATGGGATACATCTGCAAAGATCGAAGATAAACTATCGTAACTGTAATTTGGTGAGACTAACATTCCCACGTTTTGAATAATTTTTGCTACCATTACGTCATTCTTAACGTACACAAGTGTCACAAAAAAGTATAAAAATCAATGGAAAGGTTTTGATCTGAATTCAACGACTGATGCGATCATCGTTCATCTTTATTATTTACTAGCTGTAACCCCCGCGCGTCGCCTCGCGTCTAATTGATTGCAAATTGGAGGTACGCTATGTAACGCTAACGCTGTGTAACTCTATGAAGTGCAACTACGTTACGTTTGCTCGTCTTGAATGTAATATGGTTTGATTGGTTTGAGTCTTCACTTAATGTGGGCGATTATTACCACGAAAATACATATCGCGTCCCTCGTTTTGACGACAGACATAAGCCTCTTATATTTATGATGATTATATTTATGATGAGTTCTGGTATGGTGCGACAACGGCGCCATCTCTGGGAAGTCGGCCGCCACCCGCCGCCAGATAATAAACCCTAAATCAAAATATCACTGTGAAAGTAAACAGGATGGAAGCTTAATTAACTCGGCCAAACTCCCAGCGAGCTGCGATAAACCTGTAGAGGTTAAAGGTTGATTTATTTTCCGACTATGACGAAACGGTGCTTTTGAAACGATGGCTCAAGGAATTCATCAAAGGATTACCTTTGGAAGAGAGCAGCATGAGATTGACTGCCGTTTCTGGTCCGACTTCCCAAGTAACGGATCTAAAGTCGCTTGGTTTTATTCGAGGTTTTTTAACGTTTTATTGCAGCAATACTCATTATCTCATTCGACTCGAATGCAGTTATTATCTAGGTATTATTCTGCTCCCTTCTGCATACAAAATTCTCTCCCGAATCTTGTTTTTTAGACTAAGGCCGTTGCAGGAAACCTCTGTTGGCGAATAGCAGTGCGGTTTTCGAGAGCGACACTGCACGACGGACCAAATGTTTAGCTTGCGCCAAATTCTCGATAAATTCCGGGAATTCAACTTGCATACTCATCATTCGTTTATAGACTTCAAGCCGGCGTTCGACTCAGTTAAACGAAATGAGCTGTGGCAGGTTATGTTTGAACATGGTTTCCAACAAAACTTATTAAGGTGATATGTGCTAACCTTGATGGTTCAAAATCAAGCGTCAGGATACCAGGTGAAACAATGGACCCGGTTGTAACGTTAGAAAGGTTTGAAGCAAATAAAAAGGCGGTTAGCAGCTGCCAACAGGGCCGTCTACAGATTACGTAGCCTGCAACTCCGTTCAAAAATCGCGCTCTGTAAGACGGTAATTCTTCTAGTGGTACTGTACGGCCTCGAAGCGTGTTGAATGAGAGCGACCGACGAGCTTTTGGCGTTTTTAAGCATAAGATCCTGCGATCAAGTCTCGGCGGCATATTAGATGAAGGAGCGTGGCACAGGCGCATGAATCATGAAATATACCAAGTAGAGTATGTTGCTGCTTCGTAGTAATTGCCTATTCCCGTCGTATCCAACACAAATTATTAAAAATATCAGCGTTTTTTATGACACACAATGCAAAATTAGTTATTCCCTATTATTTTAGTTTGTTGACCATCAATCAAAGTGAGCTGAGATCTTTTTAAATGCTTCGGTTCATTAAAAAATTCCTACCAGCCAAATTTCCTACGTTTTTTCGTGCGACGAAGAAGAAAATGTCGACTAATCGTTTCAATTTCCGTCATTCATAAATGAAAATAACTCACGCAACGCATTGTCGTTATTGTCGTTATTCTGCAGCCGGGAAAACTTGCATGACCAGCAGAAACTTTTGCAGAATAACATTTGTCATGCCGTCTTACACGAATACATGCGCGCTAATTTCATAAACAATGTTGTGATTTTTAGTTCGGACGATGAAAAATTTTGATGGACGGATTTTAAAATGGTACAACGAATTTAAGAAATACAGTCAGTAGCGTAATTTCAATAAAATTAGCTAATAATCGCTTTTTAGTGATTTTCAAGTGCACGGATCGGAAGATAAGTGTGTTTGAGTTAAATCAGCACAAGAACTTTTAGAGTATTCATTAAATCCATCCAAGAAATGGTGAAAACTCGAGTGGGTTTACTTACTACGACGGGAATTAGAAATAAACCCTATGATGGTTGGTTCGCTCCAATATTCCAAGTATACAAAGATGCGAATATTGAGAACGGACTAAAACACGGCAGGCTATCAATGGGCTGGCCAGGTAGCAAGGATGCCGGATGAGAGATCAGAGAAAACAATAGTCATCAGAGAACCTGACAGAGGCCGACGACTTCGCGGCAGACCTCGAACTCGTTGGATAAGCGCGGTTGACGTGGATGCTAAAGCAGCGGGTGTTAGAGGCGACTGGAGAGCGCCAGCCCAAGACCGAGAAACGTACAGACGTCCCCCGAATTCGGCATGGATTCGATAAGTGGATTGTCGTCGAAAAAGTAATTAAGTAGGCGATGCTGCAAAAAGAACGAAGTGCGGAATGCAGCACTATTGGCTTCGATTATTGAATTAACATGTTAGCAATGCGAGTGTTCTCAACAGGTTATTGAACTTGCGTTAACGTCTCGAAATTAGCCTGTAAAATGACAAGAACCCGTGCAAGCATGTCATGTATGGAAATAGAAACAACAGCCTTTGGCCTTTGCTTGTGCCGTACGATGAGTAAGACAGGTCTAATTTAAAGTGAATGTGATTATTTGTAAAAAATATTAGGATGCGTAATTTATAGTACATCTTCCCCCTTTTGGGTGAATGATGAAACGTAGTAAAAATCGTTTTAATCGTATATCTCTAGAAGATTTTTAGATATTAAATTTGAAATTCAAAGTATAACATCCAAATCAATTTACTCAATGGTTCAAAACATTTCAAGACCAACAATTGAAAAGGGCCTAAGTCCAATACGTAAACAAACCGAGTAGGGGTTCTTCCGATTCTTTGCTGGACTATTAAGAATACACCATTAAACTCTCACTCGGTGGGTTCGTAGGCTCTGTTTAATTAAAAATCATTTTCAAGTGTTTTAGTAGAACTCACGGATTAACCATAGAGCGGTTGCGTTAAAAAAAGTTACGTAAGCGGTCGCGTCGTGTACTGAGTACACGGCGAATAATACTGCCTATATCTCAGGACTGGCATGAGATAGAATGTTGCGGTTTTCGACAAAGTTGTTCTATCTATTTAGGACGCATCTGGAAACAAACAATAAAGTTTGAGAACTGATTCGGTAGATGACGCAAATGGCGACCAAAATAAATGATTCTAGATATCTCGAGAATCTCTAATATCTCGGAACTGAGAAGAGATAGCAGGTTGCTGTCTTTGGCAAAGTTGTTTATCCGGACGAGATCAATCTGACTGTGGACAACAAAATTCTGAACTGATACGATAGATGGCGCTTATAACGAGCATATTGATTTTTTTTGAATATCTCAGAGTCGTGACGAGATAGAATGTTACTGTGTTCTACAAAGTTATTTGTTCGAACAAGATACATTTGGTAATGCATAACAAAGTTTGAAACTGTCTCACTAGGTGGCGCACGTGGTCAAATTATAATCTAATGATGATGTCTCATGACCATAATACGATAGAAGGTTGCGGTTTTTGACAAAGTTGTGTGTCTGTCTAGACAAGATGAATTTGAAAATGATCGGTTAAATTCGGAACTGTCCCGTTAGTTGTCGCAGTTGGTAAAATCATATTTCTTTTTGCGATATCTCAGCTTATGTCGAATAAGAGTTTGTGAATCATCGACAATGTTGACAAACTGAATAATACACATATCTCACCTAGCGATTCATGATACTTATGCAACTTACCCAGGTAGCACACTTACGATACTTTTATTTATATCAATTTATTAATGACTCACATTAGTTATATAACAATCAGGTGTACAGTTTTATAATGAGTATGTTATTAGGGAAGTTTGCTACAAAGTTAATAGGATATTTGCACTAGTCCAGTGATTTTCCTCTACTCTAACAACCGGCAGCGGAGTCTATCGATAAAGAAGGGTCAAGTTCTGAAGGACGTTTATACCTATGGCTTTGCTCTGCTGATAAATCTAAATTTTACCAGATTTTTCATTGCATGCCAGACAGAGTTCAAAATCTTGCAGATATTTGGTAATGTCCCAGATTATTTTTGCCAAATTTCTGTTTCTCCGTTCTGCAAAAGAGTCATCACTCCTAATTTCAGACAACATTTTGTATCTGCGTTGAACAAAACTGGCAAGACGAAAAAGTACTCCCCATCGGTCAAATTGATCGCCAGATTTTGGCCAAACATTTATTCGTGTTTGCCAGATTTTCGAATAAACCTATTAGCGACCCTGGGAAGGGACTCAAACACTCTCTAAAATATTTTTGAACAATGTGATGGAAACGCAGCACGGGTTTCCAGAAGAAATCCTTTCCTAGCAATCTTTCTGGCTAGACGATGTAGACGACGAAATTGCTTCGTCAAAAGCATTTTGATCAGTCTGTGCTCTTCATCTTGCCTTTTGATAAAAATTGAAGCAATACGTATTGCTTCTGTCAAGGAACCAGAAAAATAGCTGTTAATTGGCTGGAATTGACAACGCAATCAATGATGAAAAGGACAACGATGCGTTATCTAACGTGTTTTGACTACAGAAACCACTTTGTAGCGAACAGCAGTGTTCTATGTCATCATGGTTTCGCTATATTGCGAAAAGAATTTGATTTTCTCATCATCTCCACCTACTACTGTCTTAATTCCGAATTTTATTTACCATCTTCGGAAGTATCTTGACCTGATAAACAACTTTGTCAAAAACATCAACCTTCTATCTCGTCATGGTTCGGAAATATCGCCAAATAAATTAAATTTCACCGTATACTCCATCTAGCGGACTAGTTCCAAACTTCAGTGTTCATTACCAAATGCGTCTTGGCTTTACAAACAACTTTGTAGTAAATAGCAACCTTCTAGCTCATTACGGTTATAAAATATTCCTAAATGAATTTAATTTCTTAGCGCCACTTTTGGGGTTCGCCGTGATCGTCAGCCACAGAAGAACCTTCTTCGAAAATTTGGTGCGACAGATATATTTAACGTTTTGTAGCCGTCCAGCATCAAGTAGGTTTCGTCATTTAATATAAACACGACGCCGTGATTCGCTGGAAAGACATTTTTCACCAGCACCTTTGGCCGCTCCTTTTGGGTGACTGCCTGCTGCTCGGACGGACTTCAGTGCTTCACCGTTTGACCAGTTACTCTAACCTTTCGGTCCCAGCCGCAAAACGATGAAGCCACCTTGCTCTTGGTCCTCCTCTTTAGCTGCTGCTGCACTTAACGATCATGCAGCACTGTCGGCCGAACGAAACCAGGCTTCCGTTCGACACTCTCGAATTTCTTTAGAAAGAGGAGCATGTTGTAAATACCGGATCGGCTATATCAGGGCGGACAAGAAGTGTTTCGCGATGTTCAACCTTTGTGCTCCGGGATGGAGCTGGCAGTACGAACAAATTATTGAGCGTAGTTGTTTGAGCATAGCCGCCTCTGTTAGTCATAATGAGTGAAAAGGTGTTAATTTTTCATACATTTTCTTCACCATTTCTCAGTTTCCCAAGCGTTGATGACACTTTCTTGTCCGAACTGGCTACTGTAGATTAGGCGCTAGCAGCAACAGCAGCAGCAGCAAAGCAAAGCAAAGCTTGCGGTAGACGACAGAGGAGACTTCAGCAACGGCATCAGAGCTGCTTTTCCCCTGCTGCTCTTAACGCGGCTTGCGGAAAACGATAGCAGTAATAATTCTAATTTTAGACATATTCTTCCAAAATCTCTATCATATTTTTGCTTTGAAGCAACATATATTGACGTGTTATTTGCTGGGCTAGTATTGAATGACGGAAATATAAATGGTCGAGTTTAAGCAACTGTCATAGAAGGCCGAAATGATATTTGGCTGAATCAAGAAAGGCCGAATCCCTATTTGGCCGAACCATGAAAGACCGAGCCCCTATTTGGCTGAATCTAGAAAGGCTCAACAGGAAAAGACGAATTTTCTCGGAATGCCTAAATAACTATTTAACATGAATTGGAAGGCAGTTAACAAATGACTAATCAAACCAAAAAAATCAAAAACAAAAAAACATGCTTCAGTAGAAAATGTTTCCTAGATGTTTCAAGGTGAGACGGCCGCAGGTCGCGGGTGTTTACCGGTGACCCGCCGTCGAAAGTGCCAGTTCTATTCAGGTGCATGCATTTTCCTAGATTTAGTGGCTTGTAGGGATTATTCCTTAATTAAATCCGAACGAGCGGTAGCGAGTAAGGATAGAATATACCCAACATTGAAGGCCAGTTTGAAGTACAGCTTGAAGGCCATAAATATTTTCGGCCGAATATGATATTCGGCCATTCGTGTTTCGGCTATTTGTGATTCGGCCATTAGATCTTTTATGCCATTTGTGATTCGGCCATTCGGGTTTCGGTCAATCGTAGGTAAACCCATTTGCTTGACCCACTCGCTTAGTACTATAATGATACTGAATCAACACTCTTTTGGAGGGATATGCAAAGTAAAATTAGGAAAAATATGTTCAAATGTGTTCCTTCTCATCAGGTCAGGTCATCATAAATATGCAAAAAATGGATATGGTGTGACAGTTTCAAAAAACGATTTCTTATCACAACCTGTAATAAGCAAACCAACAACCAACGGCTTCGAGGTAATATGTCCAATGTCACCGCATTCAACGGTATGGAAGAACGGCGGCTCTCGTTTCCAGTAAAGACCCAATCCTGCTGGGTCTTCATTTCCCAGATGCAGCAGTCATTCGTCTTAGGTTCTGTACGACGCACTACACAGGACACACAGCGCCTACGGAAGAACATATGTATGCTTTCGGATTGGAACACGAAGTGCTCATTTTCGGTTTATCGCCTGACCGTGTCACAGTTCCACCCAGGAGGAATACCGACCCAAACCCCGGACCAGCGCGGAAAATAGATCAATTCGCCGCCGCTTCCTCAAGCCAGAAGAGAATACCAACGAGATGAAAAGTTGCTAATAGGCAGTGGATGTTGTTAGCCAGCCAGCCAAGCCAACAGCCAACAGGACTCTTCGACTCCCACCACCACCACCCTGCTGTTGTTGGTGTTGAAAACCGTATGCGTCGGCATACGTCGGATAGCGAGAGACGCGAGATAAAATGATAGGGAACGTCACACACATTATTGAGATCAAACGGGTGGCATGGTTCGTGATGCGGGTTAGTATTCGGAAAAGAAAAACGAGCCTACAGAAAATTACACGCTGGGGGAGAGACCTCTTGGAAAGTACCGGGGGGAAAGACTAAGGACAGAGAATCGTTTCTAGACGTTTGGAAATTTTACATAACTACTCAAGGGTTTAAAAAAAACATAAAGAAATTGTAATTTTATTGAATGTGTTTTGATCAAAGAACAATTCGCTACGCATTAAAATCAAGTCATTTTAACTGTAAGATAGGAACAGCATTTTTGTGTTTTTCTGAAAGACGAGGAAATAGTTGTACGTGACACACAGTTCTCCGAGGATATCAAACGTTCCCATTGTTAAAAGGAAACGTCGGCGTACCAAGGTTCTCCGGTGCGGTTTAGCGAAGCGCGTAATGTTGAATTTTGGTGAGTGGCAATGAAGGATAATGAAATCAATCTACCGACGATGTGTGGTGTTTAGGCAAGTAGCTTAGCTTTTCGTGCTGAAACGCAAACAAGCAATCGGTTGTTCATTCAAGGGGATGTTTTCCCATGAGTACCGACCAAATGAACCAAATTTTGCCGGTCGAATTTCCTGTCAAAATTCGAAAACTATTCTGCGTACCGTATGGATGCACATGTACGTTGATCGTACGTAGAAACATAAACAAAGCAATGATTTATAGCTTTTACAGTAGGTACACAAAGCGTTCCACATTTCGAAGGTGCTTGTTTTTTAAGTGGAACCAAACTGCGCGGACGAGTAAACATCTCCAAGAAGGCTATTTTTATCGTTGGTGTCATGGTTCATTCCGGGTTTTAAACGGGATGTACGATTATACGTGAAGACAGTTTATTAGCGATATGATTTATAAACATCTGACCTGAAAGTCAAGCGAGGAGGTAGTTAATGGTTAATGACACGGGAACAATTTCTTTGAGCTACTTATATTTATCCCGTTATTTGCCATATTCTAGGAGGAAAACCCGTTACAATTTCAATTCCAATGCGCGATAATTTATTTGAACATCCGTTTTGAGGTGATAAATTGTTTTTTTGCAAAACACAAATAGTGCGGAATAAACAAAAAGTTACCGGAAATACCACCCATCCGTGTAGACGATTTACGAACCAAAATCGTTTTGTATTTATCTGGCCTTTCGCCTGCAAATGATTTTTAAATTTTTCAATCGAATATTACCCATTTTTGTAATATAACAAAAACGTAATCGTTTCTGCTATTCTAGTTTTATTGTTTCAGAACAGCTCCCCTGGCGAAACATTCCGCACAACTGGTTCTTTTGGCGTTGCTGGCGGCCAAGCATTAACATCAGCCAGCACATAACACAAGCATTGACGCCATCATTGCCGGCTGGGGAAAAATTATCCGGAAAAAGTCGTAATTAAAAGCTACAGTTTATTGGTCGTAATGAAGATGAATTGCTGTCCGCTGCTTATTTTTTCGCCAGCAGTAACTCTCTGAAAATGAAAGATAGGTACTACCACGCGTTTTTATCTTGGACGATTAAAAAAAAGCGAAAGTCGTTTTTCTTTTCCATGCCCAGCAACGTCAATGCCACCGGGCGGTGGTAATCTTACAGTAAAAGTTAAGTTTTGTGTTTGACCCCCGCTTAGTGTTGCACACGCTCGCTCGCTCGCTCGCTCGTTTGTGGCCATGTGTGAAGAGGCGGTGACCGCAAACTAAAGCAACGCAACAACGCAGAAATTCGCTTACGATCTCATCATCCTCGCATCGGTCACAGCGGGGTGGTCGCGAAAGCAAAACCGTGCCAAAACGGCGATAGCGTAAGCGATCTTCGCCGAAGCTGAAATTAACTGACGAAAACCAGCGCAGGCGTTGATTTAATTCACAATTAAGATCCACGCTTGTCAGGAGATAAGCACCGGAATTTAGCCGCAGCGGCGACGCGTCAGGCGGCGGCAGAGCTCCTAATTGTTTACGCTCCGCCGGATAGCTTGGTCAAATATAACAAACGCATGCGGGCCGAACGAATGTGCGCGGTCGCGATAGTGATGTAAGCCGCAGCGTGATGCAGTCAGTGCACATGTTGCACCCGGCTCAAAACCAAAAAAAAAAAGTAAAATTGGAAAAACGACAAAAAATTGTGCAGCAGCGCGAAGTTTTGACACGTGCGGATTTTCGTGTTTCGGTTTCTACACCACGGCACCCGCGGTAGCAATACCCGCTGCAGCGCACATAAGAAGGGTTCCATATAAAGTAGCGGCCAAAATTGCCGAATGTAAAATTTCACATTTTAACACATGCTTAAACGCGCGGCTTATTGCCCATTTCAAAAGTTTGAAAAATAAGTCATTTTAAAAAAGTCAAAAAAATTAAATAGTTATCGTGGATGTAAAGATAATTGTTATATATCATTTTAAAATTATTAAAATATTAAAAAATGAAATAATAACTAATTTAAACTCAATGAGGTGCGCCATAGGCTACTTATAATAAAAATGAAATTCCCATAAACTTTAATCAAAACACAACTCTTGTCGCCTCTTGTCGCCGCAGTTTCTCACAGTGCGTCTGAAAGCTCGAAGTATGAATTATGAATCAAAACAAGAATTATGAAGTATGAAGTATGAATCAAAACATGAATTAAAAGTTTGCTATAATTTGACGTTTTTCGAAAAAATATAATTTTAAAATTGCCATATTTTTAGCAAGTCCTTAAAATTTTAAGCACTCTTTCAACAAATTTAATTATCTTAGTTACTAAATTTATTTAGTACCTGAAGAGAGTTTCAATGAGAAAATGGGAGAATCCCCACGAGAAAGAAATTTTTTTTTGTCAAGCAAATATTTATATAAGAAACATTTGAGCATTTTTCCCCAAATCACCCTAAACATGAGTTCTTATAAGTTTAAATCATTTCTTTTGTAACAAACATAATCTAGAATCAATTTGAAACTAAAAAATAATTTTGGCCAAAAGTCGCAATTTTCTGACTATTGTGCAGCGGACAGAAACCAAACTGATCGCAGCTGTAGGATACGGTGTCGGCGAATAGGTCCCGACCGAGGCATATTCCACTCGAATTCGCGAATCAAAGCGGAACAATCTTCGCTCGATGCGCCTAAAAATTTACATATTAATGCACTATGACCAAATACATCATTTTACAGCATCAGTTTTCCATTTTGACTAGCATATATATTTGCCTGAGCATATGCAAATGCATAAATGAAGACGGTACAAAAACCACTACAACGGAAAAATCCAAGCGGTTGATCATTACAATATACCTACCTACTCTAAAATCAATAGATCAATAAAATTAATTTTAATCGTCAATCTCTGCAAATTACATGCAACTCTATGTAAATTTTTTTGATTTCGATGTGTTGAGTGTTGAATAACCAAAAGTTTTTTCCTTATATTAATGTTTTGTTCCTTGTAGGTACTAAAGCGTACGACAATCAGATTTAAACAACTTCATTTGTGCGCATGCATTGTGCATTGTGATTTAGCGTCAGTTAAAAAACCAATTTTGATACTGTATAAATTAATAGATAATACCTACAGTTGGTTGGTGATGGTATGTAATTGCCTATAAATTTTAACTTCTGATTTGATATGCGATGTGATTTGATATACGACGATCAAACACATAAATGTTCCAGTGCGGCGCGGAACAAACTCAACGTAATAAAACGCCACTCACTGTGAAAACACGATATTCAAACTCATTGGTCCTATTTTTTCTAGGAAACTAGTCGACGTATTGACCGTCGTCAGCAGCATAGAGCCGGGGTGGCTACCCGAGCAAGGATTGACAACAAAAGTATATCAAAATTATTGCATATTCTGCTGTTGATATCAAATAGAAAACATGTTTTGTTACCAACTCAAAATGACACTGATCAGACTTTGCTTTCATTTTGCTTTCATTTTTATTGAAAGAAAATGTGTTGATAGATTCTATTTATGATGTAAATAAACCATCAATATTTAAATTAATCTATTTTTACATAATTTTTTTCTAGTAAAATGGTTGGTTCAAATTATATGCTGATAGCAAAATTATGATGATATGATAGTAAAATGACAACTTATTCTGCTTTTTTATTAATATTGTCTAACAGCAAGATTAGTATTCCCTTTGATATTTTTGATAGCAAAAGTAGTATTCAATTTAATTTCACGGCGTGGAATTTTTGCAATCAATTTTGATCAATTTGCTCTAAAACTTAGTGCTGGTAGTGCTGTTTCTAGCAGTCGTCTCCATTGAACTCGAATTTGGGCCACTCATCGCCAATTTCCCAATCGTCTCAGAAGTCGCAAATCACTTTCGACCTAGTCGAGCCATTTTTTACGTTAAGCTCCCTGTTCCTGGTGCCGGTAGGGTTGCAGAAGAGAACAATTTTCGTCGCATTGTCTTACGGCTTTACGAGCTGTCTGATGGCCCATCGTAGCTTACCGACTTTCGCCAGACAGATATACGATGGGAATCTCTCCAAGCAGTGCATGCAGCTCATGATTTATAAGCCTCGGACACTCTCCTCTTTCAGCTTGTACTTGATCAAATATCGTCTGCAGGACCTTCCTCCCGAAAACGGCAAAGACGCGTGTGCCCTCTGTGATCAGTGTCAAAGCTTTAAGTCCACAAAGAGCGGCCGGTCTAATGTTAAGGGTTTTGTCTTTGTCAGCTTACGGCGTACGGCGGAGTTTGCTTCTCGATTGCAGCATTTTGCGAAGGGTAAAGTAGACCCGATTTCCCGCTTGAACTTGAATGCGCTCCTGGATCACCTTACTGATATTGTTGTCCACGGTCACCAGTAATCCCAAATACACGAACTCATCTACTACTTCTAATTTGTCACCGTCAACGGTTACCATCCGTTGGAGGTGCGCGTTTGTCTCCTTTGAGCGTCTTCCTTTCACATATTTGGTCTTCGACGTATTTATTTTTAGCCCAATACTTTTAGACATATTTATTCGAAAAGCCGTGTTCATGCCCGAGCTGGTCTCGATCGACTGTATCGGATGCTGCTTTGAAATCAATAAAAATGTGGTGCGTGGATACGTTGTACACTCAACATTTCTGCAGAAAGATCTGTCGGATAATAAAAGTTTGGTCCGTAGTGGTACGAGCCTCCATGAAACCGGCCTAATTCCCTACGAAACCTTGTACTATTGGTGACAACCGGCATAACAGTATGTTATGCCGCTCCTTGCATCCATTCCTACGGTAGCCTCTCCTCCTCACAATTCTTTGAAATATGCCAGTGTAGAGCCGTTGCCAGCGTTTCTGATCGTTCTCTGCTGGTAGACGGTCCTTACCAGAGTGCTTTGTTGGTCTTCAGCAACCCGATTTCTCGTTTCACTTCTTGGAGATCAGGTTCTGGAACACTACTATTGGCATTCCTAGATTAATTTCCGTTCAACCTCCTTCTACCACTTCGACATTATGATGTTCATCGAAGAACTGCGAACACCTAGCGACCACTTCGCGCTTGTTTGTGATCAGATTCCTTCCCTCGTCCCTACACATGCCAGGTTTCGGTGGGTAGCGCTTACGAGTTTGGTTCCCCTTCTTCTAAAACTTGCGTGTGTCATTACCTCGGAATAGGCCAAACGTCGTGTTTTTAGTCTTGACCTTGAAATGCGGTCAGGCATATATTAATTTTTTTTTGATTTTCGCTAACTTAATAAGGGGGGGTTGTGCAGTCTCCTTTTGTCCAGCGCCTCTATGTTTCAAAGGTATAAGTACCAGCGAACCTCATGGCCTGGCGGGTGTTGTGGGTTCGAATCCGGTTAAAATCTCAGATTATAGCACCATGCACCTTCCAGCATTGGACAAAAGGTAGGAGTCACAACGACAACCTATTAAGTGTAGCTACCAATAACCCTCCTCCGCCCTCACGTTTCCACTCTTTCCCCTCCATTCAAGAAGCACGGAATAGTCGTTCTAATTCTCGACTTCTGTCCTCGTTCTGACACTTTTTACTTCACAGAATCAACTCAACTGGTTCATTTACTCATCCGATATACTTTACTTAAGAGTCCATGTCCGCCGGTCCGGCAGAACAAAGGGATGAAATCAAAGATCTCCACTGCCAACGGTTACCCGCCATGGCTTTCATGTATCGCCAGGACTGGTAGGTTCTCGTCTACAGCCTGGATGTCGTTGGCTAAGCTGCGTTACCATGAGCCTCTTCTATGCTACCCCGTTCTATGCTGTCATGGTGGATTCCAGTCGAGTGCTTCTCTGCAGATCTCATTCGCTCCTTTTCTCAAGGTGTGTCCGATTGACTTCCACCTAGGTTCACGTATTTCTGTTGCTATCGGCCGTTGATGACATCGACGATGGAGTTCCTCTTTGGATATACTGTTGTCAAGGCCACCAGGCATGAATAATGTATCACAGGCAGCCAATAATAAATACCAGCAGTTTCTGCGTTGTTTCCACTGAGACGCACCACGTTTCGTAGGCGTACAGAAGTACGGATTTAGATTTTCAGTTGAAAATTCGGGCTTTCCTATTTAAAATGGTCTGGTTTGAACGCCAAATGTTTCGCAGACCTGCAAAGGCACTCCTGGCCTTCCTGATCCCTGTGGCTTTATCAGTCTTGATGCCACTATCGGGCGTTGTCTGACTACCAAGATATTGAAAGGTTTCCACCTGCTCCATCTGTTGTCCCGCTACTGTGAAATTGGAATCGGTGTTCACTACCATAGGCTTAGTCTTTGCTACATTCACTGTGAGACCTGCTGCCTGGGAGCTCTCGCAGAGGTCATCTAACTTGCTCCTCATATCGATTCGGCGTTGTGCAAGCAAGACAATGTCGTCAGTTAGGTCGAGCAGATTTAGCTGCTCCGGCGTTAAAGGATTCCTTGCTCATTGGTATTTGACTAAGTTATCTCTAGTGGTAAACACTCAGATAATCCAAGCCATTTTTTTTTTCATTCCACGGCTTGATGGCTTTCCCCAAACCCCAAATCAATCATTTCATATACTCCAGTGCCCTTCACTTAGTGCCGGTAGATTTCTTAGACTGGGTATTTATAAACCAATAATGTAGTTATCAAAATATCGTCCAAGCACAAATAGTCAAAGTCTTACACGCACATCGCGAACTATTCACATGTCGCATTAGTGAAATCGTTAAAAGTGGCCAAATCAACTGTCATCAACTTAATAAAAGTGCTTGGGGAATGTTTGACGACAACCGGGAAGTCTGGATCGGAAGAAAAATTGAACGTCGGAAGTTGAGCCGATGACAAAAAGGATGACCTACCTTTCAAGCGGTGCCTACGTCAAGGCAGACCTCAAATAGTTTTCTGGAGTTTTAACAAGGGTTTTATACGGCAACTGGAAGGGAATGCGTGACAGGCATTTTCAAGCATATGAAACTGTCGAAATTTACCAAATAATGTTTAGTTTGACCAGCTATTTGTTCCAAGGGCTTGGAAAGCGTCATTTTCATTTCAACTGAGACCGACAACCAGAATATTTAATTGAACGAGCGTCGGGAAAATGCTTGCTGTTCTTCCTGAAGTAACACAAAAGTTCCGTGTTATTTTGGCCTAATTTGGCATCCCGTTGTCATTATAGCCAAAAGACCACGGTGTGGTATACCACCAATAACGCAACAATTTCAGAACTACGCGTAAAAAACCCGCGAAAATTCCAAAATTCTTTTTACGCGATAAGTCTGCGGATAAGTTCCTAAATTTGTGTAAGAAAATCGCATAAATTCTAACATTCGCGTAGAAAAATCCGGTGAATTTCAAAACTGCACGTAAAGCCCTAAATTCGCCAAATAATAACCATGTAAATTCTGATATTAGCGTTAACAAACCGAGTAAAAATAGTGGCGTCAAAGCGACTTCAATGTATGACAATTCATCGTGATTTAAGGTCCTTCTGCGATTCGTGTTGGCTTACCTGAAAATAGAAAAAGAAACATCAATTAGTCGATTGAACCAGTGAAAGTCGTAAGCAATGAGGCAAATAAAGTTACTAAATATTTACGCTAATAAGTGTCAAATTGGAATAGGTTAAGAACGAGTAAACCGTCAAACAATAAATAAATAGCAAGATAAAAGATAGGCAAAGGACTCAGTGATTGCATCTATCGCTTCGAAACTACTGATTTTAATGCTGATGATCGTCAACGTGTAGGAAGGCTAAAAACCTTCGACGACGCTGAGTTTGAGGTATTGCCGGATGAGAATCCGCGCCAAACACAAAAATAATGAGTTATCCATCCACCAAGTCATTTCGATTGCATGCAATGGGAATCAAACTAGCAGCTAGGAAGAGGCGTTGTGCGTCATTTGTTTGTCTACGAGCAATTCCTCCAGCGTACAGTGGGACCATTCTAGAAAAAGGCGGTCAAAAGTCTTTTCTCGCTTTTCCTGACGAGCAGACCCGGCCGTGATTTTGGCACACTTATACTATATTCTATGGCGGTTCAAACGATGCTAACTTTAGCTGCCATTAGGTGCCTATTTACGGAAAAAATACTTGTAAAAACGGTAAAATTTATGCTTCAAATCAATTTTTAAAGCAAATAATGCAACATACGATATTTAAAACTTCTAGAAAGTTACATAATTTGATGGTATCAAAAAGTTTGTGGAACATGTCAAATCCGTTAGATGAAGTTTTGTGTACAAAAAGTTTAATCAACTGATTTTAAGGGGGTCACGACAGAAAGTCAATTATATCTCGCAAACCATATGATGCAGATACTTATTATCTTCAGCAAAGTTTAATGAAATTCAAAGATCTACAACTTTGCCGAACACGTTAATATGCTATCTAATTCCTATAAAAAGTTAATTTTTTCATATGTGTTATCCCCTTAATATCTAACTGTATGAAAATGTCAACAGATGAAGAATACTTTTTTAAGGAATTTCTCTGAAGATACCTAAGCTCAAAAACGTCAGTAAAAGCGAGAAAAGACTTTTGACCGCCTTTTTCCATAATGGTCTCACTGTGCGGCGGCAAAACTGGAAGGTTTTTCTTTATTGCATCGTGACTGTTGATGGAAAATGGATTCATTACAGCAACTGAAAGCGGAGAATTTCGCGGAGCTGTCCAGTCACACGTCTGCGTCGTCGGTTTGGCCGAATATTCATGCTGCCGAAGGTATTTGATGGAATCTTTATGAGCTGCTGAAACCTAATGGAATCAACACTGGAGAATAGAATAGAATTGAATTGATGCGATCAAGCCGAGCACTGCACGTAAAGCAAGCACAATTTATGAGCGGAGTAACGAAAAAGTGATACTACAGCACGACAACGCTCGACCTCACGATGCTGAACCCGTTAAACCCTACTTGGAAACACTAAAACGGGAATTTCGAACCTATACGCTGTATTCGCAGATATTGCGACGCCAGATTATTGCCTACTTGTTGCGTTCGATGGTACATGGTCTGGCTAATCAGCAGGTCCGCTCAAGCGAAGACATCAAATATGGATTGATTGGTGGTTAGCCTACAGAGACGAAAACTTTACCGTAACGGTATGCGAGCTCTGCCAAAAAGATGTAAAAACTTTTTTTTACAACAAGGCTGCATTTTTTATAAAAAAAAATGCAAGAAGTTTGTTGCGTACCGAACACAAGCACATAAGAAAAATGAACTGCTCTTGCCTTCTCGGAGCTAACGGTTAGCGAAGAGCAGTTTTTATTTCATGGCGTTTTGCTCTGTGTGCCACGATCCCTGATTTTTTCGCATTGCTTTGGTGTCCAGTGTCCCGCAATAGAATTTGTTAAGCGTTTGTTTTACTTTTTTACGGTCAAGACGGGTTTTAAGAAAAAGCACCAATTGGCACCATTCCGGGGCAAAGCAATGGATTGAACAGCAAGCTATTTTTCTATTATTAGCATCTTATTTAAACAAAAAAATAAACATCAATCTCTGAAAGGGAAATGCGAGAGTAAATATTGATTTGAATAAAACGGAAGCTAAAGCTGCAACCGCAACGTGTCAAGAGCAGAAAATGGAAAAGTGTCACTAGTTACTTTTACTATACCTATGTGTCAAAAACCATAAGTGCAATTTCCAGTAACGAACAATTTGACGTTTTATGGAGAAATAACAAGTTCCCCAGCCCATTACTGTACTGCTATGTATCATTACAAATGATAGCATGCGCCACCATTAAACCGCAATCATTAAACCTACCCACGTCAACTAGGGCGCACGATGACAACGCACTTTAATCTTCAAATTAACTTTGACCTACTTCTGCTTTGGGTCATAGTCTGTTTCCGTCGACTTGTTTTAACGCGGGAAACGGTGTAGATACCTACATACCTGCAATTCTGAACTGTGTTACACCTTGTGCTTTCACTCTTTACGCAGCCATGGTTCATCATTTCTATCTGGTTTCCCTACAGTCGTACCATGCCGAGTAGGTAATTGCAAACTCTTCCATTATGGCAATTTTCCCGTACACTTTTCTATTGTATCTGTTTTGCTTATTGTTTCATAAAACAAGCGTAGGAATCATAATTCTCTACGCTGCTAAATTTTCCTTCGCTCACAAACTCAGCAGCGTCAGATTTTACCACTGCTGCGTTCCTATTCCGGTATCATCGGTACTAGGTAGCATAAGCATAAGCATAACCGGATGCCCGTATGGCACCGACTCTCGGCGGCCGGCTCGGAGAGAACTTCCTGACTGTGTGTGGGTTGGGAGCTCAAGCATGGGTGGTAACGCACCGTGCGCGCAGGAAGGACGAGCACCGTTTTGTTTCATTATTCATTGTGTTTATGCAACGTTGTTTGTTGGTGCTGCTGCAGCAGCAGCAGCATGTACGTTACATACTGCTTGCAGATAGATATTGTATGTGCAACAGTTTTCCTTCATCTATTGTGTTAGGCCCTCCATCGGCGTCGTCGTCGTCACCGTCGTCATCACGGTTTTGACTGCTTTGGTAAAGACGACAATAACGGCGGATGAAAGTAAAGCAGAGATGGTGCTGTTTATTGAGTTAACGTTCATGTTATGTTTTCTGTCTGTTATAAAAAAAATCATAATTGTTGGAAATTGTTTCTTAATGAGCTTACTTGAGTTCCCAAGCGGCGCTAATGACGACAATGTCGGATCAAACAGTATAGGAAGTTTCCGCGATGTAATGAAAAAACAACATTCATTTGTCCGTGAGCACCTCCGTGATTTAAATTAAACTGCTTTGCGTAGGCTTAAGTGTAACTTTGATTCCCAGTTACTAACTTCGATTATGTTTTTCAGTGCTTTCGTTACAGTTGAGACGAGCATAAGGGAGAGAAAAAGTTGTATTAACACAAGCGGTGGTAGATAATTGCGATGAACGAGCAACAGGTACTACAACAGTGTATAGTGGTAACCTTTTTTTTGTCCAAATGGTATCGCTGCATTTCACACATTTGCTTCACGAAGAGCTCCCTTTTAGTTTCTCATTATGAAGACAAACATTTTAGATTAAAAACAAATGAAAAACATCTTTTCTCAATTTTATCAAAAACACAAATAAACGGTTGAAATCATTTTACCATACGCTGTTTGTTGAATCGCTACGGCTCGAGCTAGTAGAGCATCCTACAAAGAACGCAAGTCTTTTAAAGCGATCAAAGAATTTCATTGTTTACAAACATTCTTCGCAACAACTTCTTGGCGTTCCGCCACTGACAGCCGACAACATTCAGCGGCTACCAAACCGAGCACTTCTTCTTCTGGTAGACCCAACGACGAGAGATCACGAGAAGGATGTTTGTAGGTAGACGTAGAGGAAAAGTCGGTGACCAGTTGGCACCGAATCAGCGTGTTTAGGTATGAGGCAACACTCAACACTGGTTCAACAGATGGAATCTGTGTTCTGGCAATTTATTTTTCTCGAGTACCCCGTGGCCTAAAGGCAGATGGAAGGTAGGAAGGTGATTTTTTTCTCTGCGAAACACCAAAAAAGAAATCGTATACCTACCACTCGAACAATGACCTTTTCGTTCTGAACGCGGGAAAGCTCATTTGTAGCGCGAAAAAGGCCAGAATAAGTTAGTAGCAGATAGCTATAATAAATGAAGCGCCTTTTACTTCCCATTGTTGCTTAGTCATGCAAAAGTTTAATAGAGGTATCAAACAAAAAATCTGTAAAGTGAAAATCTTCAAGCAACGTAATGAAGTTCTTACGGAATGGCATAACGAGCTCTATAGCATTGATCTGCACACGTGGCGTAGGAATACCTGCAGCACGTTCTGAGCAGTCTGCCCAGGCGTTTGCTACATCTATGCTGGCTTGTTTGCTGTCTGGTAACTCTCAAGCCTACATTACTGAAGTCCAGTGAGGGCAAATGTCGGAACGCATTCGTTTAGACGAGCCAGTTTACCCATAGGTAGAAGCTGCATACACACATTCCTCCGATCTACATACGTTGTTCGTACCATATACTTTAGCTCGTCTATTATGGAGTATGATTTATGCTGTTTCGCAACTAGCATACATCCGTAATGAATTATTAATGAACTTGAATATTTCACCAGTCTAGCTAGCTAGCTAGCTGGCTGGCAGCACACTTGGCTAGTGTTTGGCTGGCCGACGAGACTTCTTCTACAATGCAAACCGCCGCGCCGCCCGCCCGGTACGGTCGGTGTGCCATGGACGAGCGCGTCCCGGTTGAGTGGACCTCCCGTACCGTTCAAATTGACGACGTGCAACTGTGATTTTTTGCAATATTTGCAAAATCCCTCATCGGAATGGGTAGGCAAGCTTGCGTTTTGTTGGTGCCGAAATCACCTGAAAAGTCGATTGTGCACAGTCGATTGTGGCCAAACGCGGAGAAGGCACATGTTGCCAAACAAATAGCCGGTAGAATTTTAAACGCTTCTGTTTAGAAATCATATGTCTACAACGAAGAGGAAGTTTTAAAATTTAACCAAATAGATATATTTGAAAATTGACTTTTGTGATTTGTCATCCGGAGTCTGGAATTTATACTTTATACCCTAAAGGCAGATGGAAGGTACTTTATACTTTATACTTTATACTTTATACTTTATACTTTATACTTTATACTTTATACTTTATACTTTATACTTTATACTTTATACTTTATACTTTATACTTTATACTTTATACTTTATACTTTATACTTTATACTTTATACTTTATACTTTATACTTTATACTTTATACTTTATACTTTATACTTTATACTTTATACTTTATACTTTATACTTTATACTTTATACTTTATACTTTATACTTTATACTTTATACTTTATACTTTATACTTTATACTTTATACTTTATACTTTATACTTTATACTTTATACTTTATACTTTATACTTTATACTTTATACTTTATACTTTATACTTTATACTTTATACTTTATACTTTATACTTTATACTTTATACTTTATACTTTATACTTTATACTTTATACTTTATACTTTATACTTTATACTTTATACTTTATACTTTATACTTTATACTTTATACTTTATACTTTATACTTTATACTTTATACTTTATACTTTATACTTTATACTTTATACTTTATACTTTATACTTTATACTTTATACTTTATACTTTATACTTTATACTTTATACTTTATACTTTATACTTTATACTTTATACTTTATACTTTATACTTTATACTTTATACTTTATACTTTATACTTTATACTTTATACTTTATACTTTATACTTTATACTTTATACTTTATACTTTATACTTTATACTTTATACTTTATACTTTATACTTTATACTTTATACTTTATACTTTATACTTTATACTTTATACTTTATACTTTATACTTTATACTTTATACTTTATACTTTATACTTTATACTTTATACTTTATACTTTATACTTTATACTTTATACTTTATACTTTATACTTTATACTTTATACTTTATACTTTATACTTTATACTTTATACTTTATACTTTATACTTTATACTTTATACTTTATACTTTATACTTTATACTTTATACTTTATACTTTATACTTTATACTTTATACTTTATACTTTATACTTTATACTTTATACTTTATACTTTATACTTTATACTTTATACTTTATACTTTATACTTTATACTTTATACTTTATACTTTATACTTTATACTTTATACTTTATACTTTATACTTTATACTTTATACTTTATACTTTATACTTTATACTTTATACTTTATACTTTATACTTTATACTTTATACTTTATACTTTATACTTTATACTTTATACTTTATACTTTATACTTTATACTTTATACTTTATCTATACCTATAAAAATAAATTTCTGTCTGTCTGTCTGTCTGTATGTTCCTTATAGAATCGAAAACTACTGAACCGATCGGCGTGAAAATTTGCATCTAGGGGTTTTTGGGGCAGGGGAAGATTCTTATGATGGTTAGAGACCCCTTCCCCCACTAAGATGGGGGGCTCCTATACAAATGAAATACAAATTTCCCCATAACTCGAGAACTAATCAAGCAAATGGAACCAAATTTGCCATTTCAAGGTTTTTCGAGGCAAGAATTTTTTTATGGTGAATTAGGACCCCTCCCCACTTTAAGAGAGCAGGCCCCTATAAAAATGAAATACAAATTTCCCCATAACTCGAGAACTAATCTATCAAAAGGAACCAAATTTGGCATGTGGGTGTTTCTGGAGGCAAGAATTTTTTCTATGATGAATTGAAACCCGTCTCCTTTTTAGGAGGGGGGCTCCCATACCAATTAAATACAAATTTCCTCATAACTCCAAAACTAATCAAGCAAATGAAACCAAATTTGTCATGTGGGTGTTTTTGGAGACAAGAATTTTTCCTATGCTGAAGTAAGACCCCTCCCCTCTTTAGGAGGGATATTATGATCCATGCCCCTTTAAGCAGGGGGGCTCCCATAGAAATGAAATACAAATTTCCTCATAACTCGAGAACTAATCAATCAAATGGAACCAGATTTGATATGCGGAGGTTTTTGGAGACAGCATTTTTTATGGTTTAGACCCCTCACCCCTGTGGTAGGGGGATAAGGACTCTCATACTCTTCCATAAAACATTAGTAAATAACAAGACGACCAAAAACTATCAATAGTAACACTAGATGATTCAGGGCGAGACTCGATATTGTGACAAAGGTCATCCGAGATTCACGATTTGTGTACAACACAGTTTAATTTGTGGTAATACGAAGTTTGTCGGGTCTTCTAGTAACATATACTTATACTTTATACTTTATAACTTATACTTTATACTTTATAACTTATACTTTATACTTTATAACTTATACTTTATACTTTATAACTTATACTTTATACTTCATACTTTATCAATGTATCTTGATAGTGACTTCCGAGAGACGTTTAAAATTAAAAGTTCGATAAGTTTTATGGTTCTCCACTTAAAGAGCACTTGCAAGAGTAAAGTTCACATTGCTTTTCTAAAATGAATAAAAATGAAAATTGAAAAAAATTTACTTCGTAGCACGAAAATGAGAAACTTTTCATTTTCACACTCAGTTTCTTAATGCGGCTCTCCCAACCGCTAAGTGTGGAATTACAATATCACAAAATAATGTTTTGTAGAACCTTTTACTTTCCTACGCATTGAAATTGTACAGTAATAATGATCGTTGCATTCAATATCGTTATAGTCTGTCTTAAGAGTCAAAGTTTACTCACGAGTGGTGTCAGACGAATTTACCAGATTTCATATTATTTAAGAAATGGCCTGCAGCATTGCCGGATCTTAACCCTTTGGATTACTTTGCATGGAACTATATAAGGCTTGTTCGCGACAAAATCTGGATACCTCAATTTTGCAATAAAACAAATTTGCTAGAAGTTTATTCCATGAAACAATTTTATATTAGTTAGGTGGATTCGCCTCCTTCGGTACAATATGGACTCCATTGGCATCATGCCATTCCAAAACATCTTTGGCGTAGTGACAGGATGCCATATCAGGCTAAAACGAGGGTACATCATGGCTGTGTAGGAACGGTAACAATCGTTTCTGCAGGCATTCTTCACGGTATATTTCCTTCTTAACCGTTCCCGTAGTGATGTAACTTTTGCTTGCTCGGCCACAGCTGCATATGGCCTGCCTTACTAAATATTTTTTGGGGAATTTGGCTTTCTTCTTTGTCCTAAAATGCTCTGCAACGCTATTCCGTTTCATGGCAGTGTAAAAAGTCTTGCTGTTTAAAGTCTTCTAGGACATACGTATCATATTCGCGATAAAGCTTACGAGCGCGTGTTTTGGCCGTTGTATTTTGCTTATCATTACGGTTTGGCACAGTCCTCACCTTGAAAGACTTCATACCTTGTCGTTGCTTAAAAGAGTGCACGAATGTTGGCGACATTTTTATTTTACGAGCAATGGTACGTACAGAAAGTAATATCTGTTTTACCTTCGCATCTGAAAAGATCCCTTCGGAATCACCGTGCCGACGAAGCAGTAGTTTGCATATTTCCTGCCGGTTTTGTTTTGTTGCTTCCGTTAAGCCAGGGATTTTACGTTTTTTGAACGCTTTGACATCCAGATCGATTCTGAAAATTCATCGAAAAGATTCCCTGTTGATATTCAGCTCTACTGCCATTTTCCGTGTGGACCAGTCGCAACTGCGACGAATGCGCTCTCGAATAACCTTTTTAACCTCTGCAGTTCTAACGCTTCGATTTCTTCCGGTTTTTTACGGTTTTCAACAGATCCCGTCTCGACAAATGTTTTTGCTGTATACTATGCAAATTCTCTTTTTATGCCGAGATATTTGAGATCCTAAAACATAGCGCCGCATGTAGCCCCGTTTAGGAATTTATTTATTATCAACGACCGTAACTCAAACTCTGGTACGTTCACACAGAACAAGACACAATACGAAAATGAAACTACATCAAGTAAGACTTAAGTTATGATGGCACGCACATGGTCTTAGTTTGATTGTATCAATTGTATATGCCGCTGCAAGCATAAAATGATTTTTGTTCGAATATATATGTGTCACACTGTAAATATAAATATGTGATCGTCAGACAAAAGCATAATTCGTGTTATAGTTGCATTACGCGGCTGTCGTACTTGCTTTATTGACGTAAAACAAAAATCACATTGCAAATAGCACAGCTCTTACTTCAAACAATGTTTCGCATGTCACATTGAAGGAAATCAAAAACAACGGATTGTGGTCAGGCTCAATATCTAAAAGTAGCTGTTTAATAATCTCACGTACTGATTGTTAACAGAAAACACAATCAGAAGGAAAAACTTTCCCGTTCAACGTAAACCAATTTTAAATCAGTCACCGCGGGCTACCTGTCCGACCAACTTCAACCAGACGCACGATAATATCATATTTTCCACCGAAACGAACACCGTTCGTCTGCTTCTCGGCCAATTTGCGTAACTTTCATACTAGTAGTTGATATAATATGACAAACAACGAGCAAAGTTTAATTAAAAACATGTCTCACTGTTGATGCTTGTGCCTTGCGGGGAAAGTTATTTACCTTCCTCCACTTCGGTGTACGGTGCGGTGCCGGTAAGTTGGAAAGCTCACGTCCGATTTTTCCTGACTGTGTTGCCTTACCTGACGGAAATGAAAAAAACCGCCTGAAAATTTTTCAAACGAACAACTCACCTCACCAGATTGGACCAAGAAAAAGGTACCACGAAAAACTTCAAGTTCACGTCCAGCAATGCGACACTGACTGCAAACGTACCAAAATAACAGCAGCAGCAGCAGCAGGAAGAGCGATAATTATATTCGCATTTATTTTGAATCCATCACTGTCTTATTGCTTCTGGTTTTGTGCTGGCTGTGTCAGGAGGGTAACATTAAAATTTGATATTTCGAATTTTTGGACGAACAATATATGCTGACTCAAAATAAATAAGAACAAATAATGTTTGTTACCAAGAATAAAAAGCGAAAGTTGATTGAGTTGGTCCAAATGACATTAAAAAACTATGAAAAACTGGTCCAAACATAGTTTTGTCATAGGGTTAAAAGAAATTTTCTTATAATTTTCAATCCTTGAGAACTGATTTTAATAACAACTGATATTATTTAAAACAAAAAATAAATTTTAACTCAATATTTTTTTGTTCCACAGAAACATTGTCACCCTACTATATAGCACCTTTTAGCGCTCAGACTGCAGATCCGGAGAACGTAAATAACCCAACGAGCAGCGCGGTGGTGAAAAACTCAATTTGACGGTTCCCATTTAGAAGCTGATTATAGCTAACTGTGAAGTTTGTTGTTTTTTCCTCTTTTGGACTTTTTAGCTTTCTGTTCTCGCATTCAACGAAGGTCAATGTTATTTATTTGCGGCATCGAACTTCTCGCAGATGATCATGATGATGAGCAGGAACAGAAACATCAGCGACGATGACGACGACATTAACGGCGACAATTGTTTTAACCACTCGCTGAAGTATGAAAAATCCGCTAGGCGTAAAAGTTTTTCCATGTTTCCTTCATAGTGCCGCGAACGCGAATTAGGTGTGCAGAGAAAATGCAGTGAAAGATATTTACCGTACACTTCGCTGTAATTCGTCTTCGGTTGAGTGAAACCCATCGTACCTACGTACGTACGGACAAAGTTGCAAAAGATGAGCCCCATTCGTGAGTATGCAATCTGTCTTACTAATTTCCCAGCGTAAGGCCTGCTGCTTACGCCTTACGCATTCTGTCTGATGTCACACGGCTTATGAAACGAGTTTCAGCGTAACGACTTTGGGTCGTTTGTTATTCTCTATTTATTTTGCTGCGCTGAGTGACTGAGGTGGAGGTAAGGTCCAAGGCAGAGGAGCCGAGACACCTCGAAAGGGCCAAGCCATTTGCATAAAAAAAAGTTCTCTACGTTCCGCGTATCCTTCTCCTTGCTGCCGCTTTTCGAGACCCTAACCGTCGTCGTCATCGTCGGGTGCATGTTAATGCACGCGAGTGGTTGCAACATTCGTTCTGATGAATTGCAATGCGTTTCTTTTATTGCTCTCCAAGAGAATGACAAACAGATGTAGTAGGATGATGCTGTTGTTGATGCTGCTGGATGGAAGTTCAACGATCTTACAAAGGGAAAGCATTGAAATGCTGGCATTAATCCTAATGCATTGGTTTGATGGTTCAATCTGAAAAAAAAAATTGCTATCACTTTCGCCACCTAATAATGTTAGTGTTCAGCAAAACTGTTGGCATGTTTTACATGATCCGGCTATAAACGATAGAAAACGCAGGCACTTACATGTGCCAGCATTTTGTATTATTCCACACTAATCACTTTATCGTGTGTAGAAAAGTGTGTTGGAAATTACGTAGATTATGATTATTTTTTACAGTGACCGACACACTAAATTTTTCAACATATCCTAGTGTTTTTCTTGAGTATTACTGCGAAAAATATTACTGAAAAAATATTACTGCACAAAACTTCACTGTGATAAAGTTCAAACAATATGCCAAATTTTAGAGATAACTTACATGAAACTAGGCGCATTTAAGACAACAAAATTGATCCAAGCTGAGGTATTATTATAACACTTAACCTTAAACCGTAACGAGGTGAAGGTGCCAAATTAAGGCGAAAAATATTAAAGCACAAGTGATACATTTTTATGTAATTTTCATGTTAACGGGTGGCAACTAAAATTTTGGAATTTTTTTCTCTGGTTGTCAAAAAAAGACAAAGATATATGAAGAAGATCTGATTCACCGAAATTAAAGATACATTCTCCATTGTTGAAAAAAATAGTGTACATTTGAAAACGGTCTGTAATCGACTGATCGGCGAACCTTCCCTTTGATGTCCGAACGTCATGTCAACTACGTTGTACGGCCGTCATGTCAGCTTTGTGAATGCAACTCTTCAATCTACCAATCAACTGTTTGCAATTCATGACTCTCCAGTTATTTTTGTACACCAAGGAACTCAAAATCCCGAAAAAATCTTCGATTGGGCGCACGAAGACTGCATTTTTCGGGTCGTGGTTTTTGGGTACAATTGGGATCGAATGGGTATTCAGGAACGATTGTGTTCTTTTGGCGTAATGCGATGATACTCTATCCGATCAAAACACGTATTGTTCATCTGCATGATATTCTGGTAGAAACAGGATAAAAATTTTCTTCAAACATTCGACTGGTGCACATCTTAATTGATAGCCAAACCCGAGGACTTGTTATTGAAGGCACAAGAAAGAGAACGATGTCCTTCTGCGTCCATAATTTTGGCTGGTCTTCTACTACCTTGCTTGCGAATAGTTGTTGGGCATCTTAGGATATGGTAAATAGTCGAAGCCGCAACATATTCGCTTTTTAAATGTTGTACCGTATACTTTTCGCCGAGATTTCTGTGGCAGTTCGTAGGAGTGTACAATGCGCTCCCGAAATGCTTTTTGTTTCAACGTCATTTTAAGCAAAACTGGATATGCATAAACAAAACAAAAAATACACTGAAGTCGCGTTTTACGCGGTTTTTTACGCGACTATTTTTACGCGAGTTTCGGAATTTACGCAGTTTTTATTACGCGATTTTCGGAATTTACGCGGTTTTTTAGGCGAATTTCGGAATTTAAGCGGTTTTTTACGCGAATTTCGGAATTTACGAGGTTTTTTACGCAATTTTGGGAATTTACGCGGATGTGCTCAAAACGTCTATTTTTTCGCGTAGTGTTGAAATCCACAAAGTTTTTTTTGGGCGAAATTTAGTTTTTTTACGCGAATTTTGGAATTTGCGCGGTTTTTTTACGCGAATTTCGGAATTTACGCGGTTTTTTAACACGGTTTTGATTTACGCGGGACGTATCCTTCGCGTAAAAAGCGACTTGAGTGTATTGAAAAAAAGAGAAGAGACAGAGCTAACATATACACACTCCCATTTCTCTCTGAGCTCGTTTGTTGTTCAGTATAGAGGTCGTGAAAAAATTCTAAAATTTTAGTTGCCACCCGTTATTTTGGCCAGTTTGTACCAAATTTACGTTACTTTTATATTATTTTAGTACTGGTTGTGTTTTTGTCGACTGGATTCGCTTGTAACTATTGATATTTGGCAGGGCAGTCTTCAGAGAAATTTATCAAGACATAGGTTTGATGTTTTCCCGATGCTTTGACACTTTGTTGGTGTCTTTTTCAAGGGGTACTGTGGTAAAATACATTTTTAATGTTAGTGATTTGCTTACATTCATTTTCATTTAGTACCTTGTTGGTATTATTTTTGTATTTTTGATTATTTAAGGCACTCTTGGGTTTGTTATTTTTGTATCAATTTTTGCCACATCTCTGCATTACCTTCATGCCTCCTTGGAGTTATTTCTATGGCTGTGAACCATTTCGCGAAATTTTTAACTTTTTGGTTAAAATTTGACAGTTCGATGGTTTTTCGAAAATAACCCTGCTCGGGAGCATGGTTATTTTTAACCAAGTTTTGAGAGCCAATGAGATATGCCAGAGGTGAGGAAAGAGCTTCGATGTGTTTCACTGATTTTTCCTGGAATTTTTTTTCATCGATGTATGGATGTTATTCAACCCGAAATGAAACGAGATAAATGTTATCCATCAAATAGGAGCAAATGAACACAAAAAATTCATCCAATTCCAACCTGGACTGAATAAATAAATCCGCTGTTATAGAAACATATCTTCATCCTCACCTTATATATGCTCTCATTGAGTAAAACAACTATCAATCTGTCAAATATGAAATGGTTCGCATTCTGAACTGATTTTAACCACTCGAGGAGAAATAACCTTCGAACTGTCAAATTTTAACTAAAAAGTTAAAAATTTCGTGAAATGGTTCACAGCCTAAATGGAGTTATTTAATTAAATATAATAGAATTGATTTCCAATCTTTTCATTCACTCCTCACTAAATTTTGTGTCATTTTTTTTATCATTTTTGTGGTATTTTTGTATCATTTTGTGACATATTTATATCAGTTTTGAATCATGAATTTGGTCATGTGAGAAAATCGAAAAAATTCTGATGAATATTCTGTTAGGGTCCGCACTCCATCATTGGTCCGGCAATAACCCGTCATGATTTTTGGTTTTGATCCATGCACTACCAGAAGCGTTGGGGCTGGCAGCATCATTCCCAGCACCCTCTGGAGTATTTTCCTAACGCAAAAACCAATTTTACTTGCAAATAGCTATTATTCTCCGACCACCATTCTTCAATCAATTCATTACCAGCTCATCCACCGCCGCGCCGGGGTGGGTTAAGTGGGATCCACATAAAAGGGGGTGACAGAAGTAGAAGTACGTACTCAAATGGAAAACACCATCATGGTAGGTACGGTGTGCCGGAGGCTAGTCAACGATGATGGTGTGGTACGGTAAAGCGCCGCGCTGCGTTGAGTTGTGAGCTCCCGAGAGATAAAGAGACGCACATAACCTGTTTCAGCTTCTGTCGTACCATCGTCGTCTGCCGCATCATCCGTCGTCGTCGTAGTGAATAAGCAAGAGTTCATGTCGGTTATTAGTCATCTCAGTTCGCGCTTGCAAGGGTTGATGGCGTTACTTTAATGCGTACATATGACTAAATACTTACTGCTGGGGCTGAGCAGCCATCAGCGGCGAAGCGCTGATGATGCGGTAGTAATTCAATTAAAATACTGTCAAGAGTGTCAACCGTCTAAATTATGGAAATTGTTCGACTTGTAAGTTGATGGCCCCTCGCAGTACTGGCCAAATAAGGTAGAATCCCATAGTAGTACAAATCATGCCATCTCATGGTCGGGTGATGATACAGCACTGACCTAATCGGCATCTAAGGGAATACCGTTCGTTTCAAAGTATATTCGATATCATTTCGTAGGCAACGTCAGAAGCGTCAACAGTGGAGAAGGATCGGCGCGGCGGTATTATTCCGGATGCAGCCGGACGGCCGGCGCTCGATACGGTGTGAATTTGCATTCATTATCATCCGCACTATAGCCAACCATCCTTCTGAATATCAATCATAAAGTTGTACGATCACAATCGAGCTACAAAGCTGAATCGTCAATGAGCTGCCTGCCTGCCCATTGCTCAGTCATCGTTTTGTAGCGTCCCCCGTGCCATGTGATGATGAAGTGCCACACGGCAGACGAGTCACTGCAATGAATGCACCTCCAATAAGCAGTTCGGTAGTTCCCGGAGTACAGGAATCAGGGGGCTTCTATTAATATTCTTTTATTACCAGTAGTGATGAGCCACGTACGCAAAGGAAGCGTCGAATGGTTACGCATCAACAGAGACTAACAATGAGGAAGATTTTTTGTATCAGATAATTTATTTTAGTAATTGTGAATAAAATATTAAGAAAACCTGGACATGGCAACATGGCTAAAAAAGTATTTATTTATTTCACAAAAAATATTTTAAAAGATGGGTTTTAAAATAATAAACAACAACTAAACGCAATGTAAAACAGTAATCATGTAATAGGAAACAATCTATTGTTAAATTATTCGTTTCCAGCATAAAACGAGCTGAGGAACTCTACTTTTCTCATCGTCCAGAAGATGAAGCGAACCTACTGCCATTAACACATTGTGAAGTGCATTTCATTAGCTTTAATAACGCCAACGCTCTTTCTTTTGCCTAGCAAGCTAATGGATGACTGACCTTTGGCGGTGCGGAGGTGACGACGATGACTCGATCATAGCGGTAGCAGAAGAACCATTTTTACAAACAAAAGTGCTCTTTCAACTTTGGTTGAGCTATTTCGAGACGATTTCTGCTTGAGCTTGAATATCATGAAACAAAAGTAAGTTATCCACTAAAGTTGTTGCTAGCAAATGTAAACAGCTGGTATTTTTATCTGATCGTTGTTCACAAGCGGTTGTTGACAATATCATTCTGGGCAGACTCGTTTAGTTATGAAAACCGGAGTGAAGAGACTAACTTTATAGAGTGGAACTCCTACCAGCGTCCGGAATTCCTTAGCTCATGGACATTTCAAAGTTTTCATACAGGTTTGGGCCGACAAGTCCCAGAATTTCATACAATTTTGCTCAAAGGATTAGGTTATGAACTTATGAACGGGTACAATATTTAGAATGCCGTGGTCGCTTACTTTCCCAAAACATAACCACAATCCAAATTTTGGATTTTCTCGAATATCACTTATTTTCGAAGCAACATAAAACAAGCAATACTTATGATAACGGAAGGAAATTTTCTTAGCATTCCAGAGAAATAGACACTTTGATAGGATCCAACAGAATGGGATCAGGCATGAAGGGGAAAGAATGGAAAATTAGGTAAGGAAGGGTCATTGAAGCAACGCTTAGGAAGTTGTGTACCGGTTCTTTTTATCCAATCTGGGAGATCCGCGGATCGAACCCAATCAGGGCCAATTATAACCGAATTCGAACCTACTCCTTCTCCCAGACCCAGGGATGGTTCGATCACTTTAACTGAATTTTGATTCATTAGAGAGTACCGCCTCAGTCGAGCCAAATTTGACAAAGTGATGTATGAGACATTTGTAAAACTGGTTATTATCTATAATTTTGCTGAATCAAGTTTTGCTGTATCTTTTGTAGTTACAGCGCTACAATGCTTGTAACTCTTTTGTGACTAAATGAACGTTCATTTAGTTACTTAAGCGGTACTAGCATTGTAGAACCGTAACTACAAAAGATACAGCAAAACTTTGTTCAGCAAAATTGTAGATAATAACTAGTTCTACAAATGTCCAATACTTCATTTCAACAAATTTTGCTCGGCTGAGACGGTACTGTCAAATGAATCAAAATTGAATCAAAGTGATCGAACCATCCTTGCCCAGGCCTTATGGATCGCCGATTGTGATGGGTCTTTGAACCACAGCGACGGAAAACAAAAGGGAGACTCCACAACCCCCTTATTAAGCGTGCGACGAACTTCAAAACTCCGCCAACACTGGCAAGTAGAGACACTTCTAAACACAAATTGTGACTCTTTCTCCGTCTATTGTAGTAAAACCACCGAAAGAGAACTTTAATCTAACTCGTTTACTCGCACGCTTAAGGTGACACGATACTGAATCCTGAACAATCCAATCCAACAAAACAATCTAATAATGTATTGGTCAACACAATTCACATGGTGTGTGTGAAGGAATTACATATTAAAGCATACACATAAATCAGTACATACTGACAAACGGATGGTCATGCAGGTGGATATAATCAATTAACATATTGATACCAATTAAGATTTTCTTACCAAAGTATAACTAAAAGTGACATAATAGCCTCAAGAAAACCTATTTATATTTATAAAAATAAACCATTGGCTTATACCTGAGAGAGAGAAAGAAGCCAGCTCAGTGACAGATTGATTGTTTTCTTTTCCTTCTTCTTCTTATATTTTGTGCAGACAATTCGAATAGTACCATTTAAATCAGATTAGCATGATCGGATTTGCGAGGCGTTTGAAATTTCATCGCAAATAAGCCTGATTCGCAGTGACAGTTCAATGCACAAAAATCATCCCAGCTGGCTCCTCTCTCTCTCAGGATTACGCCACTCTTTTTAACAGAACAGCTCTTTTTAACTCTAAAGAATTTTTTTATTTCTGTTGGCAGAAGGTCATCAGAGTCCAATTATGGCACCGAATATCACCCTTCCCTTCCCTTCTTCAGTATACCAACATGCTCCCATAGACTCGGGAAACCATCGCAAAAAAAAAAAAATAGTTCAACTTACCTGCTAGCCGTAATAAGATCTTGCAACTAGAAGCACTAAGCATTGCAATCTATAGGTTCCATTACTTTTTTGGGCATAAATTACACTAAATAATGAGATTTCTGCTCAATTAAAATTCATCACTCTATTTTCACTTTAACGTCGTCTATTTTACATTAATTTTTTTCGGCCGTTCCATTCGTCACTCGCGAAACTTAACTTGAGACACAGAAAACTTTAATTTACCACCCGAACAATTATTTGGTAAGACATTATAATGATTTTGCCCAAACTGTTCACTTGAATTAATATGAAAAACTTTACTTTGTATCGATTGCAATTCCGAATCCACGACCGTCGTTGTTGTACGTTACCAAGGGAACGGACGTATGGGTGGAGTGATGCCAACGTTAACATTTTAGCATGAAATTGACCAATAATTTTCGCTATTAAATTAAGGGTCGAAGTGTCGATAATCTATACCTATAAAAATGTATTTCTGTCTGTCTATCGGTATGTTCATTATAGAATCGGAAACTACTAAGCCGATCGGCGTGAAAATTTGTAGTAGGGGTTTTTGGGCCGAGGAAGGTTCTTATGATAGTTAGAGACCCCTCCCCCTCTATGAGGGAGCGCTCCCATAGAAATGAAACACAAGTTTCTGCATAACTAGAGAACTAATCAAGCAAATGGAACCAAATTTGGCATGTCGGGGTTTTAGGAGGCAGCATTTTTTTCTATGGTGAATTATGACCTCGCCCCCCTTTGAGAGAGGGGGCTCCCATACAACAAATTTCCTCATAATTCGAACAAATCAAAACGAAATTTTTGCGTTACTGAAAAACTAATCGAGCTCGAGAAATTTTGGACTCTTCCATAAAACATAACAGTCAATAACAAACCCCCAAATACTATCTGCAGTCCCCCCGCAGAAATCACCTCTGTCTAGGGGTATTTGTTTTCCTAGGTCTACTCCTACTGACCTCTATCACTTTCCTTCAGTTGGGTCCAAACGAGCGATAGCGAGTAAAGAGAGGATCACTTCTGCAAAATTATGCTTTCCACTCAAAGGTTTTCTGTTGAAATGATACATTCCGCGTAAGGTTTTTCACGAAATGGTATTCGGCAAAATGTTGTAGAATCACGGCGAATATTGCTATCCGCTTTATTTTATCTAGCTAAGCAAAGGGGGAAGGGTTGTTTTCTACTTTACTGTGAGGAAAAATTCCAAATTTGTATATTAAACTACCAATGCTTTCATAGTTACCTAACTACCAAAATGATTCACTATGGTTGAGCCCCTCAGAAACTTGCAAAACTCGAGATTGTGACAAAGGTCATCCGAGGCTCACGATTTATTTACAACACAGTTTAATTTGTGGCAATACGAAGCTTGTCGGGTCAGCTAGTATACTTATAAAATTGACTGATAATAAAATTCACCGTAAACAACATTTTATGTGATAGAATTACTGTTGGATCTAGTTCAACAGCAAAAATAGATACGCGATTCTACGTTTCATAATCTTTAAAACAAAACAAAACATAAACAAAACGATAGTGGCAACAAATACTGAATTCATTAAAAAAGCAGCTGGACTCTGACGACCTTCAGCTTAAGCATCAAAGTCATTGCAATTACAACTGTTAACAAATAATATCAACCAAGTCAAGCTTCTTTATTTTAATAACCACTGAGGATATAAAAAGCAAGGGGTGAGGATATGGGTGCCATCAATTCGGCCGTGTTTGGATTCAGTACCGTTTCACCTTAATAAGGTGTAGTTGTGGAGTTTCTCTTTTGTGCGAATTCACCGAGTTTATCTCTAGCAAAAGCATTCGTTTTTGGCAATATAAGGTCATACTATGTAAATTATGTCGAGTGTCTTACTTATTTCACTTTTCTTAATTGGCTTGCTTTCCTAAGACATAGCTGGATGAACATGAATGAATAAAATTTCTCCAATTCAGTCGGCTGTGGGAAAATGATCTCCAATTCCTCAGACACCGTGTACTCTCCGTCAGAACTCGCCATACCTGGTCCATCTTGCTCACTGCGCCCTTGATCGTCTTGAGCTGTGCGAGTTCAAGGTTCATGCCCCGATTCCATACTCCGTTCTCCTGTATGCCGCCGAGGATCGTTCTTAGCACCAATGTTGCGAATCGAGCGAGAAGTCTACCATGCCTACTCACACGCGAAAGAGTGTGAGAAACATAGCATTCAACTCTTACGCCGCACACACAGGCGTAAAAGAAACGGCCTCCGGTGCTGTGTGCAGACATCCTGCTACCCACACACTCGCGCACGTAGCTTATTCCCGAGTCAAAAAATTCATAAGGAATCAGCTGCCCGTGAGGCTGGTGGAGCACTGGGATAAAAATTTTGCAATACTTTTTCTTCTTCTTCTTCTTCTTCTGCATCTTTGCCCTCGATTATACTCACGGGCGAGAGTACAAGCCATCGTGAGTAATCGGTACAGTTGGATTTCGAATTTGGCAACAAATGCGTGTCGCCTATGTTGCCAAAATCGAAACCGTGCCAAAATCGAGACCCTTTTTTGACATGAAAATATTGAATGTAAATGCGTTAGAAATTGAGAAAATATTATTAATCAACGATTGCAATCATTTTATGCTTGAAAAGTCCGCCGAGAGCTATCCGTCCGGTGCAAGTAAGTTTTTCGCAACCTGCGGTAAGTCGTAGTCCTACGGCAACAAAAATATTATTGTTCGAAACATTCTAAAACAGCAAACTTTTTTCAATGACCACACTGAGGGCATCATTTTTGCGTCATTTAAAGCATGTATGCGGAAACTGACTGACATTTAAGCAAATTTTTGTAAGGAAAATATCTTGTGTTGCCAAAAACGGATACTTTTGTTGCCAAAATCGAGGCATGCCAAAATCGAACCATGCCAAAATCGAACCATGCCAAAATCGAACCATGCCAAATTCGAAATCTTACTGTATCAGCAGATCGGGTTGCAACGACGAACGACGAGCGAAGACTGTAGCTGTTAGCTAAATACACACTCGCAAAGACTCGTTGCAGTGCATGAAGAAATAAGAGCGGAAGTTTTAAAGGGATACTTATGCCGGCGTGTTCGTAAGAATGAGTACGCGTGTGCGAGGAAATTAGACCACACGAGTGTGGGCTTCGTAACACCGCTTAGCACTCGTCTTTCGAAAAGACCGAGCACTCGCAGGTCCTCCTCGAGCATTGTCCACGTTCAGAGAACAACTCAACATATGCGTATGTATATGTTGGTCTTTACACTGCTATCCAAGCGGCCTAAGTTGGTCTCGGTTTCACCGACCAGTATGTACTTTGGTTTAGACGTATTTACCTTCCCCTAATCTTTTCTGCCTCACGCTTTAGTCTGGTGACTGTTCAGCCACTGTCACAAATGTTCTGCGCATAATATTCATGTCGTCGGCAAAGCAGACGAATTGACTAGATTTGTTGAAGATCGTGCCCCGTGTGTTGACATCCGTGTGTCACATGACACACGATGTGTCACATGACGATCGATGTGTTGACATCGATTCGTAACACTTTGTAGCACTATGTTGAACAGCAGGCATGAGTGACCTTCACCTTGACGAATCCCTCTGTGTGATTCGAATGAGCTTGACAGTCCACCCGAAATCGGAACGCAGCACCTATGTACTATTCATCGTAGTTTATATCAGTGTGATCAACTTCCTGGGGAAGTCGTTGTCATCCATGATTTTCCATAGCCCTTGTCGGTCGAAGGTATCATATGCAGCTTTGAAGTCAACGAATAAATGGCTCGTGGGAGTCGTAGTACGCGTAAATACACAAAACGCTTAGTCAAACTCCGAGAAATCTACACAACATTCAACGCTTTTTGTTCGGTCCGAAAGAATCCAACCCAGTGTTCCTCCGAATAGAGTTTGAAGCTTTGAGGTTGTTTTTATTTTTTCTTGGAGTTTTACTCAGTGTGACAGGAGGCAATAGGAAGTTTTACAATGAAAAAAAAAGACCTTTTGCCTAAGTCCGGAGCTCGCAAATGCTATAGACAGAATTCTCAACCGTTGTCTATGAAGGTAGGGTACGGGTGGGTATTTCCAGCCCATTGAGCGGTAGCCTGAACAATATTTCGGAACTACGTTGAAACTATATTTATTCGAGACAAGATTTTTATACCAGTTGATAGAATAATATTTACTGAATATCGGCGTGTATTTTGGTCTTAATAAAACGCTACTGAATTTGTGTTATAGTCGCGAGAAATTATGAAGTCGCTGCGGCTAATTTGAGCCCATTTTCTATAGTGATGTCAGTGTTTTTTATTAAAATCCAACAGGCCGAAATAGCTAGCACAGTGATTAAATGCTTTTCAAAAACAGATCAAAAGAGACAAGAAAAGAGAGACCGATGGATAACTTTTCGCTATTGCCTACATTTCGAGCTCATTGAAGATAATTAGTTTTGCAGTGACAACACCTTGCTGCTAGCGCTAGTGTATCACTGAATCGTTCATATACACTAGCGCCAGTTGTCACTCAAATAGCAGATATGTCAGCACATATATTGGTAGTAGTGTAAACAACGCACCATATGCTGGAATTAAAAACAAAATGCTGCTAATGGCTAGTGATTGAAAATTGATTTATATTTTCATATCAGAGGGGAATTTTTGTGTTCTTCCGTGATAAAAAGAAGTAGAATTGTTCTGGGATAGCATATTCACAGCTGTTTAGTTTCTAGAAGAAGTAAACGTGATCATAATTGTGTGTTTTCCAAAACATCATGAAGAGCGGATACGCGTAAGTGATTGCTGCTGGTTTTTTCAGCCAGGTAACGTGCTAGTGGAAAAACAGTGGTTTTGATGTTTATTGAATAAAATTAAGCAAACTACTTACATTTTTATGAAAATAGTTATAACACATTAAAGCCTATGAGTGCTACATTCGTTTCAGTATTGTTATATTGCGGCAAAGTTTTTATTTGGGAAAGTGTAGCCAAAAAAGGTAATGTATGCCGAAATTAGTAGCGTGATGGGAATACCCTCCCGTATCCTACAACATGGTATTCTTAAATGACATAGAAAAAGTTGAACAAAGACATCTCATGGTCCGAAGGTTTACTCGCAGCACAGTCATATTCGGCACCAGATTATACATATATAATATGCATTTTACTAGCAATCACTGTGCAAAAGAAAAGAAATAAAAGAAATTGAATGCAATAAATCTTATGATTGAGTTCTATTTTTTAAATAAAATAATAATAGTTTGGGTCGCTTAGTGATAATATAATTTAAAATGAATCGTTATTATCGTATTATAATTGCTAGAATAATTTCGCAGTCTCAAAGAAAAAAAAAATAACGAGAGACAGTTTTACTATGGGAAAATGCTCAATACGACAGTTCCGAGGCATTTAATACTTCCTACGACTTGATTTTACGGCGTCATCATCGTTCTCATCTTTATTGTCAACGTTCCTGGCTGTAAACCTATGGGGAACAGTTTTTGTCCCATGACATCATCGTAGACCATCCGAGAGATAGTGAAAGCAATCCCTGAAGTCTGCCAAACAAAGAAATGGAACATTTACTTGTAGCCTTGCCGGTAGAAGCGACCACTCTGGCCACGCTGACGGCAGTTTTCATCGGTCATAAATTTTGGCTACATGAATAAATCTCAATTGCTGTTCGACTTGCTCAAATTGGCGGCGCAGATGTTGGCGCCGGTCGCAAAAATATTGCCTCTAGGGTAACCGTTCAACGGTACCTAAATAATATTGCTTTTCATAAATTACGAACTTCTCGTGAGAACTTTAATCCCTATTGAAAATAATTCCTTTTCAGTGCTATAGTGTACCGAATCGAAAATGACATTTTATTTTTACTGTCACAGCCACCGCAATTTGTGGCCATCCTATTGTGTAAACAAACATCTTTCCAGCCCAATTATTCTTACGAGTCATTGTCGTTAGAGGTTTATTGAGCGTGAAGTAGATTATAAATAAATTAAAATCAATGAGCAACTCACAATGCGTACGACAGGACCAATAAATCATCTTTATCACCCTTATTGGGCTCACATTCGGGTCGTCTGTCATCGGAGTCATCTTCGCTGACTTCGCTGGTCGGTCGTCCGTCGGTCCAAGTCCAAGACGGGACCCGTCACAGAGACAGAGTGGGTGTCATTATGTCTCAGCCGTTCACATGCAGAGTGCTCAGCACTTCATAAACCTGAAACCATAAGGACTCTTGGAAAGTGATAAAAATGAAAAGCAAAAGAAGGGAAGATTGTGAGTGACAGAGCCACTATTCGGTTCATACGTGAAAACAGGTAAATGAAACATTTGTCATGCCACGAAGCCGAAGCCCTTAGGTTGATGCTGCTGCTGCTGCTGCTGGTGGTGGTGGTGGCTGATATCGGTACCTTGCCGTGTGAATCCTGACGAGCCAGGTGTAATGGTAAACGTTGTTGATTGTGTGGCCCTAGCGCGCCGGGACAATGGGATGCTCTCCATATTGTGATCAACGGCGGTGAAACCGATGTGAGATGTACTTGAAGAATGTCACCGTGATGTACAGATTAGATAAGAATGTTTTCCCAAACCTTTAGTAGAATTTTAATTAAATTGATTAAAATTAAGGAAGTGATTAATTTTCGAATTTCTTTAGTCTAACTCGGAATCACCGCGTCCGGGCAGCAAAGCCACTGCACAATTTATCTTCAACCAATGCAACCGACATCTACGTGGATCCTTGGCATGGGAAATTATCGCTGTCACTTTGAAGACGTGCTAGAGCTGGTTCGTATCCATTCTTTCCCGCACAATACCCGTCCTCGACAGTCGAGTGAAAGCTAACGGTTGAAGTTTTACCTTCCCCACGTGCTTATCAACTACCTACGTAGAAACTGCACAGCAGCAGCAGCATTGCACAGGAGCGGAGTGCAAGTTTTGACAGGGAAATGTAATTTACCGAATCGAAAATGACATCTCGTTTTTGCTGAAACCAGGAGTCGTCCTTCCGTGTCAGTGCTCCTACACCGGTGGGAGCATTTGTGCCGAATGGTCCACGGTTTGCGTTTGCTGTCCATGTCCAGTGTAAGAAACACAAATTTGTATCCTGGATTCATGACAGCCGCATATTACCGTACCGCACCAGTTATGATTCCAGCTAAATCATTTGTATTCGGTAGCATGCATCAGCTTCAGCCTATATGAATGAGCAATGCGACTGCTTTACGTTGTGATGTCACGATTAGCACCTCACCTAGTGCTTGGTGATATCCCTTCTGTTGACTTGAATCGTTATCTTCCTTCGTACGAAATGGCAATGGTTTAAAACACAGAAATTTCGTCGAAAGATAGCTTATCGGATTGCTTGCGAATGCATGCCTTCCAGGAACCGGAGGAAACGCAATGTATGTATAGAAGTGTGTTGTGCTTCTCGATGTCCGGCGGGATTGCCAGTTGGCCGGTTATTTGCTGACGGTCGTTTGTGGCTTTTATACCGTCGAGAATAGTGATAAAGGAAGGTAATCAAAATTGACGAGCAGAGCAGTCATTCGAATGGAATTTGGTCAACAGTGCTGAACTTTTTGAAAACAGAATATTTTTCAAATTACAAACCTTCCCCATAATTTGCTGGTAAAATTTCAGTAATTTGAGAGGTTTGCTTGATAGAACTATTGCAATCTAATAACATTCCAAAAAATAAGACATTCCGCATATAATCCCCTCGAAAGACTTGTAAGTGAACCACAATAAACAAGTATCATATTTACATTGTTAATGCGATTGGCCTTCAGTAAGCGCAAACACAAATGCTTGCCGAAAGTTTTCTGCCAATCAGTGGTGCCGGACGGTGCTGCGGTGGTACCTTTCTCGACTCGAGTCAAAATCGGCGAAGGCGCGTAAAGTGAGCCAAAACAAATATAAGTCTTCAGGGCTCGCACGAAACGGACCGAGTCCTCGTCCGATGCGGGGAAACCGATTTATGTCTAGACACTCGGGAATATAAATGAGGTTCGTTATTATTGCTGGCTTTTTTCGTTCCTTAAATGTATGTGGGTATGTGTGTGTGTGCTTGCTTGAAGGTTTCATTTTCCGTCTTTCCGATATTCCCTGCTGAAGGCAACTGCCTGTACTGTAAGTGGAATCTCGGCGAGCTTCGGTATAGGGCAATTCCAGGAAGGACGAACCAACCAACCAGCCAGCAAGCCAGCACGTGAGGTTAGTTGCGTGCTCCACAGGTCCTCAAAAGTTATGGCTCAAATTTGTATGTTAATGGCAGACTATTTCCCCTATTAAAATACCCACGGTTGCCTTCGGCTGCCCGGCCAGAAAGGACGCAGGAAAACAAGCCAAAGAGTTGAAACGATCGGGGAAATTCAATCACAGTCAACGATAGAAATGTAAATTTTCGACAAAATTTCGCAATAGGAATAGGTGAAATATTTCCGTTTACTTGTAGATTTATGTTCGACATGAGAAGCTTTTAGTGAAAGTCTTTTGCAAAAGCATATTTATTGCGTTTTTAGATACTTCAGAAATTTTGAGAGCAGCAGCATAAGAGACTAAGAAGCAAACCAAATTTTGCTTCGGGGTATTTTTAATATTTAAAACTTATTGTATTTTGGAAAATTTAACTTATAAAATTGATATCCGACTTCATATATTTTTTCAAATGGTCTACCACGTAAAAAGTGTTACTTTCATCGATTCAACTAAGAGTTTACACGATTTTTCTTTGTCACCAAATAAGTTGGTTCAAACCCGTAGTAAGTCAACTCGATTCTGGCGTCTTCAATTTTAGAAAAAAATGTGTTATTGACAATTAAGAAAAACATCACAATTTAAACATGCATACCTTGACAACAATTAGGCGGATTAATAAACTGCATTAGGCAAAAACTAGTAAAAAAAATATGCAGTGATTTTTTATCATTCTTTCAAGTCAGACCATGTATGCCCTTTATGGGTGGAAGCTGTGGTTTCAACAAGACGGTGCAACATGCCACAGACGGTCGCCCGCGCCACAATGATTTTATTGTAAGAATTGCTTGGCAAATGAATAACTTCACGTAATGGACCCAGAAATTAGTCTCCAACATTATGTGATTTATGAAAAGTTTTTGGTCTGCACCGATAAACCGCAGGCGATGGACGCAGTAAAAGACAGCATTTGTCATTCTAACACTGATATATGGACTCCACAGCTGCCAAAAGTGATAGGAAATTGAACGTCCCTTTATTCAAACCAGCCGAGTTAGGCATATGGCGGTGGTCATACTCATCTAAAAATAGCATGGAATTACCTTTCGACTATAGCAAAAGTTATGGCTATCTACACCATTTATTTGCCTTTTTGTTTTATACCTGTAAAATCTATCTATGTCCCATGTACAAAATGGGCAATAAACGCCACCTACAAGGTGTTCTCCCATGCCTTTTACGTCGTCTATCCTCAATAGTAAGAGATTTTGTAGGGCAGTACCAGGCGGGCTTTACCGCGGCCCGTGTTGCTACGGTTCAAGCTTTCACTCTCCGCGCATCATACTTTCGTGGATTTCAGGGCAGCACATGATACAGTCGAGCACGAAGAGCTATGCCAGATTAAGCACGGTAAGAAAACGGTTTTCCGGACAAACTGACGTGGCTGATCAAAGCTATCCTGGAGCGAGTGGTGTGCTAAGTGCGTGCTTCAGAGGTTTCGACCGTGACATCATTATTAAAGATTTGGATCTGAAAGCGGGTGCTAGGAGGACCGGGCTTAAAATCAATGCATTTAAAACCAAATATGCGATAGGAAGAGGCTCCAGGGAAAACAGCGTACGCCTTGCAGAGAATACAATAACAAAGGTAAGGAAATTTAACGACGCACTAAAATGCAAGCAAGCCGTTCGCAAAATGTTTCGATTCGAGGTCACGAAATTTTCCAGAAAAATCCAATGGAAATTTTGAAAAATTCTCTGAAATCACTTACTTAGAAAAATCAAAACTTTTTAACCAAGCAACGTAGAACGAACATATTTGTATAAAAATGTAGCAAATTTTCTCAATAATCCCGGAAAAATATCACAAAATTCTCAATCTTCTGTAAAGTCTGCACAATTTGAAAAACAGCAAAAATTGTCAAATCTGTAAAATTTGAGAAAGTTGTTAAATTAGAAATTAAACTTATGTATAGAAATGAAAAAACGTAAGTAACAAAATAATAATAACTTTATCGGTAGTCTGGTAGTCTATAGTTCGCAGCCATAGGAAATAAGGCCATTACAAATATTTAAAAAAGTTTTGGTCCCTCCGGTGTTGAGCCACTGAAGGGGGGGGGGGGGGCGAAAAAAAAACACAAAGAGCATTTTTTAATCGAGCAAAAAAAATATGGATTTTAGGCATATTTATTTAAAGTTCAAACGTGAAAACCAAATCGCTTCTTGCTTTTAATATATACGTTGTTAATTTCCAGGCAAAAATCTACGAAAAAAACAAAAACGAAAGAAATTTTTTTTGGCCGATTTTCGAAAATTCCGCTGTTTGAATTTCCATTTTCATTTCATGCTAGAAACGTTAACTCAACTCGTACACTCATTTTTCATGTTTTTCAAGCTGTAGAGCCCACAGACAATTGATTTCATTAAAAAAATTAACTCATATCCTACAAATTATTTTTTTGCCCCCCGATTTTTCAAGCCAATTTCCAAGGGGGAGGGGTGACAAAAACTTTTAAAATGATTTGTAATGGCCTAAATGTGAACCCATTGGCAAACCAAAATTTTGATAATAGAATTCGCTGATGCACGAGGAAAAAGTTGACTTCCAAACGGCTTTTATTATTTCTGTTTCCGTATGCATAACTGACGTAGTACCCAATTAGACATGCTTTGCGACGGAACTTGAGCTTGGGCTTGGACTTGAGCTTTAGCTTAGGCTTCAAATTGAACTTCGATATGGTTTTGGACTTAGACTTTGACATGGATACAACCTGTGTTATGAGGTGACTGGTCGTTCTCCATCCTTCCAGGCGCATGATGTATTAGATTCAAACGTGTAATTTTTACGGATGTTTTCTCAGCAATGATATAACAGTCGAATTACCACTAAAAGGGTCCGTCTTTAATCAAGGACAAAGTGCTAATGGCGAAACGAGACGATTACGTAGACCTTGTTCGGTGAATTATTGATCGACATCGGAACAAAAATTGAAGTCTAAGTTTCGGTCCAGTCTTTACCGGCTAAAAATCATCCGATTTAGTTCCGTTCCTAGTTCGATCCGGCTGCATTCGCCAGCATTCGTCAACCTGTGATTTTCAACTAAACGTTCCATCCCAAATAGCAATTCTAAAGCCACTTGGTGTTACTTGAATTTTATAAAGGTTGTATTGCGGTATTAATCATTACCTCTGGTTTTAATGTGGTATTGCGCAATAGCAAGAGGATACGAGTCAAAACACTCGAAAATCGCTCGAAAATCATAATAAAACAGTTAATAATGCAGATTTGTTGTGGTTGCTTATATTACCACGGTAAAACTAGTTGGCTGCACCACGTCTCTTATCAACTTACCATAAGTGTGATGTAGCAAAATTGATCTTATCGCGGTTGCTTGTCAAACCGTGGGATTTGTTAAATTCATAGAGCTATTAAAACGATGACACCCTGGTCAAACAGTTTTTTTGCTGCTATATATGAAGAATACAAAATTTTAACAGTAAAATCATTTTTTTATGCGAGGTCATATTGCCATATTCTAGTGTTTTGTTTTTGCTCGCAAACAAAAATCATCAAAGCAAAGTGTTTTGCAGAAAAAGAGTTACTATCAATCGTCCTGTCACAGGAAGCAACTAAAATGATTTTGCTAGAAATTGAGATTGACTAACTGAATATATTTATTTTGTTAAAAGAACCAGTTTTCGAAAATTGCAAAATTTCAATATCAATATGCGCGATAAAATTTAATGCGCATATGCTGCAAACGAACAAAGATTGCTCAAACTTTATTAAATATTCTATGGGATATTTTATTGTGGTCGCTATATACTAAATCGGTAAGAATGATCTGACAGCAAAACTTTAACTTTTCTGCTCACGGATGTATTTTCAAGTTGACAAAACTGGCGAACTGATTTAGCATTTACCAGAGCGAACAGCAGAAAGCTTTATTAAATTATGGCGGTAGCTGTCAAGTAGTGAAAGCTTAATCGGTTTTATTGTTGCTTTCAGCAGAGCATAATACGACTAGTTGAGCTTATAACCTGATTCTTATAGAGGTTATGAAAACATTCTGAGGAAGTGGGCCACTTGGTCAGAAGACAGCTTTATAGTTTTACAAGATTTTTTTTCGAAATGTGCAGTTGAAGGATCTCGGCGTTGTTTTGAACAGTCACTTATCGTTTGGAGGACACATTTTCTTCATTGTAGACAAAATATCCTGAACTTTGTACTGTCTCAAGGTATTACTGCTCACTCATCCGTTTGACGATCGAATACAATTCCATTATCTGGTAATATGGATACCAAAACGGGCGAGGTGGAACCAAAAAGATTTATTGCTGCTATTAAGAAGAATAGTAGAGTTAAATACCGAAGTCTTTGTTTTATGCGAGGCCATATTACCGGTTTCCAACATTTTTTTGGTCGCCAAACAACAATTCAGCAAAGCAAACTGTGAATTCCAGAAAGGAAGCTATTGATAATTGGTTTTCATGTCAGAATGCAACTAGAATGATTCTGTCAGAAATTCAGATTAACTTATAGAATATTTTTATCTTTTTTAAACAATTGGTTTTTAAAAATTGTAAAATTTTGATGACACGTTAATTTTAGCCACTGATCATTCCAATATGCACGATAAAATTTAATGCGCATATGTTGCACAACTATGGAAACTACTGAAAAACAGCAAGCTTTGTGCTTTATAGTATTATTGAGCAAAGCGAAAAGCTGCATTAGGTTATGGCGGTTGCCGTCAAGTAGCAAAAAGCATGATTGGTTTTATTACTACTTTCAGCAGTGCGTAGTAAACCTACTTAATCTCATGGCCTGACTCTTCCAAAGGATATAAAAACCTTCTGAAGAGTGGACCTCTTGGTCGGAAGGAAGTTTTATAGCGGTTAGCAGAAGGTTCTAGTTCTCATAGTTTCATTTGCTTGCTTCCTACGTACTTCTAGCAGCCGAGAGCCGCCCTTGCCATATCAAGAATTCCTCTCCACTGTACTCGGTCCTGAGCTACTCGTCGCCAATTCGTTGAGCGTTTCGACAAACGCAAAACGGCTTCAACCCGGTGGAGCTATCTAGCAAGTTGGGGCTCTCTATTCCTGGTGCCGGCGGAATTCTTGAAGAGAACGGATTTCACTGCACAGTCGTCCGGCATCCTTGCGATGTGGCCGGCCCACCGAAGTCTCTTAACTTTCGTCAGATGTACGATAAGAATAATAACGTACGTACGGTAAGTAGTGCTTGCCACTCATGGTTCATACGCTTACGCCTAAGTTAATCATTATTATCACGCAAAAATATATTCTATACAAAATTCTAATCTATTATATGACGGCTCCATAAATGGCTTTTATTCGTAAATTATCATATAGTTAAGATTCTTTTGCTACATCTGCTCACTCGAAAAACTCGACAATCCAGTTTTGTATTTGAACGAGGTACAGCTAGCATTTCATAAAGCAATGAAAAGCAAAAGGAATCCCGATAACAAGTATCTTCCAACTTTGGTTCTCTTCCAGGAGAACAAACTTATGAGTTTAGGAGCGTAGTGAGGGTGTTTTGTATACAAAATCGTATGAATTCGTGTTACTATTATAGTTCAGGTATTACCAATTTGTTATGATACTATGTATATTAGTCGATTTCATTTAAAACGTTTCCTTTATTTAACATTTTTCTTCTTTAATAATGTATAACTATAGTAAGTCTATATTTTACATCTTACTCATTTGTCAATATCAATATCTGGTAATATGATCCATTATCCGTTATATTCGAAATGGATACCAAAACTCCTTTTATACCCCTTTCCTGCTAAATATTCCAGCACGCAAACACTCCTTCCTAACGGTGCTGGAATAAAGTTATTTGTAAACTGCATCATCCCTGCATCTTTCGCTGTATACCGTATACAAAGGAAACCTTATCGGTCGGAACAACCCACCCAGGTGACACCAACTGCACAAGAATACCGTGCCGCGCTGCATACACGGGTACAAACGAAACTTGTATTCATTCATCGTCAATCGAAAAAAAATCCTTTTTCTTTCGTTTTCATTTATACGGTCCAACTTACTGCCGGTTCCCATTCCCACCATGCACCGTACCGCCCAGTACCTGTTTGTCATCCTCCGGACGATTCACTTCGGATTCACAATGCGGTTATGCTCCAAGACATTCCAGCATCTTCCTTGGAAATGCTGCACCATGGTGCCAGCTCGATGCAGCAGCCCCGACTTCGTCCCGCGGACTCTTTCTGTACAAGAATCATGCACATTGACTCGGACAGGCATCTCTCGTTCGGATGAAACCAAGTGCAAGTTTTCTTGATTGGATTTTTTCCGTGCTGTAAGCCATCTTCTGAGCAACATTTTTTTTTGCTGCACTTCAAGATGACACGCGGAAGCCATTCGGGTTCGCATTAGCGTATTTGCCAGCGTCCATTGTACAAGTTTGAGAAAACGGTTGTCACTTGTGGTAGTGCAGCGCAGTGTGACTTTCACTCTCGGAATTATCGATGGAAAAAAATAATAACTACATATTACGGTTTAACATGAGATGGGACCAAGAGATTTGCAATCACCTGCTTGCACCGAGAAAACGACATCGAGCATTGCCATTGAAGCGACGAACCGGCTTTGAAAACGTAAATAAACTGGTAGTTAATAGCGCAACTTCTGGTAGGTACTGCTAAGCTGGCTTGATTTTAATGCGCGTTGTCACTATAAGCAACGATTAGTTTATTAACATGTTAACTTCCTTCGGGCGGGCTTCCATTCCAATGTGGCGGTACTTCTTTGGAACAGGTTTCTGGTTCAGGTACTACAGAGCGACTTGCTTGACTAGTTGACAAATTGCATCATCTAATGTGTTCTACCTTTAGTAAGTAATGTTCTGAGCTTAAGCAGGAAAAGTTACTGCTAAACAAAATCAACTAAATAAATATTGTTGATGAAGTCGTAATTTATCTCAGTTTGAGTTTTATGATTTATTAATTATATTGTCTCTCTGTTTACGAGCTGATCTATAAGAAACAAGATCATCCCACACAAAAGTGTAAATATGAATAAATGAAATGGATGTATTTAAATCCAATTGTGTGTTGGTTTACTGCAGATACAATATTCTTTGGAATTTCACTAAGCAAGAAAAACATTTTCACACAGAAATGTGAGGATTTATTCCAGTGTTTGAATAGATTTTAAAAATTTTTAAATTCAATTTTCTTAAAAAAAGTTCTAAATTTCTCTAATATCAAAGCTGTATCATTATGAAGACTTAATCTATAGTGTTTAACTTTTGACCTTCAAAGTTAGATTTTCTCTACATGTTCTCGCTGTCTACGACAACTGCACCCCACTCAGTGGCATAAACTCGAATCAATGAAAGGCGGCTTGTCGACAAAGCTAACAAGTCAACAAATCTTCGAATCACTTTGTATATATGCAAATTATCCATCGACGAACAACGGTAATAACAATAGTGTAAAAAAATCGCGTCGCAACTGACCACCAAAGTAGTTGTTACCGTCGTTTCACCCCTTTCCCCTCTTGCGACCAATTTTCATATGTGGGTGCTTCACAACATACCCGCATACAGCGCTTCTCACGGTTCGGCTGCGATGCATTTTGTTTTTGTTTTCAGTTGGCTAATACTTGACCCACAGTATAGTGTACCGTTCGATCGATCGGCTCAAAGAAAAACTACTCCACGCACCGGCTTCCAATAACAACTCTTAGCAGCAGCGGCAGCAAACCTTCCGAGTGGCAATTTGCATCAAGATGTTGTTTGATTGAATTGAATTGCCTGTATTAAGTGTCGTTTTCAAGGTCCCTCTGTCGTAATTTATACCGCCCCCGACATGGTTCGATTGTAATTCGTTAGTGAATACCAACCGACCGACGGATTTCAATGTCAACAGCTGATCCACGAAAGCCTAGTAGAACCTAGAGGCATGCTGAGACGGTCCGAGCACAAAAGATGATTAAGCCCACGCGCAAAGTTTCCCGCTCCGTCTTCATATGTCCGTGGTGTTATGTCTTCGATTGGACTTCGACTTGCTTGTCTCCTCAAAGAACCATAAGGAACACACCATAAAAAGAACCCCTAATCAACGGGGGATTGGTCGAAATTGCGGCTTGTGCCGGCGAGCGGTGTGGAACCACCAGCGGAGGTAATCAATCACGTTCGGACCAGCTGGGGACTGAAAAGTTTATCGTTTTCAACGAGCCGGGTCGCTCCATTATGTGTTATTTATATGACAGACGCAGAAATAGACTGTCTGCGGTGAAAAGTTCTTTCGTCTGAGGAAGGAAATTACAACACCCGCCCGATGGTATCAGAACAACACAATTATCCGCAGCTATGCATCAAGAAATCTCACACTTTTGATTTGATCACGAATTGTTGTTGTTATTGCCAGGAAAATTCGTAGAAAGTAGACGACTATTCTAATTCCGAATAACAAAGCCGACGAGAATTGCTCAGATTTTAGAATACAGTTTTGTACAAACATTTCATAATAAACACAAAGGAATGAAAAATCTTTTACTGATATGGTAAAAAAATTTCGCAACAAACACTAAACAACATTGAGGATGACGAATTAATGGTTGCGTTTAATGTAACAACGTTGCTCGCTAGTATTCGGTGAATGAAGAAGCCTTGTCCCATCTCGAAGGTTGTCTTCTTTTGCAATATAACGAAAATACTTGGAATTATAAAGTTATAACTAAAATTAAATTACCATGACTGCATAGGTGAAAATTAGAGTTCTTTTATAAGCAGACGTGATTTTTATAAGCAGAGCAAAAGCGCACCCATGGGAAATCCTAAAGAAACTGACTAAAGAAAAGACACTGGAGCTCAGTCACTCACGGCCTCCTGTCATCATTAAACCTGATTTGCTCAACGATGATTGTTGTGCGTGACTCTGTTCAAAGTTGCTAGGAAAAGTTCGAACAATATTTTTTCGAGTTCAACATTTAGGCGATTTTATGAACTGTACGATGCAAATTTGATTGCCTGGTGTTTTCGTTAGGCAGCACGGATCGATTTCGTGATGATACGATGATATTTGTTGCCGTTTACTTACAGTCATTATTTTCAGTCGCGTTCATCGACTGATACTCCACAAGTTTTCGAACAAAAGATTCAGAAGGTTTCATCGAGATTCATGCGCACTTGGTTTCGACGAATGGAATATGAGTTCCTATGTCAGTTCTTTAGTCAGTTTCTTTAGGAAATCCCCTTTCGCCTTTTTTATGTGAATAAATTATGGCAAGTATAGAGGGTAACCTAAAGGATAAGCATGTTTTACCAATTCGGTGGTGGAGGTCTGTGGACCACATTATCTGCATTGTTAAACAGGGTTTCTCTAATAGTTTTATGAAACTGTGAACAATTCAAAGCCGTTCAAGGCCTGTGAATTTATAAACAGCACTCATATAACAAACAGTGTTATTTTTAAGCAAATAGTTGTAAGAAAATTCATCACCTCTGAATTTAATTTTTTTCGAATGCCTACGAATACCACGTGGGTTATTCCTAAAACTTGCAAATAAAAAGGATTAGACAGAATAAATCTTTGAAATTGCAATTTAATTTATATTTTCGTAAACCAACAGAAATCTGCAAAAAATTTCGATACTCTGAACCTTTTTCAAAAAGCGAGGGCCGTTTTTCCGTTTTCGGTGTTTTGCTACGTCTGGATTTGATTTACGAGCAATAACAGAAAATACAATAAAAAGTAGAAGAGTCTGTGTTTCAAGATAAAAAAAAAATAAAAAAAAAAGATACAAATGTAGGCTTGGTGTAGGACTACGAATGTATGCACCTATAGGTACAGTCCCTTCCCGTAATATATATATACTACTACTGACCTTTCTATAGATTTCGAATAAAGAAAAATATTAAAATTGATCATAATTAGGGTATGAAATGAGGAAGGCAAATGAGGAGCGTCCAATATAGCTCTAGTTTTCCAAAGCCCCTACCTAGCGCCTCCACGTGGCCATACCCGGTAATGCTCTATTGAGTACCCAAGCTAGGAGGTGCGATACTGGGTGGTTCCCGGCTGCCTGATCTGAAAATCGAGGGTTTGGGCACCCGGGCGAGCCACACGACCTTGTTAAAAGGTAAGCATAAAATAAGTTATTTTAATTATTTTTTTCGTTTTAGCTTATGAAGCAGCTCCTGCTATATAGTGAAAACTTTGGCCAATACGAGTGTTAATACTGCACATGGATATTGGATACCAGAAGAAAAAATTAAATTAATTATTAGAAGCACTTATGGAAACCAAAAGGACGCAACTCTATTCCATTCCAAGGAATGCTGGTGAGATTGTTCTATTTTTACTCATATATACCACATTTCATAAATAAACTAGCATCGGGAAGAGGGAGGGACCATCAGAGCACTTGTCAACTGAAACAGTCAACTTTCTAGGGTTAATCTTGGCCCGATTAACAACACATCGTGGATAATGAGCGGGCTCTTCTCCCCACCTGCTGCAGTAATTCTGCATTAAGACGGTTTATTCACCGATTGACTCAGGTGACTTAGCCCTTGGAAGGAGATTCTCTAAATTCCTGGTACGTGTAAGTGATCTTGCTTATCGACCAATTCCCTTTTGGCCCTTCATACAAGAGTTGGGAAGCATGACCAATCGTTGAATATGTTCAACTCTTTTTGACATGATAGGCTCATTGCTATGAACGGATGTTCTGCTAAGGCAGGTGGTAGTACCATATTCATTCATATTCATATTAAAATTGAACATAATTAGGTCAAAGTGTATGCTACATTTCGATACATTTGCAACAATCTATGAATTCCACCTAAATATTCACTTAAATATTTAAGATTACCAACCTTTCCTCCACGTTGAAGAGATTTTACCAATTCGATCCCTTCTTATCAGTAGTACATCCTTGCTACAATACATTAAATTCTCTTTCCACTACTCTTCCAAAAAAATGGCAAACGTACGCTTGTCGCAAACATATATATATATAACTAGCTGACCCGACAAACTTCGTATTGCCACAAATTAACCTGTGTTGTACATAAATCATGAATCTCGGATGATCTTTGTCACAATCTCGGGTTTTGCAAGCCCCCCAGTGGGCGGCGCTTCCGACGGCGGGTCACCGGCAACACTCGCGACCGTCTCGTCCTGAATGATCTAGTGTTACTATAGATAGTTTTTGTGGTCTTGTATTGACTAATGTTTTATGGAAGAGTCTTGAATTTCTCGAGTTCGATTAGTTTTTGAGTTTCGCAAAAATTTCTGTTTCATTTGTATGAGAGTCCATATCCCCCTACCACAGGGGTGAGAGGTCTCTAGCTATCGTAAAATAAATTCAAGACTCCAAAATCTCCCACATGCCAAATTTGGTTCCATTTGCTTGATTAGTTCTCAAGTTATAAGGAAATTTGAATTTCATTTGTATTGGAGCTCCCCTCTTAAAAGGGGAAGGGATCGTAATTCACCATAGAAAAAATTTCTGCCATCTAAAACTCCCACATGCCAAATTTGGTTCCATTTGATTGATTAGTTCTCGAGATAAGAGGAAATTTGCATTGCATTTGTGTAGAAGCACCCCCTTTTAAAGTTGGGAGGGGTCCTAATTCACCATAGAAAATATTTTTGCCTCCAAAAACCTCCACATGCCAAATTTGGTTCCATTTGCTTGATTAGTTTTCGAGTTGAGGAAATTTGTATTTCGTTTGTATAGGAGCCCCCCCTCCTAAAGTGGGGAGGGTCCCAATTTATTATAGAAAAAATTTTGATCTCCAAAAACACACACACGCCAAATTTGGTTCCATTTGCTTGATTAGTTCTCGAGTTATGAGGAAATTTGTATGGGAGCCCCCCCTCTTAAAGGTAAGAGTAGTTATCGAGTTATGCAGAAATTTGTGTTTCATTTGTATGGGAGCCCCCCCTCTTAGTGGGGGAGGGGTCTCTAACCATCACCAAAACCTTTCCTGGCCCCAAAAACCTCTACATGCAAATTTTCACACCGATTGGTTCAGTAGTTTTCGATTCTATAAGGAACATACGGACAGACAGACAGACAAAAATCGTTTTTTTTTATAGGTATAGACTACTGACCTTTCTATAGATTTCGAAAACAGATAAATATTAAAATTGAACATAATTAGGTCAAAGTATATACTACATTTCGATACATCTCCAACAATCTATGAATCCCACTTAAAGATTCACTTAAATATTTAAGATTACCAACCTTTCCTCCACGTTGAAGAGATTTAACCAATTCGATCCCTTCTTATCAGTAGTACATCCTTGTTACAATACATTACATTTTCTTTTCACTACTCTTCCAAAGAAAAGGCAAACGTACGCTTGTCGCATACATATAGAATCATGTTACAATCGAACACTACAGCTGTAGCGCACTTCCCCAACACAGATATCAAATTGGCCTAGGATTAATCGTCGTATGTAGAAAATCTTCGATCTGCTGGGACAAGGGAGTTTAATCACTTTTTCTGGCGCGATAAGACGTAGTCCTACGTCGAAACCCCGCATGGCTCGCATTCAATTCAGTTAGTTTTTTCCACAGAGCTCCTGCACTATCCATTGATCCGAGAGAAATTTCTTTCACGTCGTGTTTTATAGTCAACCCGAAACATGAAAACCATTACATTCAAACCGAACGATCCTTTTCAGGGCCATCATATGTACAAGGAGAGTTAATATAGAAGGTTTCCTTAAAATTTCAGGTTTCAAAGTAAAGAATCCGTATTGTTTCAGTCGGTACAATATCTGTCCGGTATTTTCTTTAATGTACGGAGCAAATAGTAATAGAGCAAAAGCAAAATGTTAAACATAAAAATTAAAGTACTGCGAGAAGCAGTTTTTTCTGTCTATTTACCACAAAGATGATCAAGGAGGATTTTTTTGAAACGATGGTTCTACAATTGATGGAGAGTCGGTAGGGGAAAGTAATGAAATTTTTTTTTGGGAAAGGAGGGGAAAGAGTGGAAAGGAAGGGGGGGGGGTAATAGATAGCTACGCTTAGCAAGTAGTCGTTGTGACTCCTACCTTTTGTCCAATGCTGAAAGGTGCATGGGTCGAACCAAGCTATAATCAGAGATTATAACCGGATTTGAGCCCACAACACCCGCCAGGGCGTGTGGCTCGCTGGTACCCGTGTGCCTTTGAACCATAGAGGCGCTGGACACAGGGGTGAGTGGTCTCAAACCATTATAGAAAAAATTCTTGCCTCGAAAAATCCCCACATGCCAAATTTGCTTCCATTTGCTTGATTAGTTCTCAAGTAATGAGATAATTTGAATTTCTAAAGTGGAGAGGGCTAATAATTCACCATAGAAAAAAAATTGCCTCCAGAAACAACCACATGCCAAATTTTGTTCCATTTGCTTGATTGGTTCTCGAGTTATGCAGAAATTTGTGTTTCATTTGTATGGGAAACCCCCTCCTAGTGGGCGCAGGGGTCTCTAACTCTCATAAGAACCTTCCTCAGCCCCAAAAACCCCTACATGCGAATTTTCACGCCGAGCGGTTCAGTAGTTTTCGATTCTATAAGGAACATACCAACAGACAGACAGATAGACAAAAATTCATTTTTATAGGTATAGATTTATTGTTTGTTTAAAATTTTAATAGTTAGGACTGTCTACAAGTTGGACAGATAAAAGCTCTGGATAAAAATATCAGAAGGGTTTTTTTAGATGATGGGACTTGGGTTTGAGCTTAGACTTGAACTTAGACACTTGGACACTTGGAGTTGGGTACTTAAACTTGGACAATTGGATTTGGACTTGGACGTTTGAACTTCGGTCTGGACAACTAGACAACTGGGCCCAGACTTGGGCACATGGACTTTGACACTGGACACTTAAAAGTACGAACTAGCACACTTGAGCATTCGAACTTGCACACTTAGACTTAGACACTTGTAATAGGACACTTAGAGTTGGATACTTGGAGCTGGACACTTGGAGTTGGACACTTGGAACCGGACACTTGGAGACGGACAATTAGAGTTAGACACGGGGAGTTGGACATTCGGAGTTGGACTTGGAGGACTAGGGCTAGGGCGAGGGCTAGAGCTAGGGCTAGGATTAAGACCAGGGTTAAGACTTGAAGGGCCAGAACTCGGAAGGCTGAGACTATAACTCGGAGAGCTAGGACTAGGACTCGGAGAGCTAGCACAAGGACTCGGAAGGCTGGGACCAAGACTAGCACTCGGAGGGCTATGACTAGGAATAGGACTCGGGGGCTAGGACTAAGAGTTGGAGGGCTAGAACTCGGAGAGCCACGGGTAGAACTCGGAGGGCAAGGGCTATTACTCAGGCCTGGAATTGAACTTACACTTGGAACTGGACTTCAACTTAGAATTGGACTCCAACTCGAACTTTAGTTTAATTTTGGACTTACATTTAGACATCGACGTAGTTCTAGCTATGCGATAACTTGTCGACCACCATCCTTCCGGGTGCGTGATGCAGTAGAATCAAATGTATAGCTTGTCTTCCCAGCAACGAAATCCAAGTCGGATAACCACTGGTGGATCCGAATCAATGGTTTAGTCGGACTGAACTTAGGTTTAGTCGGACTTAGTTGGTCTGGTGAATATGGATTAAAGCTTAGCGACCACTATTCTTCATATATTGTTAACCAGTATAGCAACATGTGGCGGTACATTGTCAGATGAATATTCCGACCATTTTTCTGTCAAATCTCGTTTCAAACAAATTAATTGTTGCCGGTATTAGGGTAACCAACCTATTATGGACCCCAGCTGAACATAATTTGGACACTTACAGAAAAATCAAATTGATGGGTCCAAATTACATTAAATCTCTGTAGATTCGTCTTTACTGTCGATGTTCCTAGCGCCTTAGAACTCCAACAAGTTATCTTGCGTTTGGCATATGTCTTTCCTAAGAAGATACTTCGTTTTCATTTTTTTTCAAGATGTCGAAGGATAAGTTTTGAAGCGTTGAAATCAGTCAAAATATTGCATTCTGCCAAGCACGTCGTTCACATAAATTTTCCATCATACATTTGGCGAAGCTCAGAAGCATAAGATGGATAACTATACTCTTCACCGGTGAAACACCAGAAACAGGGGAACTCTAAGTGACCAAGTCAATGGTGACTTGTGATTGCTGCGGCGTCGCTGAAATTAGCGATAAGTGGCTTGTCTGGACAATTTAGACAGTTTAGAGATGGCCCAAAAGAGCACAAACCACCGCAGCTCTATGCGAACCGGCACTTGGGAGTTTTGGGTTCAAGTCCCACCTGCCCAGTTAATTAATTTTTAGTCAGTACGTCATATTTGCACTAAAATATTTACTCCTTTATAAATAATGTTTCGCATTTCGACATTTATCCAAAATAAAATAAAACACTCATGGAAAAGTACGGAACTCCAGTCAAACCCAGTTAAATTCACACGCACTTTCCACTAACCGAAAATCGAACGATACTACGAGTGTCATATCAAATTACATGCTTGAGCGCTATTCGTACAAATCAATTTACGCGCAAAGCCCACAGCCGCTTGGAAAATAGTGACAAGCAAACCGCATATTTGTTCGTACTACTGTGCAAGTGCAACGCTAATTAAATTAGCCAGCAACACAAATTTCTGCCAGCTTGTGTTGGCTGTTTGTCTGTCTGTCGGAAGCAGCAAACGGGGCCGGATAGTGGGCCGAACCGCTTGCGCTTGTTGGTTGGTTCGATTTTTTTTGTGTTTTGACCAACTTTTCACTGCTGAAGTTGGCTACCTGTGCGCGAACATCGAACGCCGCATCGGTACCCGATCAATGCCTCTCCAGTGAGCGCTAATGAAACCAAGCTTGACCGCTAAGCACAGTTGCATTGCAGTGACCTGGGTGTTAGCCAGTCAGTAGCCTCGCACATCGACCATGAAACTGGGTTCAACTGGGTCCAACTCACCGACTGTGGAACTGTGCCACACCACGTTCGCTATCGAACGAGCGATGAATAATGTCACACCCACGAAAGTCGCCAGGTTTGTCATTAGTCATGACAGCACCAATTTGATGGCGTCCGGAATCATTCCCGCTCTAGTGATTTATCGAAACTGTGCGCTGCAAATGGGAAAACGTCAGTTGCCATGATGGATGTTTGCAAAATAATGATGGTTCCTTGACACTAACATAACGTCAGTTAATTTGTTTACATATAACGCGAATGTCATGTCCCAGGTCATGGTACCGCTTCGAAATGATTTGAAAGAGTGATATACCTTTGTGTGAGAACTGAGAAGGTTGCACACTATATACGTGACATCTTAACAATTCAAAAGCTGAAAATGACAACAACAAAAATCGTGCTTATCTTTACTGAACTCATCTGTTTCACTCACCTTTGGATCCAGCAATGCTCGCTCCAGGCTGTCCTCCCGTTGTTCCCGCTGATGACTGCAGCTTCCATTCGCTCCTCCGGCTGCTGCCTCCTGCCGAAGTCGGGCCCGTTCGACCCGAGCCAACGTCGGACTATCCATGATGGATGGCGTTCGGCTCGGTGGGCCGGCGGACCCGCCGTTCGTCTCCGGTTGATTAACCGGAGGCATCCTTGCCTTGTACGACACTTTGAAGCTGTTATGGTTTTCCTCTATCTTACTTAAATCGACCCTACCGGGTAATTAAACACAAAAGCTTTTCACAGTGTTGCCGCCAGCAGCGGGCACTTCAGCCAATAAATCTTAATTAAAGCTTCGCTGCGTACTTTATCTGCACTGGTTTTTGAGGTTTTAATTATAATTTTAATGCCCCGCGGTCATTAATGCCTAAGCAGCGAACACATACGAATCATACGCATCAAGGCAAAGTGCTGATATAGCACACTTCATTCTGCCTTTTATCATTAAATTTTCCAATCTATAAAAGTGAAAAATTATTATAAATCATCACTTTCCCATAACTTACGGGTGCAAAACTGCGTACCCATTCGGTGCCGGCTAGGCAGCAAAATGCAAGCGGAATAGAGATTCGAAGAACTGTTGCCGCTCCATCAAACCGAAACCAGCTTAAGCCAACCCGACGAGATGCAATCGGCACTGCTTCACTTTTCCTTTCCTATTTAATTATTTATTTTCTGTTATTTTTTTCTCCTTTTCTAACGAACTGCAATTACCAACCGGGTTCGATTTACTTTTCTCGCTTTTCCCTAGCCACTGTTACACATATTTCCCTCCAACAAAATTGCACTGCGAAACGTCCCGTGGTGGTACGTCTAACGAACGTGCCAATAAGTCGATGATGCTATGCTATCTCGAGGCTCGTAATTGCCTATGCTGGTTGCACTTTTCGCCGGCGCAGTGCCTGCCACACACAAACACGCACGCACACACAGACACACGTGAGCGGTGATTAAATAATAATCAGCTGAGATCGATGGTATCGTGTCTCGCTTTCCATCCGACGATCGACGATTTTAAGCGCGTGCTTATTTTTCTCGGATTATCATCCGATGGGCGAAAAAGTTATTATTTTCACTTCGGTGTGGTTTCGTCCAGTGAGTGAGTGTCCTGCTGCTTCGTGCTCCCGGGAAACTGACACTTTGTTGATTATTGTCTATCTGCAATTGGAGGAGAAAAAAAGAAAGTGTGAGTACTCACGTGTGAAACTAGATTGCAGTGATAATGGATTTATAAATGAATGAATTATTTAATTCGAAAAGTGATTGGCGATTCTTGAAAATATCTCTTTTTTTTTGCTAAATGTTTCATCTATTTATTTATTTCGTCATTTTGTGTTCTAATGCAGCTCCAACAAATACCTACATAAAGTTGTATACAGTTTTGCCAAGTGGCTTTTCCACTTTTTATCAATGAAATTAAAAAAAATGTTTCCGAATGCCTTAGTAATTCCATTCCCGTTTTTGGTCGTTTAGAAAGAGAAGCGAAATTTTGAATACCTCCTCCTCCTCTAGAGGCTCAGAAACGGGGTTTGTACTGCATCAAGAATTTGTCTTCATTATATTCGATCCTGGGCTACTCGTCACCAATTCGTTGAGCATTTCGACAGTCGCCTTCAATCTGGTTAAACCGTATAGTAGTACATCGGTCCCCTCTATTCCTGATGCCGGTTGGTGGAGTCGTACAAAACAGATTTCGCTGCACAGTCATCCGACATCCTTGCGATAGCGACATCCTCCCGACTTTCGTCTGGTGCACGATGTAAATGTCTCCAGTAGTGCCTGCAGTTCGTGGTTCATACGCCAACGGCACTCTTCACTTTTCGTTGGTATTCTGCCAGAAATAGTTCGCAATACCCTTCGTTATTTGAACGTACGTCTTCCGTCCCAGAAATATCCACGTAGATTTGATCAGCCGCGTCAGCTTTTCAGAAAAACCGTTCTCACACATCATTTGCTATAGGTATTCGTGCGCGACTGTATCGTATGCTGCCCTGAAATCCACAAAAATGTAATGCACAAAAATATAAACCAAAGATAAAAACCTGAATTAATCCACCTAGCGGCGTGACCTAGCCTTTCTACTGCCACAATCATCATTATTTAATTGCTCAGGAACATCTATAATTAACTTGACTATATTTTTAAATATCCGTTCCGTATTCCTCAAAATTCTCATTTGCCAGTAAAATTCACAACGTATTGCGTAGAGCAATTATATTTTCTTTTCTTGGGTGCGTAAATACTTGTAAACGTCATTTATGTTACTTTATGAACACCTTATTTATTTTTATAATATTTACGTGATTTATAGAAAAATAATGTAGACACAAAAGATAATTTTTGCAGACTTCAATGAATATATATAGAAAATTAGAAATTAACCCTCTAACGGGTCTACAGACGGCCTTAACTTTCGGGCTTCAGAGCCACATACGAAACTTGTTTTGAATTGACAATATGAAATATTATTACCATGCGTTCAAAAGTTAGCATCTTTGAAAAACAAGAGTTCAGAAAAATTATTATTATGCTTCGCTTTTGAAGAAAAAGGAAATCTACAACAAAATGAATAATCTCAATATTTTGCTATTAGTTTGCTTGGCTTGAATTTTGCAATATGTATCTGAATTAGAAAAAATAACTGAATAAAGCATTAGATATGAAAAAGAGAAATTGAACTTTTTCTTAGCTGGCGCTCCTTCAGATAATTATTTTTGCATGAAAATCAAAACTTAAGCTTCTTTTGAATGTAATTTCATGAAAAGATAGTCATTAGCTTGATCGCATCGTTTTTCCAATGTATCCCGTTAGAGGGCTAGGAAAACAAGATGGGGTCGAAAAATAGTGCAAAAGCTGCGCCATAAACATGCTTGAGAATGGGAAATATGATCGATATGATTTCCAGTGCTTGTCATTTTTGATTTATTTATTAAAACATGATACATGACATAAGACATCTGTCCTTTAAAATGTCACTAACGAAAATAAATCTTACAAAATTACTACCGTGCAACGTTTACTTCTTATTTTTCATATAACATTTCTAAGCTCTAGTATCTATTGATTGAAAAGGGCATCTATTGATACGGAAAATTTGTTTGAAATTTGTATAAATTTATTTGGAAAAATCAATTTACTAGTATTTTTAATCCTATCACCACTATACCTACATGCTTAAATTAACTGCTATTCTTCGCTTTTTGCTTTTCTTGTAGAATTGTGAGCAACAGCAAGTGAAGAAAATGACAATTGAATTCTGAAATCAAAGAAAAGAAAAAGCTTTTCGATTGAATCCCACTATTTAATATTTATTTGCAACAGATACGTAGTTCACCTACGACGTGCAGGCTTTATCAGTGTCTTATTTCAAAGCGTATACGTATCTGTCGCGAATAAATATTAAATAGTGGAATTTAGTCGGTAAAAGTTTTTTCTTTCCTTTAAATTCAGAGTTCGTATTCCACTAAGAGGCTTCAATAACTTCATACAATTGACATAATTCTCACTTTTCTTGAATTTCAATGCAAATTTAAAAATTGCAAGTTGACATCACATACACACGTACATACACACCTACATACATACATACATACATACATACATACATACATACATACATACATACATGCATGCATACATACATACATACATACATACATACATACATACATACATACATACATACATACATACATACATACATACATACATATATACATACATACATACATACATACATACATACATACATACATACATACATACATACATACATACATACATACATACATACATACATACATACATACATACATACATACATACATACATACATACATACATACATACATACATACATACATACATACATACATACATACATACATACATACATACATACATACATACATACATACATACATACATACATACATACATACATACATACATACATACATACATACATACATACATACATACATACATACATACATACATACATACATACATACATACATACATACATACATACATACATACATACATACATACATACATACATACATACATACATACATACATACATACATACATACATACATACATACATACATACATACATACATACATACATACATACATACATACATACATACATACATACATACATACATACATACATACATACATACATACATACATTACACACATTGAATACAATCAACATTTGATTGATATGTTTTGATTTCACACGTTTTAACGGTTTAATATACGGGGCTTAAATGTTAAAGTTTGAATAACTTTTGAATGAACCGTCCGATTTTAAATAACTCGGTTTCGTTTGATAGATCTCAGCAGTAATTTTCAAATAATAATAAAATGTGTGATGGTTTTCATAAAATTGATGCTTATATGTTACAAAAATATGTTTTAAATACTATTTTTCCACATTTCTTTATGTAACTTTCAAACTACAAGTCCACTCGTCATGAAATTTGGAAGTTAAGGGTTTGCAAGGCTCCCCTTTCATATGCAATCAATTTTGTTCAAATCGGTTGAGGAACCTATGAGATAATGAATTCCCATATTTTTCGTATTTTTATACATAACTTTTGAACTAAAAGTCCGATCAATATGAAATTCAATAGCGACCTATGGGACACCTAGACCTTCCATTTGACACTAAGAACATTAAAATCGGTCCAGCCATCTCCGAGAAAAGTGAGTGAGATTAAAAAGCGTCACATACACACACACACACAGAAAATGCTCAGTTTTCGAAACTGATTCGAATGGTATATGACATTCGGCCCGCAGGACCTTCTTTCCATTTCCGGTTTTCCGAGTGATTTCTATACCTTTATACTATATATTTATATAGTAGAAAGGCAAAAACATTAAAGTATCGTCACATTAAACTTGTCTTAATTCTATTTATAAATGTATTCTTCGAAATTGTAAAATTGGTCACACACGTCATTGAAAACATTAGAGGTATTGTTTCGTAGTGTCCGTGTACGACGAAAAGTGGGTCGAGGAAATTCTCGGGATTTGAGCAGTCGAGGCATAACGTCAACGTTTATCTTTAAAGTTTGCTTGCTACTGGATAACGATAAAGTTTGCTACTCAGTGTTTCAATATTCGGTAACTTGCAACTATCCTCTTATGGTGGAAGATTTCGAAAATCCGACCACGGAAGATATCTCACCGCGTATCTGACGAATATGCATTGCATAACTTCGATTCTGGATGACCAAATATGTTTAAACAGACTTCACACTACACAGGCCATGTCTTGAAAAGTATAAAGCTCGCATGCAATATGGATCGCGGAAATCATTGGCTATGTACATTCATAAACCTAAACTGCAATTCGCTTTAGAAATGACGTTGTAGTAGTGGTTTTGAAAGGTCATTCTAGAATCCAGTTGAACCCCTAGCTCTTTAACAACACAGACACGTTCAAGGTGAGACCCTTCGATTTCGTATGCGTACACGATTGGAGTGTTGCTTCGACTAAAGGTGATGACTGTACATTTAGACATGCTGATAGTAAGATTATTTAAGCAGAACCACTCTGTAATCAGGTTAATATGATCTTGCAGTTGCTTGTAGTCTTCAGCAGATCGCAGAGTGAGAAATATTTTTAAATCATCAGCATACAACAGCTTGCAGCCAAAACAAACGTTGTTAAATATATGAGGAAAAGTAACGATCCTAACTTACTTCCCTGTGGAACTTTCAACAATTCAGTAGAGTGAAAACCATGCGATTCAGTAGAGCCTAACTTTACTGAGGGTTTTCGATTCGCTACCTCTTGAACCAGCAGACAAAGCCATCAGAAGCTCCTAGGCGTTTCAGTTTTCGAAGCAGAATTTGATGAGCAGCTTTAAGGCCCATGGAATGGCAGGCCAAGCAATGGCAAAAGGTTCGTGTTGATTGTGCGTTTGACGAAAAACCCAAGTTGTTCTAGTTGTATAGAGATGTAAGATTTTACTTCCTTCAACAGCAGTGTTCCCAAAAGGACCTGCAATAGTTTCGACCCGACACATAGAGAGGTGATGTCTCGGTAGTTTATCCCTTTTCTTAGAAGCTGGAAAGATATAGGATCTGGATCCGCTCGACTTCGTACTGAGCCTCGATTAGATGGACTAGTTTATCTGGAACTCCTCTACACCGAAATGCACCCCAGATGTTTTCGTGGTTGAGTCGGTCAGAAGCTTTTTCATTGTCAACGAACACCAGCAGAAGAGAGTGCAGGAATTTGTTGATCTGCTCCAGTATAATGTGGAGCTTTGTGATAACCCTACTAGCACGGTTGTTGCAAACTAGTTGTGGTAACCGAATTATGACTTATTTCAGTCGCAATTTGGTTGCTTCAACTGAATGTACCTAAAGTGTGCAACCTGGGATGGTCTACACATGATCGGCGAACGCGGAATCCAACTAACTACAGCCGTACAACCAAAAGGGTAAAAAATTGAACTTTTTGTCTACGGTCTTTTGCTTTCATTTTAACAATATAGTGACATTGGAACTTTTGTTCGTAGGAGTACCCCCCATAATCTGAAACTATCAAAAGTAACTCATGGCTTACTATGATAAAAATAAAATAATAACTTTTTTGTGTTGGTAAACACAGACATAGCTTGTTAGTCAAATTTGTACAAAATATAAAAAGATTGCAGCAGTGCAATCAGAAACATATGTTTTATTTGAGTGCTTCGATAACTGCCTAGAACAATGTAAAATTCAACCAACATCTATTTTTTCGGCCTATGGCCTAGTTCTAGTGGAAGAACCGGTAGTTTTGATGTTCTTTGAATAAAAAATAGTAGATTACTTACAGTCTTAAGAAAATAGTTATAACATATTAAAATTGTATGTCGACAAAGTATTTTTATTGGCAAAAGAAAAGGCAAATAGGCTTAATTTAGAAACCTGCTGAAAATACCCTCCCGTACGTACCCTAAGTCATGACCTTTTTATGCTTTCAAATTGTGAGTGGTATTTAGGGGAACTGGGGGGAAAATGAACACCCTTAGCAATTTCGCCATTTTCTTCCCCAGGAACCAACCAAATGCTGAACGCACTACATGAATTGAAAGCTGGATTCATATTCCAAGTAGCAAAATATAAAGATGTTTGAAAAAGGACGATTTGTCATGAAAAATTCATTATTTTCGAAAGCGTCACATTCGAGCCTGATTTTTTTCGTGTGGGTAAAATGAACATGCAGTGAGGGCAAAATGAACATGTCATAGAAAACTAAAGTTAACATGCAGTTTGCATAAATTAAACATTATTTTACCTTATCATTGTTCTACATAAGCTGTAGAAATTCAACAAAGCTGCTGAAATTAAAATAGGATTCCACAAAGTTAACATAATGTATCTTCACCACGTTCATACAATGCTTGACTTTCAACTCGCTTCATCGGTCATTTTCCGTCATTTTTCGAGAGACTCGATCATTTTTATTGATTGAATTTTAATTAGGTCCTGGCTGCTGATAAATGGAAAATAAAACATCATTATACATATTGTTAATTTTGCCTCCATAGTGAAGTGTTCATTTTGCCCCCAAAACACCAATTGTTTTCTAGTGTTTATTATAAACAAACAGTTGATAAAAATATTTGGAATTTTCGACAGACTAGCAGAACAGTGATAAGCAAACAACACTAAATGATACCAATAGTTGAAATTTAATTTGTTTCGCCAAAAAAGCTTATATACTAATAGTGGAAATTACCATCGGCGTCAGATTTCAACAAATATTTTTTACTTTTTCAATTTTTTTCACATCGGAAAGCTTATGATCACTACATATTGTCTCAAACAGCTTGAAATACTTCTAGGAGAAGATACCTATTGATCTGGAACAGATTTTAATCGGTTTACTGGGAATTTGGCTACCTGTTCATTTTACCCCCCCTGTTCATTTTACCCACAGTTCCCCTATACGAACAAAAATGCTAGAGACCCTAAATGCTACAATGAAAGCAAAAGACGCTAGGACAAAAGGTCCTCTCTTCGCCCTTTTGTGCGATGTCACCGGCGCCAAATAGAAATAGGGATTCGGGAGCATATGTGGAAGTAAATCGTACATACATACCTTGAGGAGAGGAGCGAATGAAATTGATTGAGTTCACTTGTGAGTTGTGACAGTTCACTCTATAACGAATTTAAGCAGAGGCAGCTGTTTACATTTTAAGTAAACGTTGAAAAAGTTTTTTTTGTGCGAGGAAGCAGCACTACCTTTCACCAAACTCCAACACAGAGCTAGTGGAAATATTGAAAATAATACTGAAAATATCCGTTAGTTAGGTTTTGTACGAAATTTGTCATAAAAATCGGCAATACATTTGTTTATGGACGGACCAAATTTATACCAGCTACCAGAACTTGCACAAATTTCAAGAGTACAACCTACCCAGGATTCACATGTTTATTGATTTCAAAGCTTCGAAAACAGACACTGAGGAAGCCTGCAAGTCGTAGGCGAAATACGTATCTGTCATTGAATAAAATACACATAGTAGAATTAAATTGGATAAGTTTTCTTATTTTTTATTTTTAGATTTCAAAGCAGCATACGATACGGTCGATCGAGAACAGCTATGATAGATAATGCACCAACACGGTTTTCCAATGGTGCCTAACGCCATTTAGTGATACATTTTAAGCGTATTTCGCGAACACCATCGAGTCCCTATGAGACGCAGCGAGAATTAGAAGGACTATTCTAAGCTAATGACAAGCGCATATTTTACAAGAAGGTGAACCAAACCCGTAATGGCTACACACTAAAACCTGACTATAAGACTGTGTGGGGGAATCTAATCCCAAACGAGCGCGTGGTGGTCGACAGGTGGAAGCAGTTCTTCGATGAACACCTCAATGGCGAAGTTGCAGAAGATGTCGGAACGGTAGTTAACCTAGAAGTATAGTAAGGAAGATAGTAATGTGACAGCACCTAATCTCCAAGATGTCAAACAAGAAATCGGGTTTCTATTGTTAGAGTTCGTCATCGTGAATTTTATATATCACTTTAATTGATTTTTTCGGTGAAAATAAAAACTATGATGCTTTCAGCTGACGTTTCGACTTACTATCCCTCAGTCATTGACTACGCATTAAACATCTATTTTCACTGCGTCGTCCTCTATAACTTCAGTTCTATAACTCTATAGCTTTATTTTCATCGAAAAAATCAATTAAAGTGAGATATAAGAAATCGGGTTGCCTAAAGGTCCAAACAGCATCCGTCTGCGTCAATTTAACAGTAAATCCATGGGAAAACTGTCAGAATAACGCTAACGGACGCGTTGACGCAGCATTCTGTCAAGACCCACAAAGCCGCTGGTAAGGACCGCCATGTTATAAACATGGCCGAGAAACGCTGGCCACGGCTCTACACTGTTTTTTTTTAAAGATTTGTGAGCCCTCCGAAAGATCTTGCAGAAATATCGGAAGGACGTGCCCACGCATGTAGGGCAGGCATCATTTCACCAAGGGTAACCAACTGCTAGGCTTCGCAGATTACTTTGATATCATAGTCATGAGCTTTGGGATGGCGGAGGCAATCTTTGCCAGAATCTGAAAGTGGCATAGGAGAATTGGACAAAAATAAATGCGTCGAAGACCATACACATGAAAGGAAGGAGTGTCAAAGGAAACAAACGCATGCCTCGCGCGGATGGTAACCATTGATGGCGACAAACTAGAAGTGCGAGATGAGTTCGTGTATTTGGAATCGCTAGTGATCGCTGATAACAACATTAGTAGGGAGATCCAGCGGTGGCGCATTCAAGCGAGAAATCGGGCCTGTACGTCCCACCGTACCAAACTGACAACCCTTATTAGACCTGTAGTTCTTTATGAACTTGAAGCTGTAACGCTGGTCACGTAGGACACACATGCCCTTGCCGTGTTCCATGCAACTTGGAGAGATTCTCATCAGGCGAAATTCGGTAGGCTACGGTGGGCTGGGCACGTCGTAAGGATGCCGGACGACAGTACGACGAAAACAGTTCTCATGACCAACCTTATCGGTACCAGGAACAGGGGTTAGGGGTTCAACGTGCAAGATGGCTCGACCAGGTCGAAAGGGATTGGCGACGTCTAATACGACAGGGAAATTGGCGACGAGTGGCCCACGTGAAATAGCACGTGCATAGAGCTGTTGACGACGACTTACAAGACTTCCGTTTTGAAAATATACTAACAACGTATCCATGCGAACGTTCGAGGTAACTATGGTTTACTATCAGGACATCATATTCCCCTAGGATCAAATCAACCGAATAATTTCTGACCTGTTGGGACGGGCAAACTCTGTCAATTATTATTATTATTATTATTATTATTATTATTATTATTATTATTATTATTATTATTATTATTATTATTATTTGTCTTATTTATTCTGCAACTTAAGGCAATGCCTTTTCAAATGTTACAATGAATATATATGGTAGAACTAGTGTCACATAAATTAGGTACAATCATAATTTCTAATTCATAAACATTTTCTTATCGTCCTATTTTCATTGAAAGTGCTCGAACAATCTTCTCCTAAATGCTGCTTCTGACCTTTCCAAAGTTAAATCATTTGGTAATGAATTCCAAATTGCTACGCCTCTTACAAAAAATGAGTTACCATACTTCCGGGATCGATGCCGTAGTATTACAAATTTTTGACAACGAACGCTCCGTAAAGGTCTCAGTTTACTGAATAAATAGTGCGGTTCTTTGAATTTTACTAAACGAAACATCAGCAAGCAACATCTGAGCTTTCCAAAATTTTGAAACGGGCATCCGATCAACTGTGATTGTAAATGCGAAACGTGAGAAAAACTATTTAGATTATAAACAAACCTTATGCATGAGTTTAACGCCACCCTTAATTTATTAAGGGTTTGCAACTGAAGAAGCCTGCATCAAAAGGAAATCACATGACATAAAATGTGGAAGGATAAGTGCCTTGAACAGTCTAACTTTAGTATCAGTTCTCAAAAAACTAGCACTAAGATGCAATGAGCGCAGTTTGCTATATACTTTTCCACATTGTACAATGATAAAGTTGTCCCATTCCTAAACTAGTAACAGAACTAACAAATGGCAAAGAAGTGTCATTCAGCCTCAAGGACGGTTTATCTACGTCATTTCTAATGTCGCCTATGAACATTGCATACGATTTATTTACATTGATGGACAATTTGTTTCTCACGGACCACTCAGATATACTCGACAAATCGTCATTTAGTTGCAAAGCAATAACATTTTGACGTAGGACTACGTCTTACGGCAAGTTTTGAGATAGGGTGTCATTCCAAAAAATCGAAAAATGCGAGCGTCACGAAAAATGAAAGGTTTTGAGCGCTAATAGCTCAGCGGTTTTCCGATCGATATTCAATATTCTTACACCAACCGATCGGAAAATCTTCTAAGAATTGACCCAAATAAAGAAAAGTATGGATTCTTGATGTTGAACTATTGAAAAATTAAAAATAATGAATCTATGTTTTGCCAGAATTCTTGCTTCGTGATTGGTTGGAAGATTCTTTACGATGTCTAAACCTATACCAATTTGATATCTGTGCTTGGGAAGTAAGCCAAAACAAGTAACAAAGTTTTCTCATTTCAACAAGATTTCTTAACACCGCGATTAAGCCTAGACCATTTTGATGTCCTTGCTTGGGAAGTACGCCAGAAAGAGTGACAAAGCCCCCTCGTGCCAACAGATTTCTTACGAACGCGATTAAACCTAGTCCAATTTGATGTCTGTGTTAGGGAAGTGTGCCAGAAAAAATGACAGAAGTTCGTTGCCCCAACAGATCGTAAATTCTTTACTGCGAGACGAATAAACCTCGGCGAATTTGATATCTGTGTTGGAAAAATGTGCTACAACTGTAGTGTTCGGTTATAATACGACTCTGTATGAATACGCATGCTTGCCGTTTCATTAGAAGTGTAGTGAAAAGCTGTGCTGTTAATAAAATAGGATTGAATTGGTGAAATCCCTTCAACGTGGGGAACCATGGGTAATAAAAACAGTCTTTAATTTCAGTAAGGTAGCAGGAAAGCAATAGTTTGTGTTCTTCATTTTGTTAAATTGTTTTCAAATGCACAATCTTTTGAGAATTGAACGTATGCAATGTTACTACTTTGATAAATGTTACATACAACGCATGTAGCATGTATATATGTTGCATTTAGCACGTATATATGAAGAATCGAATGATTACAAGCATGAATACATGCTACTATCACTACAAAGAGACTTATGTATAGGGATGTGCGATATTTTATCGATACCGGAGGTATCGATATTTTCATTCGATATATCGAGTATCCGGCATCGATATTTTACCATGCGATATTATCGGATATCGATACCTTTTCATCCGATATTATAGGTATCGAAAGCTACAAAAAGGCCAGTTCTTCACACATAACTTTTTGCCAAATTATCGAACTCGCGTTTTTCAGTTTTCAAGTTTCCAAACAGGCATGTCTATTGTCTAAAAGCTGAACCATACTGCATGCCGCATTTGAAAAATACAAAGTTTACAAAGTTTATTTGAGGCAATACGCTGCTGCCGTGCCTGATAAAATGAACTGCACACTCAAAAAAAAAAACAACCGCAACCCATTTCGGTGTTGTCTTTCATACGCCGGTTTTTAGCACTTCTGTAACACCCGGGATTGCGTGTGCTAGCTTCGTAAAAGATCCTCGGATATATGCTGGATGTGTGTCTTTCTGCTAGCGTTAGGTTTTCGTATTCCCTTATCTATTTCATTGACTGACACAGCCAACTGAAATAAATTTGAAGCACCTTCATGTGTGTTTTTGCAAACTTGGGAATACTCTTCTACGGTGGATGCCGATATCAACGGACTGTTTCCTGAAGCCACCACCGAACATCGTATCGCTGCAAGCGCAGATTAATTTGCAAGAACCATTTATAAAGTGAGTTGTGAAGCGAGCTACGTATGATAATTTGCTTTAAACCGATCGTGCTCCTGAGCAGTTACTTATATTCTCTGCCTAAAAATGCGAATCTCATAATCCAACCATGCCTTGTGTCACTCAAAATATTTCAGAAAATCGAAAAACTTTTTTATTACTTAATATTAGTTTATTAGATGTTTCCGGATATATGGGGCTTTGCCGAAATTAGCTGAAAGGAGAGCTTTTAACTTGGACCCCAGGACCAAACATTTTGGCTTCACTCAAATTATATGCAGATAACAGTCTTGCCAGCGCGTTGGACGATATCAGTTAACTCGGAAATGTGTTAACCGGGTGCATTGAAAACTGGTGCTAAAAGTATCACAAACCACCGATAAATTCCTAGCCACACTTCGAGGTTGTTTGCATGTATGAAAAAGAGATGAACTTGGTTGCGTCTTGCGTCGTTTTAGGAAACGGTACCGACCGTATAAGCTACGCTCGGTGTTTTGCCAATGTCTGATTCTAATTTAAAATTTTATTTTATGAGATGTGGATTATCTTTAATATTTTCCCCCCTAGAATAACACAATGTGAATAAATAATATAGAAGGTAAACTTATGCGAATCTAAATTACATCTAACACTTTTCTGATTATAGGAGTTAATGTAAGCATTTATAATGCTGCTTCTGTTGGAATATAACAAACTATGCAGCAAATCAGCGGGGTTTTCAAAACAAAATCTTGCCTGGATATTTTGTTGCATTTTAGACCAATCTATTGAAAAATTGTTTGAAACTGATCAGTTCTAGTCCTGGTGTTCTAGTCAAAAAGCGCCCGCCTGACCAATAAATCTGCAGCGAACATTGTCGAGTGGAACGTATACGGTATCTTGGAGGTGCGGAGATGCCGGCGACATAAACGAGGCAGGTGGCCGCATCGCAAGCCCGTGACGGATCGTATCTGAAAAGTTTCTGAATATTTCGGGTTTCGATATCGGTCAATATCGAAGTATCGATATTTTGGTTGCGATATACTCATTACTCAGTATCGGATCAGTCCGATATATTGCGATACCTGATATCGATACTTTGGCTTTCGATTCCCATCCCTACTATGTAGTCCTGCGTCACCTATTTATGCGGTCGTGTCTTGTACACAACCCCTCTGATTTTTATCTAGATTATTGCAGCTATAATACAACTGCACGTCATCTGCGTAAAGGTGGATCAGGCAATATTTGAGTATGCTTGGAAGGTCGTTTATATACAGCGAAAATAAAACTGGTCCTAAAACTGAGCCTTGAGGCACTCCTGAACCAATCGGAACATAATTAGAAAAACAAGAATTATTCCAAACAGTCTGAAAACGCTCACTTAGGTATGAACTAATCAGTTCAACAGCATGACTCGAAAAACCAAATTTGTTCACTAACTTTCGACATAAGTTACTGTGCGATATTGTATCGAACGCCTTGGAGAAATCCAATAAAATCAAAACTACTGGCTTTCCTTCATCCATAATCATCCCTATATCGTCAAATATCTTCAGCATGGCAGTTTTAGTACTGTGATTAGGTCTGTATCCTGATTGAAAGTCCGTCATCAGCTTATTTTCATGGGTATGCGTACAAATTTGTTTTTTAACAATGCGCTCAAACGCTTTCGAAAGTACGCTCAAAATGCTAATGGGACGTAGGTTATCAATGGTATTAACTGTACTTTTCTTTCTGATTGGGATAATTTTCGAGTATTTCCATGCAGATGGGAATTTACGTGTAGTGATGATTGTGTTAAATAAAAAAGTCACTTGGGTTATAACCATTGGCAGAATCATTTTTAAAAACCGAGGAGAGATATTGTCAGTACCAATTGCATTAGAGGAGATCTCATATAGAGAATTTACAACTTCGGTTTCATTCACTGCAATGAAATTAAATGGATTGTCATGTGATCTAGTTGTAAATGGCTGATGTGGATCATCGTTCAAATAATTACTGCCGAAGTGTTCGTTAATGTCATTGGCACTAAAACTGTTGCATGTCTTGGCAGATGATTTCCCTACTCCCATATTATTTAAACGCTTCCACAGAACTTTAGTAGACAGTGCAGGATTAAGTTGATTACAATAAAATCGCTCCTTGGCTTTATGCACCAAGTTCGTCACATTATTGCGAAGTGTTTTGTATAACGTATGGTGATCAGAGTTTTTCGAGATTTTCCATTGTCTAAAAGCTAAATCACGATCTACTATAGCTCTACCAATGTCCCTATTAAACCAAGGACTTGATTTAGATGTCCTGAAAGCCACCGTAGGTACATATTGATCATGTAGATTTCCGCTAAAAATAAAAATTCCGCTAAAAAAAAAATTGAAATAATCCGCTAAAACATCAGTATCAGTCGATGAATAAAACGGCTACCAGTCACAATCAGTTAATGCAGTTCTAAGACCTTCAACGTCGATGCTATTGTAATCACGATAGCTAACAGTAACGATGTTAGATTCTACGGCTGAATTATAGTCAAGTGATGCAAAGAGAAGATCATGGTTTGATAAAACTGGAATTTCTATTTGACTGAATCTTAAAACCCGGGAAACGTTATTGGTAAGAATGAGGTCTAGCTGGGAAGAGCCATTCTTGTAATAAAAAGTGGGTTCACAACCTATGTTAACTAATTGATGGTTGGTTAAAACATCTTTAAACCGTCTCGTCGAAGTTAACTCAGAGTTAAGCAAATTTGAATTGAAATCTCCTAAACAGTATACATGATTATATAGCGAACCATTGTTCTCCAGCAACATGTCTAAAATACTCGAAGCATCCACGTTGGGAGGATTATAAAAAACAGCCAATAGAATTTTGGTTCCACCGGTTGACAATTCTAGCATTAAATACTCAGTGGTCCCATCAATAGCATTGGCAGATTGATCAACAACACGGTAGCTTAATCCACACTTCAGATAAATAACGATTCCACCGCCCAACCTTAGGGTTCTGTCGTGTCTAACGAGATTGTAACCATTTATTCTGATCACACTGTCGTCAATGCGTTCATTCAACCAAGTTTCACAAATGCATGCAACGTCTACGCTGGATATATCAAAGACCTGCTTCAATTCATGAAGCTTACTTAGTCTCCGAGCACAAATGCTCTGACTGTTCGCCAAGCATATTGAGAGCTTACCAGGGTAAAGAGCAGATTTCATAACAGTTCCTGGAATACACCATTCTGTAGAGGCGGCACTATTGTTTACGCTAGCCATAATCGTTTTGGGGAAGAGCCGCATGTTGGAGAAGGCTTGTTTCGAACACTATTTCTAAGTTAACTACAGCAATCTTACTCGACAACATATTCATTACAATTTTCTGATTACAGTTACACAAATACATAAACATATATGGCTCAAAACAAAGCTTAGAGATATCAATAGCATATCAAAATTGCGAACACACTCTGGATCATCGCACATAAAATTGTAAACAAAGTCGAAAGGAAATGTTATTTTCTACGAATCAGCATTTCAAGGTCATTGAGAGATGAAACTGGCATATCCTGGTCATCTGGACTGCATTTTACGAATACCACACCTTGTTTAGTCATCACAGAACGTAGTTTACCATCTTTCTTCATGTTCAGAGTCTTCGATCGTATTTCCCTTGCAGTCGGTCCCAGGTTCTCGTTAATAAAAATGCGTTTATCAACAGAAAACCCAATCGATGTGAGGGAAAGAGTACGGGTCCGCATATACCGTGCGAAGAAATCATTTCTGTGCACAGTGAAGGCAAACTGTATCAGTATCACTGCACTTTTGCCATTCTCGAGCCTCTTCGATGATAGTCGGCGAATATCAACAAAAGGGAAGTTGTTTTCCTTGTACCCTAGAACACGGCACCATCAGTGTTACCAGGTCGATTGCCCATTTTCCCGCTGCCCAGAGCTTGATTTCCCGCTGAAATCCCGCTGGCCAGGATCAATTTCCCGCTAGAAATCCCGCTGAATCGAAAGTCATATTATTCTTTCGTTTCTGGTGCAATATTTCAGTAAGGCTTGCATTTGAAATTAGGATGATCTGCTGAAATTGAGAGGTTGCAATTGAATGAACATTATGCAAATTTACTGCATTCATGTTGACGAAGTTTTGGGATTCAGGAAACAGAAAACGAAATATTCTGTTATCCCTTATATAATGACAGTTTACTGCGAAATTTCGCAAGAATTATAAGATTAAGGAGTCTAAGAACACAGGCGAAAATTTCGAAAGAAGCTTTTAGCACAAATTCTTTTTCTGTGTCTAGCTATCATAAAAATCATGCAAAATTTCAGCAACGCTGGCAAATGGTTATGGTTTTTGGTGACAAAAGAAGATATGTTTCAATCTTTAGAAACACCCAAAAATCAAAAATATCTGTAAAGCGCATCGGCTCTTTGTTCTCGCCTTTATTTTGTTTTAGCACCGATTTGTTTTGGTTTTGTTATCATACAAACCAAATTATGGGCCCTATTCTGTAAGTCACGTCGAGTGTCACTTTGCTCGAATAGTCGACTTTTGCTATTATGTAAGTCACACGACCCAATTTGCTCGAATAGTCGACTTTTGCTATTATGTAAGTCACACGACCCAATTTTGTCGAGTAACACGACTAAGTCCATCGCCAAAAAGCTAGTGACTAAACGGTTAGCAAATGACGCCAGAGTTAGCTTTGTTTTGATCGTGCATTGAGCCGCTATGTTACCCATTCTTCTTGCACTCGACACACGACAGTGACTGAGTCGAGCCGAGTTGCTCGACGTGACTTACAGAATAGGGCCCTATGATGTATATAGATACATAAGTGTTGTTTTGTTTCCAATTCATGAATCAGTTGGATTTTGCCATCCATTGGCAACGAATTAGTGCAAAACGGATTTGTTTGGTGGTCTTCTTTTTCAGTAAGTTCTAATGAGTATTTGTCAGAACTATCCCATTCTAGGTAAAAACCACGGAATTTTATAATCAACAGAATATACTGAACCATCTGCCAATGCATGAGCAGACATTAGAATGTCACTAAACGAAGTGTTTTGCTGTCAACCTCTCTTTCAGCACTCTTTTTGCCTATCAAATATCGCTAAATCGAGATCCCGCTAAAATCCCGCTGAGTTATTTAAGAAAACCGCTAGATTCCCGCTAGCCGCTGTTTGGTTATTAAGTCCCGCTGTCCGACTTGAAATCCCGCTAAATCTAGCGGGAAAACCGCTGATCTGGCAACGCTGGGCACCATCCATAGAAATATTCAGTAAGATTTTCACCTTCGACAAAAGGCACCCCAGTTACAATCAAATCATCCATCCTGGTAACGGAGTCCAGTCGTTGCGTAGTGTCAATTTTATTTTTGTCAACTATTGCAGCCAGCTCAGTCAGAGATCCGTTGCATTCTTCTCTTAATCTCTGGATATCTGCAGAGAGATCCGACTTCAAACTCTCCATTTGCGATGTTAGTCTGTCCAGCTTATCTCCGAGTTTCTTGTTGTCGTCTTTGGCACTTCGTGAATATGTCGACAACTGAGAAGTCATCAAGGTAGCGAGTTAGGCAACACTCATCTCTTTGTTAGTAGATGCCTGGTTTCCACTTCGGAGTGAGTTACTACGCAATCGTTTGCAACTCATTTCATCATCGGACATTTTGGTTTTTATGATATTGAGTGTACAAACTGCTCGAAAAGCAAGTCTTTTGTCACAATGTCCGTTTACAAGTGATTATAGCTTTGACAATATTCAACTTTTAATTTACTAGTGCATAACACAGTTTTACATTAAATAAACAATGGCACTAGAAAGAGCACTTTAGAATCCAGAACTGGTAATAGCTTCGGCGATTTTAGGCGACCAAAAACATAGGTATTTATGTATTCGCCACTGCACAAACAGATTACGTGCACATTCTACCACAGTCAGCAAAGTTGTTTTTCAATGGAGATAATCGAAAGCACAGTAAACGTGGGCCTATTTAATTGTTACCCGTATCTGTCGTGTTTTGGATTTCATAGAGTTTGTGCTCGTTTGTATGAGAGTTGAGCACATTATACGTGAACCCTATTATGTTTCTTCAAAGTTTATTGAGGGGCTGGTAAAAAAAAACAAAGGTAATCCTTCTGAGAACATCTCAATGGCGAAATCTCCACAAAACAAAGTAGAGAAGCTTACTATAAAAAAGCTATCAATAGTAGGATTGGCCAAGATCCATATAACCTTGTCGCAACGGTCATTTATGGTAGTTTTCAACCTTTCGATTCGCATCTCACGTTACGTCTGCCCTTGCTGGAACAAGAAACGCTAATGAGAGTATGATTTATCTCGCACGGCAGATTGCGACGTATCGATAGTAGGTATGCACCTTTCGTAACCATCATCGCAGATTGCATCGCCGCCACCATTCCGCCCAGCCCGCCTCCTGCCCGCCCGGCTGCTAACGGCCCTGCCGTAACGGCCTCCGCAATTAATCGCAGTTCATAACTTTCGAAGCACTTAAAATCTCAACCATCACCAACTCCGGTAGCAGTTTATAACTTTACCAGCAGCAGCTTCGCTTTCGTGTTCAACTACCATTCAAGAACCAAACCGCCTCGCCTCGACGCGCCGCGCCATGCCGGCTGCACAGGGAAAAGAAAGAACGTAGCGTAAATTAATCCAAATTAATCCCACTGCAGAAGCACACGGTAGTCCCCTCCCGCTTCGGCTGTAAATTGTTTCTAGAGCGAAGCTTTCAGCAGGGCGTGAGATGACGGTCATAATTTTACTACACCTCTGTACGCCATTCTTGTATAGCAAATGACGTATGGTTCCACTTGGAGGACTACTGCCGCAGCATACATAGCCCTTGGATGTCCAAATGCTCTTGCCGACTGGGAAATTCTACTTCGCCGAACTAAGCACTGCCTTTAAAGGGTTGAAACCTGGTTCTTCCGCTGAACTTTGGCTTGGCTTAGTTTGTTTTGTTTCAACATGCCTGTAACTGTCAGGTTTCATGATCTGAACTAATATTCAAACGGCACGGCATCAGCTAGTGGCAATCATCTGCTTGGCGTACAATACGTATATTCATATACGGCCAGACCGGGCCTGGCCGCCCGAGATGAAATGAGGATGGCCTTCTCGCGGGTCTCGTCGTGATCTCGGTCCGCTCGTAAAAGTAGACCACTAACGGGTGCACCAGTCATTCACGCAGACCGACCGACCGACAGACCAACCAACCGGCCGGGCTGGGCCGGGCCGTCCGATGCGATGCAATGCACACACAGCCAGCACGTTTATGGCAGTGGCATCGTTAGAGAGAAAATTGAGATGTGCAAAGAATATAAGAAAGGTTATTAAGTTGGTTGTTGAACGTTCCGGCGCAGTTTCTAAGATTTTCAAATTGGTTTTCGCTATTTTCTCCCCTGCCAGAAACAGTATTTTCGTCGTGTGATGAAATCAAATCTCTTTCATCTTTAATTGTTTTGATTATCCGTTTATCGGAGATAATTTATTAAAGCAAACCGAGCGGGAAATTATTACACGCGTTGGAAAACCATATCGAAAGGTCTACATCTGTACTTTATTTATGTCTATTTAATATTTGAAATTTTAGCAATCACTACCCACTTTAGTGTTACTTAAGATGCCAACAAACTTAGGATTTTTTTTCCAAATTCGTCGACCTGAAGCATCAATCCAAGTAATGTGTATGTGTAATTTCTGTACAGTAATTATGTGAACAGTGTTAACACGTTACGTACAAGAGAGTTGAATGATTAGACGGAGTGTGTAACTCTCGGTCAACCATCACTTACCTGTTCAAATCGGAAAATTGAACGACCTCAACGCGGAGCTTAAACCATTTTGCGGAGTACCAAAAAAAAGTACCAACAACCATCGCAAGCAACGCATTTTCAATTCGCAATTTCCAACCGGTCACGCTTCGATGACTGGACCGACTGAAAAAGAGCACCGAAATCATCTCTTATTCATGATACAGAGTGAGCAGAAAAAAACATCCAACACATTTCAGGCAAAAGGAAGAAAAATACCGACCAATCGAACTGGAACCGACAATAAAAAACCGCCAAATGAAAATCAGTGCAAAAGTTTCACTGCACTTTTCAGCTCAGCCCGAACTCTACACAAAGCGCAGGTTCGAGGTAAAAAACAACTAGCCAGTCGGTAATGTGTCGAAAAGTGAATCCAGCTTATCTTTTGCCGTTGAACTCCATCGACAAAAACGGAAAAACCGTTACGTTAGTTCGCTTCTGCCCTTAGTTCTCTGCTTTGCTAAGGTACCACTTCTTTTATAGCTATTGAGGTCTAAAACATGTACTGTGTTCCGAGGGCAAAATTGACGCTAAAAGGTACACAAGTCGAACTATTCATCCAGCCACAGCCTAACCGTATTTTCATTAATTGAGATCTTGCTTCTCACCCCCCTACCCTGGGGGCCTGCTCTGTTGGTTTAGATGTGCCATCACGGACGCGATCTAACAAAAAATAATCGTAGGTACAGCGACCACATCGATCTTCTAATACTGTACACCGCCGGCACGATCCGAGGTCTCGCCGTCGATCGTAATCCACAAGAGAGAGGGGCCAAATCGAGAACCGAGGAAGCATGATTTCTACGAAAACATGGATTGAGCACGATAAATCAGAACGATGTTTTTGTTTTGGTTTCCTCCGAACTGGCGCACTCGATGTGCCCTATAGTATTGCAACCATTCTCTAAATATCATCCTCAGTTGGTTATGAAATTTAGAACATCATTGAAATTAAATAAATTTACTAACTACTTTGGAAAATCGGTTGAGGTAACTTCCTAGTTTCCTTTCGAGCCACCCTACAACTCCCACTGACCGGTAATTTCACGGCAGTGCGCCTGTTTGTGTTGTTATATTTTTTTCTCCCAACTTTCCTTCTACGACCCGCCTGCAGCCTGTGGTGTGGGACGCCGCGACGATGACGACGGTAGGTCGGAAAACGATCTGACCTACAAAAACCGTATGGTTTTCAAAACTATTAACAAAACTGCCAAACAACACAATCAACCTACACAGTTAAGCAGCATAAGCAGCAGCACTGTTTCAGGGCAATGTTTTCACTGCACACAAGATGTACGATGAAAACAAAAATAAAAACAATTTTCGTGGAAAATCGGGTCACCTGAGCCCGGCCCGACTCGGACCGGCAGTTAGTCAATGGCCAACCATTCTCGCGGTCACGATCGACAGAAATATGGGAAACGACGGTCTGTGGTTTTCGTCCGCTGGCCTTTGGGCGACGAAACGAACGGATGACGAATGTTTTAATTGAATCAATGTAAAATCTGTTGACAAAGTTGTTGAAATTTCCAAACACAAAAATTTATAGCATCTATAGTGGCAGATGTGAATTGGGGGTTTAAGAGAGTGCTCTTGACGGCTGTGCATAATGGGCTGCACTCCGTGCGTTGTATTGCGATGTTGATCCACTTGAAAAATATACGCCTCTTCAAAGAGGATTCATTATTTTTGAACTTTACACCCACTAGGCACACAGTTAAGTCAACAAAAGTGAACAGAACAAAATATTTACCAGCACGGCAGAGTGACAAATTGCGACTGTGATAAAATTGTAACATAAGATTGTATATCAACTAATACACACTGTAATAATTTTAATAATTTTTTATCTGACTGATATTCCTTATCACAGTACTTGTCTTAAAATCGGTCCGATCTGAACCGAGCCGGAACTAGGAATAATTGAAGGATTGTTGCACGTCCTTGTTGTCACGTGTTAGCTGACAATATCTAGCTAACGGAACTATCATTCGTAGGATCGGATGAAGAGCAAAAACTGCCGCTGGGAATACCCTGCTGTTTTGTAGCGTTCTGAGTTAAATATATTCTCCGGGAAAGAAACTTATGGAAAAAACGAACTTTTATTTTAGAGGAACATCACCCTAAGCTGTTGCCATGTAAATTTTTTTCTGGTACAGTCATTCCACAGTTGTGAGTCACCCATAGTCACGGGGTAAATCACTTCCTGCAAAAATATTCAATATGTGATAAATATATTTACTATTTTAAATGTGTCCACCTCATCATAACAACTCTTGCCACATACTGTTATGGGATTTGTCAGCTCAAGATCGTATTGAAAAAGGTGGAAACTTTCGTAAAATATTCATCAATACCGGTAAATATATTTAGCACCCGGGTAAAAGTATGTAAATATGCCTAAATATATTTAATATATTTAATAAATTTGAAGTGATTCGCCCCGTGCCCATAGTTATGGTTCAACATTAGTTTAAAACATCTGTTTTAGCAGAATAAATTCTTGCCTTCCATCATGTTTCAGTTTCTGGTGTCTACATTACACCAGAAAAATAAATATATTAGAAGTTAACTAATTATTCTACCCAAAAAAGAGACCGTTGATCCATTACTTTGCTGTGATTGTATTCGCCTGATACCGGCATTCATGTTAGGTTTCATCGCCCATGAAATTGGTCAACAAATGTTTATACAACTTTCCGGCAACATTGTTTTGTTCGAGATGACCTTTTCTATTTTCCGTTGCAAAGATAGATAATATGATTCACTAATATTATATTATAATAATATAATAAGTGGTTCTCAATCAATTCGTAAATGTAAACTGACGTAAACTAACTTTTTTGAACGACTCGCTCACACCAATCGCTGTTGTCTGCTGCACTGAGGACACGACAAACATTTAATTGGAAAAATCCAGTGATTTATAAATTCCGATACATGCGAAAAAACAGGTCAATAGTTCTATTTAACCTCTGTTTTGTGAGGAGATGCTCGATGCCTGGCACATTTATGATGTACGTTAAAAATCCCGTACACTTAAGTTTCTGGAAGGCAAATTTAAATTGATTTGATGAGACGATATTTGAAACATTTTTTCTCCAGTGAGCAGTTTTTCAATAAAAACGGCTTTAAAATACTTCGTTTCTTTACCAGTGTGTCGATTGCTAGTGGTTGATAATATGGTCAATCTAAGATGGTAACCGGTTTGGATTACACCAAAGCAAAGACCTGAGAGCGTAAGGTATAAACGACAGTCCAACCAATGCAACTTAACACAGTCTGTTATATAATTCGCTCGGTAAGAAATAGTTTCAGATTCTTACGAGTGGTGAATGATCCGTCGGTTAAACTACTCTATAATAAACTCAACAACAACAACAACAACAACAACAAATAGCTTCAGATCATCAGCCAGTAAAATGAGTTTTAAGCCAGGCGGGATAATGCAGCAGACTTCACTAACAAATAGTGAAAACATCTACGGTCCTAGGTTACTCCCCTGTGGAACATCAGGAAAGCTAATGAACCAAATGTTTCCGAATTTGACACAGACTGAGCGATGATAAATGAAGTAAGATTTCAGCCGTTCAGTAAAATGCTATGAACCACCAAGATGTTCAGTTTTAGCCAACACTATTGTTTGATCGACACGATCAAACACTGCTTTGGAGTCAGTATAAATAGCGTGCACCTGCACGCTAGTTTCCATTTTTTAAACACAATGTGATGTAAACTAAAGTAAGTTTGTTGTACCTATGTAGAAGCTGATTCATACAGATGTAGCCGCGTAGCAGGACATTCCCATTTTTTCTAGACTTAATGCTGCTGCGTGTTACTCGACAATAAAATTCCCCGGTACCAGCCAAGATGTGATCTGTACAGTACACCATCAGCGGCCAACACCAACATGACTACTATCCTTTCACGGCTACCTTTGAGGCTTTCTGATCAACTGCAGTGCAGTTCTGATCAACGCACTGGCTACTCTTACGACCATGAATCGGAGCGTACTATTCAGCTTCGCACAATACCGTTTTATTCGCAGCGCTTCGATCCAGACTGGGGCTGCATATCGCAGTAGTGACAAAAGTACACTGGCTAGCAGTCGTTGCTGGGCCCGTAGTTATATGGCATGATTCTGTCCTAAGACATTCAGACTAGCAAGTTGACAGTATTCACTACACTTTCATAAGCATAGTCAACGTGGCCGTTGTAGTGCAGCCTGTCATCAATTATCACTCCAAGATGGTTAAGAACACATGCTACTTGACATTTGAGGTAATGACATGCTGTATGGATTTGTAATTACTGGCCATCAGGACCTTCGTTTTGTGGTGTGCTATTGGAAATTTCGCCCCGCCCATTAAATCGTTCTTAACGTCTCGGTTGTCAACATTTGGAACATTTTGCTAATCACCGATAACACAATGACATCAGCAAAGCTGACAATAAGTAGCAGTTGCAATCAATATACCGTTGTACATGTCGTTCCAAAGCGTTGGGAACTCCCGCCGTGATGTTCATCGTCTTTCGTCCCTCGGCGATCACGAAAACAGCACTCGATTCTGAAAGTAGCTCTTCAGCATTCTGCATTGATATCCCGGGACCTACAATCTATGCAGCAACTCGGCGACTCCTTTTCGAATTTGTTTAGACTACTTCCCGGCTCTCTTGGCCATTATCGGAATAGCATCTATCGTAGACTTCCCTTTCCGGAATTCTAACTGCAGGTTTGACAGACCGTGTTCACTTTCTGTGTAGCTCATATTAGTCTGTTCATGATGATGATGATGATTATTTTGAGAACGTGTTTCCGGCAGACATATCGATCTGTACGCTGCTGAATATTCTCCAGCTATTCGAGGCTTCGACAACAGCGTAAGCTTCTGGATCTGCCACCCATCCGAGAAGCTACAACCCTTCACGCAGGACTGCCCCGTACATGTCCGGAAACGCTTTCCAAGTAACAATTTGGATTTTATTACACTCTTATGATTGCATCTAGGACCGAAATCGGCCATAAAAACGGACAAAAGTGTACAGTAAAACACACATTGTTGCTTGGGTTGTATTGCTGCAGTGCGGTGGTTGCTAAGTATCTCGTTCCAGCAGTAAGCTGGGTCTTTTCTCTGCTCCAGTTTCCTCGCAACGCATGCCTTCACCAACGTAGCCACCAACTCGTCCGCATTCATGATTGGTATTTCACTGTCCACCCTAATGGTAACTACTGAAAATACAAAGTTTATATGCACTTGATGCTAACCAAATTGTATATGAAGAAAACTTATTTTTCACTTCGATTAACTTCTATAAACAAACCCAAGGAGCGCCCATGGGACATCTAACCTTCACTGTGCTATGGAAGCTATGAAAATTTTTCATGACAAACATCGCAATAAATTGAGATATAAATTATGATAATTCTTGAAAAATTTTGAGATCACACAGCATAACTACCCATGGATGCATAGTTGACGTATAAACCAATTTCATTAAAATCTACTTTTTTGTTGTGTATGATACACAAAATACACATAAAAATAAACATGTTTTGTTTCAAAAGATTGCGGCAATAATGGAAAAACCATCTGACGTAAGAGCTACTTCTATGCAATAATGACGTCTCTCCATACAGTTTGCAATCCATACAAAGAAACATCCACAATTGAACAAATTTCCCGTTATACACTGCCCGTGTATCACCTCAAAATTCGCGAAGCCATAACTATCAACCCTAGTAGCACAGTTGTTATAAACTAGTTGTGGTAACCGATTAATGACTAATTTCAGTTATAAATAGGTTGCGGCAATCAGAAATGACAAAATTGTGCTACTAGGCAACAAGTTCATCTCTTGAATTAGAATTCTTATTATTAACCCTTCATTCCCTACTTCATTTTTATCACCCGAAAATTTGCTTTCAATATTTTTTCATTAAACTTGAGAAACTTCCCGAAAATCTTTTTCTACATCAATTGCTATCTTGTGAAGTGCTGATGTTTTTTGATTTGCGACATGACATATTTTACTGATGCTGAAATGTCCCGCTATTGGAACCGGTTCCGGATGCCCAGTGTCATCCAGGATCCGCATCCTCATATCGACGTCAACAGTTGGATGGAATGGGATGCTTGTGAAGATTCAACAATCTACGTGCTGGTATGTTGCATTTTCAAATTTTATTGTTATTCAAGTTTTTATTATTTTCTACAAATTAGAATCCAAAAACAAAAACTATTTGTTCAACATATAATATAATACAGTGGCAGAGAAAAACTGATGAATTGGGTGCTACTGTTACAGGGAATACAGCTGATATGACCAACTACGAACGTAGCAGCCTAGTTTTTACGCCAAACTATGCATATGAAGGTTCATCAAAACGACTGATTATTCACAAAAACTGGCGTAGGCGTTTTTCAGATAAAATAAACTTGCATTGAATTACAAAACCTTGTCGGCCCATTTCTCATAAATAATCGTTATTGAAATGTCAGATTATTTAGTTGAAAATGTTAACTGATACGGTTATTTATCTTAAAACAATATAAACGCGTTTTCCCAACAACGATGGTGATGGTTGTTACGTCAACTATGCATCCATGGGTAGATAAGGGGACCCAGGCTAATATTCCAAATTTACACACTTATGATTCTTTTAGTTATATCAACTTATTTAGGACTTGCACTGTACCTATATCATTTTTATCTGAATCGTAGAGTTTGCAGTTCCACTAAGATTGGCGTCGATATTACATTTTAAAATTTTTGTGTGACTGGTAGCACTACCCAGCTAGCATTTTCACATGTATAAAAAAGGTACAAGTCAGCATTACGTAGAGATATACATGCTAAATAAATCGTATTCCATGCGCAAAATTGGCATATACGTACTATTTTGGAGGCGATATACGTGATTACGAATGATTTTGAGCGTTACGACTATATAAGTATTTATATACGATAATATCCGATTAAGTGCGAGTCGCTCCGTACTACTCTACGATTTTGTGCTGAAAATCGTATGTATGTCAGTCATTATCATTATATACGACAGAAAATCAACTTGCTCCCACTTTATCCAGCTTTAGTTACGATTTCGAGTTTGTTAGGAGATATTTACGATAGTTTTCGTACATTGATATACGAGTTGGTGCTAGCAGGGTAGTCAACTTCAGGAAACTGGCTTGAAACTATTATGTTAACGTTATGACAGGCTTAACGATCTTGTTCAAAACCTAAAATATTTATCATTAGAGGTATAACTTATGATTTAACGGGAAAAATAAATTTTACTAATCTGGGTTATCATTTACCATTTATAGTGACATATTGATTTGAAACATAATGGTCTTTCAACTAACATACGGACAGCCAGTTAAAATTATGACATTTAGAATATCAACTAGCCAGCGACCTCTGTCTTCTGCACCTCACGAGTTCTTTTTGACGCTCTGCTTATCAGTTATTTCTATACTTGACAGCATTACAATCGAAAATATGTAAGGAATTGCACGCAACTAATGAATGCAAGGCAGAAAATAAACAATTTTCGGATCAGACAGTCGCTGAAAAAACACTAAGAATTGCTGCGTCAGGTCACAAGCATGAATATTCCGTCGACCCTGCCCAGGTAACCAATAAGCATTTCCAATGCAATTTAAAAGCAAGCCAATAAGCATTTAAGTTGCCTTAAATGCTACTTAAATGCTATTTTGGCAAAATATGCGGCTACTTTACTGCTAGTCCTCTTATAGTGCTGACAATGCTTATTTGCAGCTAGTTACCAACAAGAAGAATTTAAATAGAATTGTGCATGCCAATTTACAACAGTTATGCAGTCAAAAAGCTGATAAATAACAACCTGCAGTATAAAACGCCAGGGATGCTAATAAACGACTGATTTACTGCTTATTTTAATGCTTATTGGTTACCTGGGTGGTTTTATAAGACATCAGTTATGAATAAATTCTTGCACATACCATCACTACGTATGTTCGTAATGTTCCGAAATGTTCAATTATTCTATTGCCGATTAATCGGTGAGCATTGTCTGCACTAATCGATTAATTCAACTATCCGTAGTAGCAGTATTGGATTAAAATATTTATTGGAATATCTTTTTTATTCGATTAATCGCATCAAAGAATTACGGATACAATCAGACAAGAAAAGGGATGGTCAATCCTTTTTCAATAAGGCTATTACGAATATTTTATAAAGTTTTTGTCCTTCCGGTGTTCGGCCACTGAAGGGGGGGGGGGCGCAAAAAAAACAAACATGGGTTTTAAGAATTTTTATTTAAGGTTTAAACTGAAAACCGAATCTATTCTTGCTTATAATATATACGTTATTATTTTCTATGCAAAAAAAATACGAAAAATGACAAAAACGAAGGAAAAATTTTTTGAACGATTTTCGGAAATTCCATCGTTCGAATTTCCATTTCTGTTTCGTGCTAGAAGCGTTAATTCAACTCGGAGACTCATTTTTGGAGTTTTTCAGACTGTAGATCCCACAGACAATTGATTTTATAAAAAGAAATTTGACTCATATCCTACAAATTATTTTTTTGCCCCCCGATTTTTCAAGTCAATTTCCAAGGGGAGGAGGGGGGTGACAAAAACTTTAAATACGATTTGCAATGGCCTAACTGCTCGTTTTTAGGCCATCAAATTGGACTAAGTTCACTATTTTAAACGATAAAATCGAATGAAGAGGAGAGATAATTTTACTTTTCTACAAAACGGTTTAATTTCAGGACATCAACTTGGTCTAGATTCAATCGAAATGTATAATCTATGATATGTTGGACGGGGAGACCTTGTCACTTTTTTTTCTAAAATCTGTTGTCACGGTCTTGGGAAGCAAAAGCGTGCTTACATGTGATTGGCTGATTGACTAATTCTGATAGTGCTTGATATTTATGCTTATTTCAATAATGGTTTGCTGACTGGGATCCTTTTTCCATGCAAATCAATGTGTATAAGATTTTGCGATCAATCAGTGCAAAAATATTGAAAAATAGCAAGTAAATCTCTGAGTTATTAACGTTCAAAACCTGATCACTTTTCATGTTTAGATTTTTAGGAATAGCACCTACTATTCTGTAAAACGTAGTGGTATAACAAAAATTCAAAAAAATCTTGTTTTCATCATTTACTGTAGAATGCCTCATAAGGGTTTTTGGTGTCAAAATGTCAAAAGTGCCTAAGCAAAGCTATCAGCTTAATGATTTAGTTGAAGCATTTACATCATACTTGTTCGTTATTCGTTCAACACGCAACGTGCATCGCAACGTGCCCTGCGCTCAACCGAGCTACTGCCACCGAGATTCCATCGGACCACCTTTGGATCCTATGAGCCAATAACTGCCTGCATCCGGACTTTTTGTATCGTGGAAAGTTTATTTGAATTTAATGATCACATAAATTTGCTCAAAAATTGTATAATGTTAGCTTTCTATAAACCGACCAGAAATATTCAATAAGATAATCCATGTCAGTTGATTTTTACAAATAAACAAATAAACAAATAAACACTAAAATACTAACATACTCCTTTGTTCACGTATAATTTAACTACTTGCCAGGGTTTATAATGAAAAATTGCTTCACAGCTGAACAATGAAGTCGTGCTTAGCTTGCTCCTACTCCGTCTGTCAATTTGCAGGTTTTATAGAACTCACGTAAACCAAATAAATGCGTTATATGTCTGTTTCATTTAGGATTTGGCTATACTGAGAAAATATTTTTTTTGCAATCGTTTTTTTTTTTTGTTTAGTGGGATAAAAGTTTCAGTAAATGCAGTAAAGTAGTACCAATATAATGAATACGTTGCAAAATTAAAACACTATCCAGCGGAACGTGGGTGTTAAAAAGTAAGAGGTCATATCAAAAGCTTATTAATCGCTGTCACGTCTCTAATGACATTGAATAAATATAAAGTAAAAGGAGTTTTTTTTCTAAAAATACAGCGGAATAATTCAATTAAAAGAAGCAATCACCTTAATTGCCAGTGGCTGATGAAAAACACATTTCACAATCACCAGTTTTCTGAAACCGGTTAATTAAAATGATGATATCGTAGCCACGAACCACACAAATCGTCATCTTCCGCACCGGTTGAACTACCACACCAGAGAGTAAGTATCAGTATCAAATTTAAACCGCCTGACCGCACACTGCTGATTTTGCTTCCTTTATTGCAGCTCTCTACAGCGCAGCGCAAGTAGAAACTGGTTCACCAGCAACCACGTACGAAGACGCACACGCTTAAAAGTAAGATTCTTGCAACCAATTTCCACAATTATAATCAATCACTTGTGCTCGATATCGTGGATGATAACCCGCATTAACACCGGAAAGCAATGTTCACACTATTGAATTTTTATGCCCGCTCACACAGAGCCAGTAGCAGTAACATCCAGTAGGCCAACAATGGGCACCTCAATTAGCATATCGTATCGTATGTGTACATATTTCTTTCGTTTTGCCTCCAATGCACATTCTTCCGGCAGACGACTGCGCTTGTCTTCTCTTTAGCAACTCGATTCTGTTCGGAAGATTCTTCCTGGAATGCATTTCTTTCTTCTCGCGCTAGCCCACGGTTGTTAGCCTGCATTTGTTTCAACAAACCATACTTAAGCGAGGTGGAACATCGTCTGGACTCGGCTGGGTGAATTTAACCAAAAGTCAACCAACAACCCGTGAGTCACGACATAAGCTCACGCACGCAGATCTTCGCTGATAACACAATAATAATCAGAACAACACCCGGAAGAAACACACTACAAAAGGCTTGAGTTCTTTACAAAACACCTGACCAACACACTAGCACAGCAAACAACCGAACGAACCGTCTACAAGCACGAGCTGAAGCCAACTGATTCATCCTATCGCCGCAGCTGGACTGTATTCTGTATCGGATCGGGTGCGTGAACGTGTATGAAAGTATGAGCTTTTCCGAAGTGGAACGAACGAACGATAATCAACAAAACAGCAACAACACCAAGCAGATCGTCGAAAAGAGTAAAACGAAACCAACCCGAAGTCCAGCCGAAGTGGAATGTAAACAAATGGTTCATGCAGTTGCACAATACTGCCGTCTGTACGAGTACGAGCGATTGTAATGAATTTACACGAACAGTGTACGAAGTGAACACTTTAGGTTGGTAACTCTGGCTGCCGGAAAGTTCATACGTTTTATTCGTTTTATTTGATAAATTGAGCAACTGAGTATATTTCGGCGTAAAGTGGACGGATCTAGACGGTTGGAAATACCGGTATATTCTTTGTTTAGTGGTTTATGTTGTATTTTAAGGTTTCTAAAACATGAGAACGAAATACAATTAGTTTCCAGGTATTACGCAAGGTCACTGTGATAATATAAACTGCGATAAAAAGGCAAAACCCACGAACGAGTCTGAAAGATCAGTTGCGCAGTAAAACCAGTGTTTAGTGAAACAGTGCAAGTTGTTTTTTTTACTTTTGTCTAAACTTGTGAAAAAAATGCAATGACTTTATCTAACCAGCGAGATGCACAAAAACAATCCCAGCTGACTCTTCTCTCAGGTTTTCCATCAAGTGGAAGCTTTGGTCATCCTAGACGTGGAAGAAGCGACAGCAGACTACTTCCCTACGGTTCGAACGTCCGTTCCAAACTCCATGATACCGGTCTTCAATTATTTCGAGGGCAGTTCGCCTAGGAAGATTCATAGACAATAGATAGAGACGAAAACTAAAAGCAACCCAAGAACTTCGAACTCCCTGGAACGTTTTCAGAACAAACTCAACGGATTGCTAAAAGGAGTTTGTAACATGTGACTATGTCTCATAGTAAATGTAAATAATGTGTCATTAAAATTGTATTTTGTATTTGCATGTTAGGAGTTAGGCTAGAAATATTGTTAAACTTATAAATTAAATTCCCTATCGAGACGCCGCGGTTACCAATGGCGACAACATTCGGACCGACCGGTAGCAGAGGAGTGGCGTAACGCTGAGTTCCGCCGAAGCCTGCGAGAGGGCGTTGCGAGCATATCGAAAGGAGACGGGGCTTTTTGTTCGGATAGTTGAAGCGATCGGACGTGTCTCGGCTATTCTACTATACTCAGTAATGCCACGTGTTGACTGTTTCGGTCGAAAGGTTCAGAAACTTACTAGAGTTGTGTCGCGAAGTGCCGTGCGGGAAGCTTCGATCCGTCATTCTGGACGAGGTGCGTCCTGTGCAGTGGAACGAGTATCCGTAGGCCGTGTGGCCGTGTAGTGCATGAAGATAAAACTCCGCCATCCCAGTGTTCAGAGTAAAGCTTTCCTAAATATTCCGGTGTGCCAATCAACAAGTGAAAAGTTGCCACAAGTCGCCGAGAAGCATCCCCCGTTGAGTAGCGAGCCAGTGCTACTCCGGTTGTAATCTCAGATTACAGCTTGGTTCGACTCATGCACCTTCCAGCATTGGACAAAAGGTAGGAGTCAAAATGAATACTTGTCAAGCACAGCTACCAATACCCCCCCCCCCTTCCTTTCCACTCTTCCCCTCCTTCACCAAAACAAAAATTTTCATTTCTGTCCCCTACCGTCTCTTCATCAATTGTAGAACCATCGTTTCAAAAAAATATTAATATATATGTATGACCTCATTTCAAGGTCAAGACTAAAAACTTTAGATTAGTCTATAGTGATGATGTCGCTATAGGCGCATAAAATTCTACACTAAACTCACAACAGTTAGCTTCTGGCGCTAGCATAACGCTTACAGTCCATATATACCAGCGCCAGGGAAGCCAAAGGTTGTCAGTGTGCAAATCAAAAGAATCATTTAGTTGGGAAACTATAGTGGTGGTGTCGCTACCATATTAGGTGATTTTAATTTGAAATTTTATCCAAGAATTCCCGAAAAATTTGTTCCTGAATGGATGTCTGTTCTCTGTGGTATTATTGTTTAACGGCAACCTATTATACAGGATGAACCATCACTGCATGCTACATTTTGGACCATATTAAAAACTCTTGGACCTGTGCCTGATCCTGTAAAAAAAATTTGTAATTCAAACGGGTTATGATCGTTACATCGCGCTCAGGTCTATATCAGACTAAAACGTCTCAGAACTCGAAAAAGAGTATAAACTTCTCCATGGTCGTTGAGCAGCACCTAACGGATATAGATCTCTTTTGAGAAACAAGGACTGGAAAGATTTTAAGCATTTGATAAGACGATCGAGTAAATCCTCTCCCGCAACAAGTGCTAAATTGCACTCAGCATTCACCTGCATCTATGCAGAAGTCAATTCCTAGTTAATTAGACGAGAAAATTTCGTTGCAGTTCCAGGAGCGACTTGTACAACTTATTAAAGGTGAAGGACAGGAAGACCATGCTTTAGTTCATTCATCACTAAGTTAGTTCCATGTTATGTACCTGCAAAATTCGGAACAATTTGCCCTTTTTGCTTTATGACACATTCCGCCGTGACGTTACAACGTTTTGACTCTTCTTTGCACAGTATTTGTGCTTCAGCTGGGAAAATCGTTGAGAAACCCCCAAATATTATTATATATTTGGAAAGAGCATAAAATTTCCTATTAAAAGTGCACAAATTAATAGCATTTGCTTTACCTAGATTGTTTTGGAAAGCAAATATGTAACGTGACGTTACAACGCGCCAGAAATTCGTCTGTTGGTTCTTCTGTTCAAAAACATGAAAATTCTGCTCTCTTTCAAATTTTATCTAAAAACTTTCTTCTATGATTTGATAAGAGATGAATACTGAACAACTTGCCATGTACAGAATTCCGATAATCAGTGAAGTTAATTTTTAACGAGCTTTTACTTTTCGTGACGTTACAACGCTCTGTTTTACACAGAGAGGGTCGTAGCTCCGTTGTAACGTCACGAAAAATCTGTTCAGTTCATATTCGTTAATTATCGCTGTTGCTGCCTTCTGTATATAACAGATAATCCAAAGACGTATTGTTAGTATGTCTTTCACCATTTTGACTACGTAATTTTGGGGTTGTTCACAAATTACGTCGCGCAGTAGGAGTAATTCTAAGAAAGTGAGACATAAGTAATATCATCGAAACCTTAAGACATAGCATAATAGTTGCTTCTAGAAAGTTTCTTCATTTAAAATGCACTTTCCAGTGGTGAATAAATATTCGGACATTAGGGTGTCCTCAAGCAGATACAAATAATATTTTCTTTATTTTAAGTCAGAAATGATTGCTGTCAACAAAAAACTTGTAGCAAAACTAATTTTAAGAAACTTTGTTGAATACTGAAGATTTCTATTTCTTACATGAAAAAAGTTATATAGAAAAACTCTTAGGGACACCCTTAAAAATAGTTTTTTTTGTCTAGCGCTTTAATAACGCTTCGTATGCCTTGCAAATGTTGTAAGAAATTGGTGATCTAATTAAATTGCCCATTTTTGTCGGAAATAGTAGAGCTCTATCTTTTTCCCTTTAGAAGCTATCACTGTTTTTTTTTACATGTACTCTTCAAGGGGGTGTATCTCGAGGGAGAGCAGCTATGAGCAGCTAAACTCACTTGTTTTTTGTGAGTCAATTTATGCTGTATTCCACCATGTACAACTTAGGGTAGAACACTGTGGAAAATCTAAAAAAAGTTATTATGAAGGCAACCGTAGGTGAACATGTAGAAATAAACGAAACAAGGGATAGCTCCTAAAGGAAAAAAGATAGATCTCTACTATTTTCGACGAAAATGTGTAATTTAATTCGATTACCAATTTCTTAGAACATCTAAAAGGCGTACGAAGTGTTATTAAAGAGATAGATCGAAAAAAAAACTATTTTTAAGGGTGTCCCTAAGAGTTTGGCTCTATAACTTCTTTCATGTAAGAAATAGAAACCTTCAGCAATCAACGAAATTTCTTGAAATTAGTTTTTCTACAAATTTTCTGTAGACAGCAATCATTTCTGACTTGAAAAAGAGAAAATAATTTTTGTATCTGCTTAGGGACACCCTAATGTCCAAATGTTTTTTCATCACTAGAAAGTGCTTTATAAATGAAGAAACTTTCCTGGAGCAACTATTATGCAACTATTACCTTAAGACATAGGTTTTGATGCTATTACTTATGTCGCACTTGTTTTGAATCCGTTCGGCTGCCCGCCGTGACGTTACAACGCAAGCTTCAATCAGTTGTAACTTAGGTTCTACTTAACTTATCTTCATTCTTTAGGCTCCGTTTTAAAGGTATTTTTGAGTAGAAAGAGAATACGGATTATTAGATTGTTCGAATTTGTGCTTTTCTGCGAAAGCGAAAAAGTACACCTTTTTCGTGACGTTACAACGCAAAAAAATGGCCCTATTTAATCCACTTGAAATACAAAATAACTGCAAAATTACATCCAAACTATTTTTGGAATTGATTCAGCATATATTCCTCTGTAAGTTGGTCGAAAACAAGTGATATTATTAAATGTTTTAGCGCACTGTAGCAACATTTTTAAAAATATCACGAAAAATCATTTATTTCTTGTAAATTTCATTTATTTTCGATGTACGTTTTATATAACTTTCGAAAATGCTAGAATGTCAATTATGGCAGTTTTTAAAGGTTCAAACATTGCCCAATCATGGAAAAATATTCAACTATGCTAAAAGCAACTTTTATAAAATGTCTGATTGGTATACCGGCCCGCGGAATGTGTCTTATGGAAAAACTTATGCTATATTCTACGTTTACCGGAGAATTCACGTTCCCAGTTTCTACTGAAAATTATGTAAAACACTACCGACAACTACACAAAAAAGATAAAAGAAGTGTTTCTAAACAACTTAATATGAATCAGATGTTATTGGCAGGACATAAGCATGATTTTTTTCGACAAGGTCGAATATACAAAAACTGGCTGCATAACATTCTAAGTGTAAGAACAATTAATAATAGTTTAAACATATTTTAATATTTTTCTTTATACAGAGTTCATCATTAAGAAGCCGGAGAAAAGTGATACAGTACTAGTGATCGACATCGGACCGGGTAAAGTCCGGAAAGTCCGGTCCGATGTCCGGTCCGAAGTCCGATCGGAACGAAATTTTAGAGTCCGATTTTTTATCGGACCGGAACCGGAACGAAGCGTTCCGGAACCGGACCGGACCAGGTCTTCCGTTGAAAGTCCGGAAAAGTCCGGAGCACTTTTGATCGTAAAACTGACCGCAATGGAAACGATGACTAGAACTTGCTTTCTATGTTTAAAACTAATTTCCTTTAACTTCCTCAGTATTGAGGAAAGACAATAATTTCGCTAGCAATAATACACTTTCTGTTGAAGGCTCCAAAACAAGTCCAACGAATCGATTTATTTTTGAAAAATTAGCAAATATCTGTGGGTCTTAAAACCGAACGTTTCGCAGCATCGGTTCGTGCCTTATGATCCCTCAAAATTTGATTTCAAAGAACTAATTTTAAAAGTTATGTAATTATAGCACTTCATCTTTTCGGTAATGCCATAAGTAACCGATATTCACGCTTATGGTCCAATATGAAAGATAACTCAATAGTTTCATCGGATTCTTCAAAATTATCGTATAGGTTTGGGCCGAAGAGCCTCAGATTTTCATGAAATTTTGCTTACGAGCATAGGATTTTAACTTTTTAATGAAAACAATATGTTGTCCTATTTTCCCAGAAAACTCCACTAGAAATTTTTCGATTTTTTCGAACACAGCTCCTTTCGAAAGTTTATAGTTTTAAAACCAAGCATTGCAGAACAATTTTTTTTAAGAAAATGCGATAAAATTTTCTCAGCAATCCAGGAAAAATATTAGTTGGAACAAGCTTTCCACATCATTTTCTATGACGGTGCAAAATTCTAAGGAAATGTTGGAAAGCCCATGTTCTAAGTCTTAAGAAATTTTGAAATATAGTGGACTCTCGGAAAAGTTAAGTAAAGAAATATGTAGCAAGATCTTTATGAAATAATGCTTCCCTACGATAACACTGAACCTTGTCGTGGTGTAGGGCTTTGTGGGTATATGTCAATATACTTTTGTGATTTCAAGTGGAACTCGGGGTAGTGGAACTCGGGTGTTGCGTTGTTCAGAAAGTGCTTTTATTCCGTTTAAGAATAAGGCCAGTATGGGGATCTCTGATAATTAATAGATGAATGTTTTTGGGATTCATCCATATTTATCACAGCTGTCACAAATATCTCCGAAAAATGTCGGATTGGTTGGGTCGATCGGAGGCTTAGGCTTAGTAAGGGGATGTAAACGGGATACCAGATCCTGTTGGATGCCGAAGGACCACTCTACAATGTTTACGGGTATAATAATAGAAGTGCTTAGGTAGCAGATGGGAAAATTAGGTCAATTCGTGACGTGTGTTCTAGTCTCGGCTGGTCGGTGCTGCTAGATAGTCAGTAGGATTTTTGCACTGGCCCGTGGCTGACCTGTGCTCTAATGGCCGGCCGCGGGGTCTGCCGATAGAGAGGGGTTGAGTCTTAGAGAGACGTTTAAGCCCACAGCTTTACTGCACTAGCTCTTTGGTCTCGAGCGTTGGAAGGCGGGTGCGTCTCTATAAAGCTTTATAAGCTTTAAAACTTCTGTCGACTACCGCGAACGTCCGGGTTGTACCGCGCTCAATTTACTTTGTATCTTGGGACAGTGCATAAATGCTGGGGGAATGAAAGATTCAATTTGCCCTGATAAGTTGATAACCGCCAATGCTCCGAAATTTGTCTTTCCTATTAGTTCATTTGTCGTTGTTTGTGTTAGAAAATAGAAAGCGGGCGCGCGGTTGATGACCGGTGTCAGGCGGTTTTACAACTCAAGTATGACCGCATTTCAAGGTCAAGAATAAAAACATGAGATTAGTCTAACTCAAGTAGTACAAAAAGTCCAAAGCACATTTACAAATTCGATCTATCATTTTTCTTCTCATCATCATCATCGTCATCATCATTATCATCATCATTATATTTAAAATATGGCATTCCGGCCTTTGGCAGAGAGATCTTAGAGTCAGTTCATGGAGTCTGCGCAGGGCCGGAACGCCTTCGCCTGCGGGCAAATGCGTGACGGCTATGCTTGGGACTCTACCTGTTTTTAAGTGGGCGACATTGCCTGTCTCGTCAGGAAAAACTGATGTTTGAGGTCTCCCTGACACTTTGTTGACATCACAAAAGGGCCCAGCGCAGAGTGTTATATGCTACTAGCTGACCCAGCAAACTTCGTCTGCCACAAATTAAAATGTGTTGTACATAAATCGTGAATCTGTCACAATCTCAAGTTTAGCAAGTTTCTGAGCAGCTCAACCTAAGATAACTCATTTTGGCAGTTACGTCACTATGAGAGCATGGGTAGTTTAATTTACAAATTTTCAATTTTTCCTCACAATAAAGTAGAAAACAATCCCCCTGTTAAGCGGATAGCACTTAAATATTCGCCGTGATTGTATAACATTTTGCTGAATACCATTTCGCGAAAAACCTTCCGCGGAATGTCCCATTTCACGGAAAACCTTTTCATGAAAAGTACCATTTCGATCCTCGGGGTGATCCTCTGCTCACTCGTTGTCGCTCGTTCGGACCCAACTGAAGGAAAGTAATAGAGGTAGACCTAGGAAAACAAATCAACCTAGACAGAGCTGATTTCTGCGGGGGGCTGCAGAAAGTTTTTGGTGGTCTTGTTATTGTCTGTTATGTTTTATGGAAGAGTCTAAGATTTCTCGAGTTCTATTAGTTTTCGAGTTACGTAAAAGCTTCTGTTTTGTTTGTATGAGAGTTCTTATTCCCCTACCACAGGGAAGAGGGGTCTCAAACTATCACAAAAAAAATCCTGCCTACAAAATCCCCCACATGCCAAATATGGTTCCATTTGCTTGATTAGTTCTAGAGTTATGAAGAAATTTGTATTTCATTTATATTGGAGCCCCCCTCCTAAAATGGGGAGGGGTCCTAATTTACCATAGAAAAAATTCTTACCTCCAAAAACCTTCACATGCCGAATTTGGTTCCATTTGCTTGATTAGTTCTCGAGCTATGAGGAAATTTGTATTTCATTTGTATGGGAGCCCTCCCTCCTGTAGGGGGAGGGGTCATAATTCCCCTCCTAAAGAAGGGTGCACCATTGAAAAAAATTTATCTCCAAAAATACCCATATGCCAAGTTTTAATCTATTTGCCTGATTAGTTCTCGAGTTATGCAGAAATTTGTGTTTCATTTGTATGGGAGCCCTCCCTCTTAGTTGGGGGAGGGGTCTCTAACCATCATAAGAACCTTCCTCGGCCCCAAAAATCCTACAATGAAAATTTTCACGCCTACATGCAAATTTTCACGCCGATCGGTTCAGTAGTTTTCGATTCTATAAGGAACATACCGACAGACAGACAGAAATCCATTAGGTATAGAAGATTAAGCGACCAGTTAGATAACCCGAAAAAAAGAAAAAAAAAGAAAAAAACATCTTTATGAAATAATACTTAGTTCCTTTCAGTAAATTTAAAATAGTCGGTTATACTAGTTAACTTTTGATTTTTCGTAATCCACGCCAACGTTTTGATAATGTTCGCTTTTATTTTTCGTCCCTGCTGTTCCTTCTTTTGTATTTAAAATTCAATCTAAGTTTGTGCTTTTCCAGTATGTTATCAAAAATCCTGAGATAAGTATATGCCCATATTGAACTGTTGCTACAACTGTCCGGTACAAGAGTTTGATTTAATCCCAGTTATGATGAGACTCTCTAAGAAATTGTGAAAAGACGTCAAGAAATCGAAAAAGGAGAAATAAAGATAGAAGGAAAACACACGTGTGTGAATGAACGCTTTGGATAACCAAAAAATTTAAACTCTCAGAAAAGTTAAGGCAAAAATTAACTTTTTAGAGTGTTGCATGGGAGCTAATATTCGCTTAACTTTTCTGAACAATTGATTTTTCAGAGAGTTAACTTTTCCAAGAGTCCACTGTATTTTGTTCTTATTTGATAATTCATTTATCTGTTAGTGTCAAAAATTTTACTGCAGTGGTTTTATTTTTCTACAGGAGTTTTCCACCACCATGAGAAATATTTTTTCCAACTGGTATTTTTGCTAAGTGGCTGAGAATTTTTTTTTCCGTTTCATAAAACAAATTGTTCAAAAGTTATAAAATTTTGAAGCAAGTGATGTCCGAGAAAACTGGAAAATTTGATTTGAAGTTTCCTGAGAAAATAAAAAATCGCGAATTTAAATGTTCCACAGAATGTTCCACACATTCAAAGCTTTGCCTTTGACATTTACCTATTTTTTAAAAATTGGTCAATTTTGCATCCGGACAATTTCGGACTTCCGGACCGGAATCGGACCGGAACCGGAACAGAGCTAAATCGGACCGGAACGAAATCGGACCTAAAAAATTCGTTCCGATTTTTTACCGGACCGGACCGGACCGGAACCCGGACTTCAATTTTCGTTCCGATGTCGAACACTATACAGTACAACATGCGATGAGCTTTGATGAGGTTTGCCAGTATTTGAGTGATGATGAGGACAACGTAATGGAGTTCTAGGCTGAAATTGATTTTTTCAATGACCAGCTGTCGCAACAGAGCTTCGAGATACATGACAATAACAACAACAACCGATATTCATCTGAAAACCAACAAAAAATAGCTTCCGAACATTTCGATGATACAAAGGGTTGGTAAGTTGTTATTTTTAAATATTCCTTTTCTCAATATTGTTTTTGAAATACACATATCCTAGATTCGAATGGTGGTAACTGGTAAGATTGAAATTTATGACAGTAAAATAGAGAACAGCCATGTTTCACACCAAAGTCGAAGCAGTAGATTACAAACCAGACTCGCAAAGCTAAATAATATGCAAGACTTGGAACAGACTGAAATTACTTTGACCAAACTCGCGTTGGAGGGACGGTACGGGAAAGTAATGTAAATTTTTTGGGAATGGAGGGGAAAGAGTGGAAAGGAAGGGGGGGAGTAATAGGTAGCTACGCTTAACAAATTGTCGTTGTGACTCCTAGTTTTTGTCCAATGCTGGAAGGTGCATGGGTCGAACCAAGCTATAATCTGAGATTATAACCGGATTTGAACCCACAACACCCGCCAGGGCGTGTGGCTCGCTGGTACCCGTGTACCTTTGAACCATAGACCCTTCCACCCTTTCCACTCCATTCCCAAAAAATTTTCATTACTTTTCCCTACCGTACCTCCATTAATTGTAGAGCCATCGTTTCAAAACATATTAATATTAATTAAAAACCCGCGAAACCCTCGAAAACCCGTGCCGAGAAACGCGGCTAACACACGCTGAAAGACGAACAACGTCACGTGCAGTACCTTGCAAGTCGTAAGGGCCGGCATAGTGTCGACGTCCTGAAAGTAAACAGTAGTTAGATTAAAACTTCTCGCTCGGTGGTAATCTGCAATTGATGTAGGAAGCGGCACAGTATGTGTCGATAACCCAACCAAACGCGTCGCTATTTTTGAGAAGTGGATTTTGCGGTCTCCTTTTGTCCAGCGCCTCTATGGTTCAAAGGTACAAGTACCAGCGAACCACATGCCCTGGCGGGTGTTGTGGGTTCAAATCCGGTTATAATCTCAGATTATAGCTTGGTTCGACTCATGCACCTTCCAGCATTGGACAAAAGGTAGGAGTCAAAATGACTACTTGTCAAGCATAGCTACCAATTCCCCCCCCCCTCCTTTCCGCTCTTCCCCTCCTTCACCAAAAATGTTCAAAAATGAAAAATTTTTTTTTCATTTCTTTCCCCTACCGTCCCTTTATCAATTGTAGAACCATCGTTTCGAAAAAATATTAATGTATATGTATGACCGCATTTCAAGGTCAAGACTAAAAACTTGAGATTAGTCTATTAATATTAATGCCTGACCGCATTTTCAAGGCCAAAGACTGAAAACACGAGTTTGGTCAATTTCATAGGAACGAAGCCTTTCTTCGAACGCTGAGGGACGAACAGTGCCACGGGCAGTACCTTGCAAGTCGTAAGGGCCTGCATAGTGTCGTCGTCCTGAAAAAAAAAACAAGTTAGATTTAAACTTTTCGGTCGGTGGTTTCTACAGTAGAAGGGGGAAGAGACACAATTTGTGTCTAAAAATAACCCTAACCAGATACGTCGCTACATTAATAAGGGGGCTGCGCGGTCTCCTTTTGTCCAGCGCCTCTATGGTTCAAAGGTACACCGGTACTAGCGAGCCACACGCCCTGGCGGGTGTTGTGGGTTCAAATCCAGTTATAATCTCTGATTATAGCTTGGTTCGACCCATGCACCTTCCAGCATTGGACAAAAGGAAGGAGTCACAATGACAACTAGTTAAAGGTAGCTACCTATTACTCCCCCCCCTTCCTTTCCACTCTTTCCGCTCCATTCCCAAAAAATTTACATTACTTTCCCCTATCGTCCCTCCATCAATTGTAGATCAATCGCTTCAAAAAATATTAACTGAAATTACTGATTACTTTAGCAAATCTCCCAACAGACCTCAGGAACTATCGACTTTTTACATTTTGAGCCAGGAGCGTTGTGTAACTAGTACCATAGATCTAAATCAAAATAACGGTAATCCACTCTTTGATGAGTTTATAAACATTCATAAAAAATTGAAGAAGGTATAAAGTTCTATGAAGTACTTCTGATATGCACCCCAATATAATGAAAAAGCATTCTACGTTAAAAACTCATCAAAACACGCCGTGTTAGAAATGGATTTTATTTTTACCAATCATTATTTGACTTCTCTTTTTCGGACTGCATCAAGAATGTAACATCATAACTAGAACAACCATCGAGAAAATCAGCACCCGGAACCAAAACTTTATATCCAATTAATCTGTTAGCGACACCAGCTGGGAAATGGATTGATTCCTTTCAGCAGCACTGGAACGGGCGTGAAAACTGGCTGATAAGCAACGTAAGCTACAGTTTAAATGGGAAACCCGACTTCAGCTGCCGCTTATTTATGTTGCCTTGTACTGCAGTACCTACTCCTGCACTGTGGCATCTTAAGTGGTGTTTAAATACTGTGAACTTTAGAGTTGTTCTAGTTTACGGAGGAAAACCCACTCCTTTCGCTTGAGTGGGTAGCGGAGCAGATTTTCACACTAGCTCTCATTCAAGTGGTTCGCATGTGTTCTGTGGATTTTCTGTTTGTACTTTGGTACCGACTAGAATCGAAGGTTAGAAGTTTGACAACAGAATATTTCAACAATGAAATTGTTGAGTAATGCTTGTCACTGACTGGAATAACTTAGATGTGAGTTCTAAATGGTACTGAATTAGTTTCAATGTCTATTGAAACTTGATCAGTGGGGAAACATTTGAACTGGGCGTTTTAGTGGGGTGAAGATTTCGCTTCGTATTTTCATCTACCTTAACGTTTGAGCACGTTTCTGCTGTTATTCTTTTTTTTTTTCCTGTATGGACTCATCACTGCGACCAGTATGGTTAGATCTATTGTGATATCACCCGGGTGTTTGTTGTATAACCCGCACTGCATTTATTTTGGCTATAGTCGCTATTGAGTAAGCGATATGCTTATTGAATTTTATGCGTGCTTGTGTGTAATTTGAGTACCCTTCTTTCAATGCTTTTTCTCCACTTTACCCACCTCGTTCCACATGACAGCGCTGTCCCCAATTATAGCCATCCCTGGAACAGCTAACCAGTGCATTGAACTATAAGGGTCTCATTTTTGCACTGTCAATAGGCCATAACGGGATAACATAGAATTTAGCACGAAGCAAGGGTGGTGCTGGTGAGGGGCCTGGGAATAAACCCATGCTAAAGTCACTTTGCCATCGAATGGGATTCTACTAAGATTCGAACCCATGACCATTCGCTTGTCAAAGCAGACTCGGTAACCTTGCGGCTACAGAGCCCCCCAAGCTGTTATTCTTGGAAGTTAGAATGGAACTGACCGATAGATTTTCTCATTGCCTGCTGCAAAATAATAACGACGTTCAATTGTGAATAGTTTTCTACAGAATAAATATTTGATTTATTCTTACCACTGTTGATGATAATCATTCAATAAAGTTATACAATTTCGTCGATTCAACGGACATCAAATGGACAAGGCTAGTGTCAACAAGCCTTTAGAACCGGAAAATGGAAACTGAAAAGTTCTTTTACTTTTAATTACAACAACAGATGAGCGATCTTCCTAAAGCAAAACTAATAAAGAATGACCTTGTTATCCGTTGTAATCTACAGTTTTGTGTACAGCACAAAAAACTTTAGATGAGTGATAAGTGGTTTATTCTTTTTTTCAGTCCTTCCACTTGTCACATCGTAACGAACTCAAATGAAAGTTGACGGTACTTGAGGCCAACTCATGCATGAGCAACAAACCCCAAATTGGGACACAGTTGGGTGTTCTCCACACCAACAAAGAAAAGCTCGCAGGATAAACTATTTTTAATTGCTTACAACAAACTTCGTGAACGCGGGTGCCGAGCCTTCCAGAAGAGCATCTCACGGTCGGTGATGTGGTAGTTTTGTTATGCCCCTGTGTCCTAACCCAGCTTGTCTTGTCAGCTTTTGTTTGGCTGCTGCTGCAGCAGCTTTATCTTGCGGTAAGGCAAAGCCCCTCGAGCGAAATAGAGCTTTCCCTTTTATATTATTTCCACTTTCCACGTCCTGAGGAGGACGAAAAATGTTCTTTTCGCCATGCACTTTCACTCGAGAATGCAATAAAGAGTAATACACTGTGTATAATAGTCATACGGTTTGTGAGATGCACAGTGAAATTGGATTACCCGCGGGATGTATGTAGGGATAAAATAGCGACAGCTTTGGCATGCCCGACTTGTCTATACCTAAATATAGTAGGTATGGTTCGTTGCACAGTAGAAGCGGCTGGGCGCCGGAACTGGCATTCACCCAGAGCAACAGTAAAGAAACAGCCTCGAGGCGAAGCTTCTTGGGAATGTTGTGACGAAAGTTTATTGATTGAAATGTGCAATTCCATGGTTCGTAGAACTTGCAATCTATTCAGGAATCTTTCAAGTGGGCAGCAAACTAGCTTGAAAATTGGCTTTGAATTTTTTTTGGGAATGTTTGCGTTGTGGAACAAGTTTGCGATTGAGAGCGGTTAAACTGGTTATACTTTTCAATGGACATCAATGAGCAAGGATTTTTATTGTCGAAATCTGGCTAACTAAAGTTTTTTTTATAAGCGTCTTAGTAAAATATGAAAATTGAAGAGAACCATGTTCCGGTTAAATTCTACTATTCATATTATTTAGATACTAACTGAAGCCCACGTGCATTACCTCATATCTAATAGAGACCGAATCGGAGATATCCGTCCTAATTTTCTATGAAAACCACTTTTTTGTTGTGATAATCTAGATTCACTATAACGGAGAATGTATGACCAAAACGCCTAAATCCGTCTGCAACGCTTTGTAACTCTATGAGTGAGATGCAACTACGTTACTGATGCTTAACTTGTCTTCGCTTACGTTTATATACTAATTTGCTACTGTTAACGCCAGCGTGATTCTTACCACGAAAGTATGTTGGTCCTGTCAGGGGCCTGGTTTTCGTTACAGACGCATTAAAGCTCTTATAAGTAGATTTTTGGGATTAAAGTCAATAAAACCTCTCACAAATTTCTACTTAATGAATATAAGCCGAAACCCTGCAATGATGTCATGATTAGTGACAAAACAAACCGTAGTTTATTTTCGTAATCGCTAGAATCAAAAATAAAGCACATTTCTTGACGCAAAGTCGAATTTTCCACCAATATCCCACCCCGGCGCGATCTTTTTTCTGTCAAATTTTCTCTAGGCTTCAGCGCAGTCACCACGATATTGATTGTACAATAATTCACTTCCGGTTGACAGTGCGGAAATTCCGTTTCCCATAAGACAGACAATAGAGGAAGAGTGATAACGCGATTTTCATTTCCGATAAGGATTTATTGTCACTTGCTCCGCGAGCATCCTATCTATAATCTAGACAAACAACCGAATGCTCGAATGCTATGTCTCTTGTCATTCGATGACTGGAAGCATGTGCCGTAGTGAAATGCTAGACGGAAGCAGTTAAAAACGACTTGTACTTATGTCTAGATGAGTTTTATGAAGCGTTCTTTTGTCATTTGGGTAATTATATGACTGTGGAGCTTTATTTTGCCGCATAAGCAGTGAGCAAATATATTCAAGATAATCAGTGGGAGTGAGAGATCACATTCAAATGAATTACAGGAATTGCACCCGAAAAACAATGGAATTGAAATCCTTTTAGTCTAGGCCATCATCAGGGCCAAAAGTTCTCAGCCATAAAGGAGCCAGAACTTTATCCTCTGTGTTGTTGCCTTCCGGAGTGCCAGACGGTAGTCAAGTGCTGTACTGTGAAAGTGTGCTTTCGAGTTGGACTTCGACAAACCGACAGACAGACAGACAGATGGGCGGCCCAAGTGGAGAAAATTCTTTCGTCGAAACGTGATTGATTGCCATTTTCACGCGATTGCTCTTAGCAATGTCTACTGTGAAGAAGTGCGATATCCGATTGATGAACTTTTGCTGGACGACGGTTTTGTGATGCTAATTGGGGTTTCTGTGTAATTCGTATGTCTAGGACGATTAAATCTTTTCAAACTTGTCAGGCAACTTCAGCTGGATAGAGTTTGTCCATTTTTATCACTTACTTCTCTTTGGAGGTATAATTTTAGTTATTACTTTTTATATTCTAACCACAACAGTACAATATTAAAGCACACTTTCCATAAAAAAAGACTTTTCGGGCGGTACAAATTTGAATTTCGATTTTTCCCTTAACCTGGAATTGATTCTGCTTCCGAATTTCGTTCGCCAAACTGACACCCTCCTAGATTGATGTATGCTTCCAGCTTGTGGCTTGAACTCGTACTCAATTCACGTTTCGTTCTCGTTTCCTACAGGAAGAAATTCGCCTCGCTGTGCATATTTCCACCATTCAGAAATTGAAAAATGGAATTTCAAAGGAAAAAATATCGAAGGTATAGATTGAACGGACGGTTCTGAGCCGGCAGCTCGCCCAAGCCCAGCAGCACAAGCAGCGGAAGCTCGTCAAAAAGTGAACGATTTATGGCGAGTAAAATTGTCTAGCGCGGCACAGGATGTAATTACATTTTTATATCCTACCTATTGCATCGCAGCCCAGTTGCGTTTCGCATTTTTGCTGATGATGATGATGATGATGATGATGATGATGATGAGGATGATGGTTAGCTGTAAAAAACCTCGGAATGTTAGAACGAGGTATAACAATGGCTATAAATTGCTCCATATTCGCCGCTAATAATCGCACCCCGTTCTGAACGATACACCCGCTCGGCTCGTCGACCTCATCGCGAAAAGGCGTGCAACAAATTATGCGTCAAGCAACTTGTTCGACAACGTGGCGTCACCCGCTAGTTGTTGCGCTGCCGAAGGGAAGATTAGACGAGACGCGGTTTTATAGGTGATAGATGATTCTGATTCTGTCATTAAAACAGATTTATGATACTGCTTTCCAGTTTACTAATGTCATTCAACTACGGCAAGAATAGGCAGTTATTTGGAGTTGAGCAAAATATTTATGTACTTTCTCGTGGCGCAGACGGCGAAGGGGAAAGCGAAAATCGGAGGGATAAGGCGAAGACATTTAAGAGACAAACAAACAGAGACATTCTGGATGACCGACTTTTCCTCCTTGCTTGCGCCTTTATCAGCTCAAGACAATCTTGGCGCCTCCAGTATGGCCGTTTAAATGACTTTTCCCTTAAACGATTTTTTCCAGATATGCCAGAGGGATAGACTTATTTTTATTCCTCTGTGCGTAGGAAATGTGTGTTTTGCCTAGGTTTGTGGAAATAGATTAAATCAGCGTAGTTGAAGATTATGTGTAATATCTATGAAGGAAAAGGATTATTATAGCAGGATGCTCTTTAAAAAGTTGTGTGTAAGATATAATCTACAATCAATCAACAATTATGTTTGAAGTAGGCAAGCTTTGCTCCCGAGCTTTCAATTGTGGCCTTGCGCTAATATTTGTACTCGATAGCTGACAAATCGCTGCTATTTTAAGTAAGTACGGGTTCAAAATTACTATAATGTTTTGTTGACTAATGTGTTCCTCAACCCTCTAACGGGCAACATCGTAAAAACGATGCTATCAAGCGAATGACTATTTTTTCATGAAAGTACATACAGAAGAAGCTGATTTTCACGCAAAACTAATTGTCTGGAGGAGCGCCAGGTAAGGAATAATCCAATTTCGCTTCTTCGTTTTTCATATCTTCATATTGTTGAACCGTTTTCGGCGCATTGCCGTCATCAGGGATGGAAGATCAGTGATATTGATAAAATCTGTAAGTTATCGCCACACGCACTGATCACGATCCGTACAGATCATAACAAACAGTGAATCTTTAGCGTTGGTCACAAGATGTTGTTCTCTAAACAGTCTCAGCAGTCGATCACACTGTTACATCTTACCTAGCTGAGAGCAAAAAGGTCACACATGTTGTTTGTATTGTGATTCATACGATGCACACAACCAATCGTCTGTATCTGTTATATTTCTCAATGCAATCATGCAATGAACATGATCTGACATGAGGTTTGTCATAATCTGTACGATTCGCGACAAAGTGTTTGTCGCTTACAAGTAGTGATGTCAACGAATCTGAATCTGATAGCTTCTATGATCTTGATCGCTAGAAGCGATTTTTTTCCATCCCTGGTCGTCATGCATCCTTACGACGCGTAGCCTACCGACTTTCGCCAAACGTACGATGGGAATCTCTCCAAGCAGTGCCCGTAGCTTGTGTTACTCCGTCACTCTTCGGTTTCACTTTCTACTCTGCCAAATATCGTTCAGTTCAATTAGTTCCATAGCACCTTCCGCTCGAACCCGGCAAGGGCACGTGTGTTCCCCGTGAGCAGCATCACAAGTTCAAGTCCACATAGAACTACCAGTCTAGGTTGTTAGCTTCGTCCAACGCCGTATGTTTCTTAATCGCGCTGCGTTTTGCGAAGGACAGCTCCGGTTTCCTGCTAGAACACGCCGCTGGATCTTCTTACTAGTGTTGTTGTCCGCGGTCACCAGCGATTCCAAATACTTACTTACTTACTTAGGTGGCTTGCCGTCCTAAGACAAAGCATGTTGAACAATGTTTCTCTATGTAACTCGGTTGAGGGCTACCGCTCTCCAACTCCTCCGACACCGAGTACTCTCCGCCAGATCTCGCTCCGTCTGGTCTAACCATCTTGCTCGCTGCGCTCCTGATCGTCTTGTTCCTACCGGATTTGAGGCGTACACTATCTTTGCAGGATAGTTGTCCGGCATTCTTGCAACATACCCTGCCCATCGTATCCGTCCAGCTTTAGCCACCTTCTGGATACTGGGTTCGCCATAGAGCTGTGCGAGTTCATGGTTCATCCTCCGCCTCCATACTCCGTTCTCCTGTACGCCGCCGAAGATCGTTCTTAGCACTCGTCGTTCGAAAACTCCGAGCACCCGCAGGTCCTCCTCGAGCATTGTCCATGTTTCATGCTCGTAGAGAACAACCGGTCTAATCAGCCACGTAGCCAGGGGGGGTGCCCTGGGGGCCTTGGCCCCCCCCGAAATATTTTGGCTTACATTTAAAAAAAAATTCAATGCAGAATAACAATATGTACACCAAGCTAAATCTGTAGCACAAGTATATTTTTGAAGAGTGCGCCTTTGAATAACAATATAACCGACATCGTTTTGTATCTCTCTTAGTCTGTGAAAATTCTCAACTATGTAGCTCTCCGTTACTTGGAGCATTCGGCATGAACAAAGGCGACAAAATAAGGACATGGAATGGAGACTTGGTACCTGGAACGGCAGATCGTTAAATTTTTTTTGGTGGCGATAGAGTGCTGCTCGATTAGTTAGAACCGCGAAAGTTTGGCATCTGGCACTGCAGCGGAGATATGTCGCAAAGGCGAGAAGGTGTGGAGGATCCGTGGCAGTAAAGCCCAATTTTTTCAGAGCAGTGGAGCGATACGATAGCTGCTCATGATAGGACATCAAGATCGTCATCGGGGCTATGAACGCCCCGGTCGGCAGGGAAGCAATGTATAGATAGACCTGTGATTGGGCCCCATAGCCTGCACACTGACACAAACGACAACAGCCAGCAATGTATCAACTTTGCAGTTCCTGAGCACTTTCTTTTCTCACAAAGATATCCACAAAGCCACCTGAAGATCACCTGACCAACGAACTTCGGACCATATTCACATCGAGGACCGGTTTTTCTCGAACATCACCAACGTATGCTCCCTATCGACTCGGACCATTACCTAGTAGCAGTACATGTGCGCTTAAAACTATCGACGGTATATATCTCGCGACAAAGCCGCTCGTCTTAGTTAAACATTCGGCAGTTAGACAACCCGCCAGTTGCCGAAAACCACGCGCGCGTGCTGGATGAAGATCTGCCTACTTCTGTGGAGCTAGATGCTTCGACCCTCGAAAACGGATGGAGTATGATACGCTCGGCCGTCAACTAGGCCGGTCAACGAGGCAACCATGGTGCGAGTGCACGAAATGATTGGTTTGACGGAAAATGCCGACAAGCGATAGAATTGTAGGAAAAAAAGAGCTTGGGAAAACTATCTAATCATATCCACGAGAGAGAATTTGGCCAAGAATCGGCGCGGAATGAGTTGACCATGATCCTGAGGAGGAAAAAGCGTCAGAAGGAGGACAGAAATCGTGAGGAGCTGGAACAACTATTCTGGGCTAATGACGCGCGCACGTTTCACGAAGAGATGAACCAAACTTGTGAGGGTTACACACCTAAACCTGACATATGTAGGGATGAGGATGAGGGGATCTAATGATGAGCACAAATGAGCACGAGGTGGTCGACAGATGGAAGCAGTATTTCGATGAGCACATCAACGGCGATATAGCAATAGGAGACGCAACGGAAGTTAACCACGGAGTGCCCACAAACGACAACAGCCTGCCGGCTCCCGATCTCGAAGAGTTCCGGCGAGAAATTCGTCAGCTGAAGAATAGGATTATCGGTCTGATTAGCGCTTTGTACATCGTCAGCTTTGTGCGGCATGTCCTCCTTGATCGAAGCGTCTTGCGGAGGGAAAAGTAGGCTCGATGCGAGAGTGCCAGAAGCTAAGAATTTTTTAAAAATATTGTAAAACATTCTTCTCACCAGCAAACTAATTAGCAGAAATCATATTGTACGCAAACTTATGAAAACTATTAGAAAGTTACTTGTGTTACATGAATACTTAGTTAAACAAATTAATTAATTAATTCGAAAGAACATTCTGTAACATAAGCATTAAATATATTTCTTAAACTAAAGGTTTTCTGCATACTAACTTGACCTACCTCCAGAGGCGAGTGTACCTCTTAAGTTTAAAACTTCTCTAATAAAAAAATGACTTGCCCCCCCCCCCCCCCCCCCAAACGAAAATCCTGGCTACGTCACTGGGTCTAATAAGCGTCTTGTACAGAGGGTGCACTTTGTACGGGGACTTAGTCTGCTCGACCGCAATTGCTTGTGGAGCCCATAGTAAGCACGACTTCCGCTGATAATACGCCTCCGAATCTCACGGCTGGTATAATTGTCCGCCGTTACCAGTGAGCTAAGGTAGACAAATTCATCGACTACCTCAAACTCATCGCCGTCGAACAATATACTACTGCCCAAGCGGTGTCGTTCGGTCTCGGTTCCGCTGGCCAACATGTACTTTGTTTTAGACGAATTTACCTTTAAACCAATCTTTTCTGCTTCGCGCTTTAGTCTGGTGTACCGTTCATCCACCGCCACAGATGTTCTGCCGATAATATCCATGTCATCGGCAAAGCAGACGAATTGACTAGATTTGTTGAATATCGTGCCCCGCGTGTTGATATCCACTCGGTTCATAACACCTTGTAGCGCTATGTTGAACAGCAGGCATGAAAGACCATCACCTTGACGAAACCCTCTGTGTGATTCGAATGAACTTGACAATTCACCCGAAATCCGAACACAGCCCTGTGTACCATCCATCGTAGATTTAATCAGTTTGATGAGCTTCCTGGGGAAGCTGTTCTCCTACATGATTTTCCATAGCTCTTTCCGGTCGATGGTATCATATGCGGCTTTGAAGTCAACGAATAAATGATGCGCGGGAACTCTGTTTTCCCGGCCCTTTTGGAGGATTTGCCGCAGTGTAAATGTTTGATCCGTTGTAGACCGACCTTCGACGAAGCCAGCTTGATAAGTTCCCACAAATCTATTCGCAATTGGTGATAGAAGGCGGAAAATGATTTGGGACAGCACTTTATAGGCGATTCCAAATACACGAACTTATCAACCACTTCTAGTTAGTCGCCATCAACGATTACCTCTGATGAAAATCATGTCTCTTGTTTCAATGGGCGCTCGCCAGATTATCCCCTCAAGAGCAATGTTGAACAGCATGCAGGATAAGACGTCACTGTAATAGCCTGCCGTTCGTCATCTCTGAGACTGGCTGACCGTTTACGCGGGAACTGTCAACTAACTTCGACACTTTCTCAATCATTTAATATACTATAAATACCAGGATGCCTCAGTTCCTTGTCTCAATCCTAGCCGCGTCCCGAAGGGACTCGAGAGTACCCCCGAGATGCGCACGAAATACATCACTCGCTCCAATATCAATCTGATCAGTCGCGTTAGTTGGTCCAGAAAACCGTGCGGCTTACGGAACCCGTTATCTGTCATAGCTGGTCTCGATCGACTGTATCGTATGCTGCTTTGAAGTTGGAGGGCTCAGCGCACACCAGCCGACCATTGAAAAGGGCCTTAGACTTGTCGACTTTGCCACCTGCAGGCCAACAGTTACGGCAATCAACTCAATAATGTAACCATCTACAAGAACATGACCATACGTAGTACCTTCTTGCAGTACAGGCCCTCTTAAACCTGGAGGTCACCAAATCAGACAGAATCACTGATCGACCAAGTTTCGATCGACTGTCGGCACTTTTCAGACATCATTGACTTCAGATCCTATCGAAGCTCTAACGTCCCAAGTAACCAAAAGTTCCGATAAAAGTGGATTTTTTGGCTTAATCAGCTACCCAAATGAGCATGAATAGAATTCTTTTCAGCTTAATTTTTAAGCAACTTCCAAATAGAACTAGAAAGTTCTAAAAAGTCTGCTTAGGTCGCTGTATAGAACGCTGTTCAGCTCGAAAAAAAACTTCAATAATCTCAAAATTTCGTCTGCCCAGTTAGCTCCGGGATACGATGCTGGCCTAACAAGTCAGTCGTCGTATGTTCGAATCTCGACTGGACGGTGCTGCTACAGAGTTAATAGGATCTTTGCCCTGGCCCCTTAATTTTCCTGTACTCTAATAACCGGCTCCGAAGTCTATCAATAAAGAAGAGTCAAGTTCTGAAGGACGTTTATACCCCACGGCTTTGCTTTGGCTACTCTCAAAATTTGGACAATTTCCCACTTTTCCCTGTTTTTTCCTTAACTAAACCATTTGTTTTGGTTATTAATGACAAGCTTAGATCGAAAACCTAGATCAGAAAAATCATGATTATTTATTAATATTAATTTATTTTCATAGCTTACCTCGGGTTTCGAACTCGAGTACTCCTCTTGGTAACCTAGACACATACCACTGCTCCATTGCTGCAATATGAGATCTGCCTAGATTTCACTCGATGTACTGATTTCTCATTTACTGAAACATCAAGAACAGCCTCCGGTTTCTTTTTGAACTTGAAAGTCATTATCTGAAAATGAAGTTCAGAAATAGTACGCGTTTAACTTCACCCGATCATGAAAGTTTCAAAATAGTACGCGCGAAACTTCATCCAAACGTGACAGTTCAGAAAAAGTACGCGTGAAACTGTATGTGAACTTGCGTTTGACAGTTCCTCAGATTGTTTTGAATTTTTCAGCAGCAGCAAGCGATAATTTTGCTGCAGCAACATTTTTTGCAAAATCCAGGTAAGTAATTATATATAATGAAAACAATATTCACTGACGCACAATTAATTCATTGCTTCATTGATTACAGACATGTCGTTCGCCGTAGTCGAGACTACGAACGCAAGGGCTACAATGTGCTTACGGCGGTGCCAGAAAAATGGATCCGAAGCTCCAAATCCGGAAACATTATGCTGTTATCCAATTTACAGCAAGTTAAAGATTTGAAAAAAATGGTTCGGAATACCAACATCATCCCCAAAAAAGCATGGCTGAAATTTAAATGTACGATCAAGCGGAATGACATCCGGCCCTACGATGGGCTTATGCGAGGAACTATCCGGTGACTCGGTGAGTCCTCATAAGCTGTGCGGTCAGTCAACAGCCAACGCAAGAAAAAGGTTAACCAGAATCCTGTGAGCTTCTAAAACATGCTGGTTCTGGATAGTGCAGGTCTGCCTCTACCTCCAGTAATTGCAAAACTGGAACCACCAGTCGCTCCACTACGACCATCCGCCGCACCGTTGCAGCCACAACCCATACCAATGCAACCACCACTCGCTTTACTGCAGGCACCAGTTACTCCTGGCGTAATGTAAGAAGCTGCTAAACTGAAAAGTCAAAACCCATCCCTCACAGCTTACGGTGTATTTCAGTAAGCAATTGAATGCTAGCTAATATTTGCGATATTTCGTTAGACTGCTACGATGACAATTTTGGTTTATAGCCTAAATCGATCCATCTCTCCACCCAAGAAGCAAACCTTTCGTCACAGACTAACAGACGTAACACTGAGGCCTTATTCCATCGTCAATAAAAACGATCATTTGAAATTTTTGCTTAAGCCAAGACTCAAACAACAGTCGCTGCGCTAGAACGCCACTCGCCTGCGCTGGCGCTGATGTCAGATATTATACAAGTAAATTTGCAGCATTGCTGAATTTATAGCAACCTACTGTGCGTAGCGCGAAGACTGCACCAGGTGATGCTAGTGTTTTTTCCAAGTTTTAGGGTTGTCAATGAAACGATGTTTTGTTAGAAAATTTGTGTTAGAAAAGCTGCAACGCTGATTAGCAGTCGAATAGAACCATTTGTCGTGTAACTTTCACGCTGATTAAAAGTACGGCCGGTACTTTCGTTGAACTTTGTCGAAGAGTTCGAAACAAGTTTCTTACGTTCCTAATGTGAACTTGAAAGTTGTTTTGATGGGAATTAAAAAAATTGTTTCTAACTTTCTAGTTTCTAACAAAATATTTGGGGGTACTTAAGTTCGGTTTACACGTATAGTTCTATATTAAGTAGCCATAAAGTTTTGCGGAACTAATAGTGAACCAAATGTGAACTTCTGCGTTTGTTTTTTAAGTAAAATTCGAACTTTTGGTTGCTTGGGGTTCACTCGGACTACTATCTAGTGATGGTTACGCAGCGCCCAAATCTCTGCGTTGTGATGTTGTGAACTCCAGCCTCGGTTGAATCTCGCGTGGGGATGAATTGGATGAATTCCCCCTCTAGGACTGTTGGAACACCATCAAATCAGTCATGAGTAGTGTAGGGGAGAGCTCCATCGGGCATATGGCACGGAATCAACGAAATCAACGATTGATTTGACGATGAATGTAGGAAGATGATGGATGGGGAGAACGCTGCGCGGGTGGTCAGCATACGCAGTGCTACACGTTAGAGCGTGGAGTGACACAAACAGAAAAATATGCAGCGAAACCAAATCTTTCGGGGAAAAAGTGCTACCTAGAAGAGCAGGAGTATGCGGAGCTGGAGCGACTGTATTGTTCTCAGGAAAAGCGAAAATTCTACCAGAAACTGAACGGAACCCGCAAAGACTTTGTGCTGCGAGCCGAAATGTGTCGGAATAAGAATGGCAGTATTTTGACGGACGATCGTGAGGTAACTGATAGGTGGAAGCAGCACTTCGATGAATGCCTGAATGGCGCACAAGCGGAGAACCATGGCGACAGAGAAAGCTACTTCGACGGTGCAGCAAACGGGGAGGATATGCCAGCCCCAGCGATAGGCGAAGTTAAGGAGGCTATCGTACGGCTAAAGAACATCGGGGCGAAGCTTATCAAAATAGGACCGGAAAAGCTGGCAGAATAAGTGCCGGAGGAGTGAAAAGATGGCCTCATTATCTGACCGATCTACAAGAAGGGCAACAAGTTGGACTGTGAGAACAGGCTTTATTGCCGGTTTTTTGCTCAGTAGATGCTCATTTGACTACAACGCCTCAACTAAACAGAATTCGAAAAAGTAGTATAAAGATCGATTGTGGAGCTTATTACTATCTACATTATTGTTGAAGAAAGTATAGTTCTATCGTTTGTATTTATGGCGCTATGTGGCTGCGACCCCGTTGGTAGCAAAAAGAGTGCTCATTTGGCTACCAACGGGGTAGCAATCGCATAGCGCCGTGAATAAAAAAGATAGAACTATACTTTTTACAACAATAGTGTAGATAATAATAAGCTCTACAATCGCTCTTGCTCTTTACACTACTTCTTCGAATTCTGTTTAGTTGAGGCGCTGTAGTCAATTGAGCATATACTGAGCAAAAAACCGAGAATGAAGCCTGGTGAGAACTATCGAGCGATCATCTTTAACAATATCACCTATAAAGTGCTGTCCCAAATCATTCTCCGCCGTCTATCCCTAACTGCGAACAGATTTGTGAGAATTTATTAAATCGGCTTCGTTGAAGACTTCATTCGTTGAATAACGGACCAAATATTCGCATTGCGGCAGATCCTCCAAGAAGGTCGTTAATACAGAGTTCCCAACGCACCATTTGTTCGTTAACGTTCGAAATCATGGACGAGAACAGCTTCCCCAGGAAGCTCATCAAATTGATCCAATCGATCCAAAACGATGGATGGTACACAGTACTGTTCTCGAATTTCGGGTGGATTGTTGAGTTCAGCCAAGGTGATGGTCGACGCTGTTGAACAAAGCGCTACAAGGTGTTACGAACCGAGCAGATATCAACACGCGTGGGCACGATTTTCAATGACCGATTTACGATTTACCGATGCAAAGGATATTATCGGCAGAACATCTGTGGCGGTGGCTGACCAGTTCACCAGACTAAAGCGCGAAGCAGATAAAATTGGGTTAAAGTAAATACTGTTGTAAATGCTGTTCGGCGGCTCCGAGGTCGTCTGCACCGCTTGGGCAGTAGTATAATGATCGACGGCGATGAGTTTGAGGTAGTCGATGAATTTGACTGCCTTGCGCGGAATGCGTGCTTACTGTTGGCTACATAACCAATTGCGGTTGAACAGACTAAGCCTCCGTATAAAGTGTACCCTGTACAAGATGCTTATTAACCTGGTTGTTCTCTACGGGTATGAAATGTGGAGAATACTGCAGGACGACCTGCGAGTGTTCGGAGTTTTCGAAAGACGAGTTCTAAGAACGATCTTCGGTGGCGTACAGACATACAGGAGTGTGGAACAAAAGGTAGCTAAAGCTGGACGAATACGATGGGCAGGACATGTTGCAAGAATGTCGGACAACTATCCTGCAGAGATGGTGTTCGCTTCAAATCCGGTGCAAGCAAGACGACCAGGGGTACAGCGAATAAGAAGGTTATCCCTGCCTGCCAAACTAAATATTTCTTAGCGAACTTCTACAATTGCATATGCTGTTAAAATGTCTGTCGTCTTTCCTGCAGTTTGCATGTTCATACGTTCTTCCGGTTGTTCCTCTTGTCGGAACGCCCTTTTGATCACTGAGGCGCAAATGTCGAAAATCAACATAAAGACATCATAGACAGGCCTACAGAATAAGCATAATAAAAAATAAGATTTGACGATTTTAGAGTCAAATGGCGATTCTGTCTATTACTAATGAACCAGTAAAAATTGTCCGAAAATTGCATCTGTCAAAAAACCTTCGAATTTAGACAAAGGCAATTTTCGAACGGCTGTACGGAGTGTAATTCCAAATTGCATCTGCATATCCATTATCAACAATGTTTCAATAAAACAAAATCAGTAAGTAGTAATCAGTAATCACTGAGTATCGCCAAAAGTGTCGCTCATTTCAATCATCAGTCAATGTTCCATTGAAGTGGCACGTGAAAATTTCATTTTTATTGGTTACCCGGTAATTAATATAATCAATGTGCAGCCCTTTTCGCTTAATTAAACTTCCAAAGTTTAAACCCAATTAAATGCGAATATAATAGATGGCAACACCCATTAGGAAACGAAAGCAATAATAATAGAAATATGTGCACCCGTACTGCCACGCGCCAGTTTCAGGGCAGTCGAACCAAAGTTATTGCACATTTCCTCTCTAGGAAAAAGGCATTAAAAAGCGAAAATATTGTTTTGGCAAAGTGCCCTCAATTGTTGGTTCGTGCCCCTACTGACTGGTACCGCACCATCATGCATACAGTACGATTTCGTGCGGATATGTGCTGTTACTGTTACCCTTGGAGAAGGCGCCATGCAGAGCATTGGCGAAAAAAGTGAAATCTAAAGTTGCATCCCGTCGTCGTCGTCGTCGTGGCCGTAATATTCCAACTCTCAAGTTCAACGTTAAAAGTTGGCACGGATCCTAGATTTCGTTTACTATTTTCGTCCATCTCAAGTGAGTTATAGCGGAGCCGGCACGTCTGGCAGCATAATTCATTCGTTTATCGCGTTAAGAATAGCTTTACATTAGCCTTTGAACCCCGCAATTGGTCCACACAAACTCTGACGACGAATAATTTTTTTTGGAATCTACGCTGTTCGGATGCGATCTAATTTCAACCAGGTTGCGTTGCACAACAATTGCGTGTAAACTGTTGGCCAATAACATGTGAGTACATTGATAAATAATTCATACGCTGCTGGTAGAGCAGCAACCAGTCAGTAGGAGGAACGAAACGAGCATAAATCATAAAACCCCCAACCACCATGGTTCACATGGGGAGGTTGTTCCGGTTGGGTAATTGAGTTTCTTGCTGAGTTGCTGTTGTTGTTGTTGCTCGAGAATGAAAGCACTTTTACCGTGCAATTTGGACCAATTTTGTAGGAACATTCGACGTGACTGGCGACCTGGCCTGGCCGCACACATATCGCAACCCACAGAGAGAGAGAGAGGGGGCAAGCAGTAAAACTTTCTCCCAGGGCGTATTTCACTGACTGACTGGATGACTGACTGACTGACTGACTGACTGATAGATGGACCGAGTGAGAATGAGAATGAATCATTCATGAGTGCTTTATGGTCGTTGTTATCGCCGCTATTGTACCTGCCTTCCTTCTCCTGGTTTTCTCTGGAGGCAAGTCAAAGATTCTTTTTTGGGAAATATTGATTAGCAATTCTAACTGGGTTGATTTGAAGTTTAATTTAACTTTTACGTTTGGCAATCGGTACGAACATCAACTTAAATTGATGGAATATCAAGATTTATATCTTCTATTCTCAAGGTACATGCACTTATGGCAATACAGTCAACATTGTCCAAGTCTCAAGAACATTGACATAACATCGAAGCATCGAAGTACAAACAACCTAGTGAACAAATTTACCTTTCGGAAATCGTATTTTCATTAGTGTTCGACGTCTGATATCAATTCCGACGTCCCAAGTGAAAACAAATAGCGCATTTCGTCCGAGTGCAAAAAGTCTCGGCCGGAAGTAAATATCGACTGAAAACGATACCGAACTCGGCCGGCGGCGACGAGCCACAAATCTACTGCACCTTTGCTCTATTGTTTTCCACACGCCACCATTCTCGAACGAAAGGCCTGAAGCACTGCGAGGCTCTTCTGTTGTTCCAGCGTACTCTCCGAGCCGCACCGGTCCTGGCGACTAATAAAGTTTTGCAATATTTCACTCGGAAAAGCGGCGGAAAGTTTGTCGTTTCTTCAAACGGTGCGGCTGTGTTGACACATGGTCTATAATATCCGTAAGCCGTCGCCGGGCGGGCGCGATCATACCTGTATGCGGACTGAAATGCTTTCCCGTGGAAAGCTTTGAGTGCTCACAAAATGGAAAACAACTTTTCTATGTCGAGGAGTGATGAAACGAAATCAGAATTGATGAGATTATTCTAACTTTATTGTTGGATTTGAAGCAATGTTTTGCACTTCACTAGATAATAATTACACAACAAGTATTTCATTTGAATATTAGTTTATTTAACTGTTTTCTAATAATCCGAGAAGCACTAGATCTTCAATTATACGACAAAAATGTTTACAAAACATAACTACATTGGTCTGCAAAAAAAATCAGGGGATACCATATTGAAGAAAAATTTCATATCTTTAGTGGTACTGAATCCAGAACAGATTTCCATTTCTCTTTACATGAAAAAAAAAATACAAATGCGACGAAATGCTCAACATACACACAGATCCGTAGCTATAGGCCTGAATAGGTGCGCTTGATGGAGAGTAAATTAGCTTTTTCTTGAAAAATTTAGCTATCAAGCACATATGATACAACTGTAGTTGGCAAGACTAATTTATTATTGTCAATAATAGTTTATTTAAAGGATTTGAACTGCTTCAAGCAGTCGTCTCTATTCAACTCGATCTTGAGCCACTCATTGCCAAATTCTCAGGCATCTCAGAAGCAGGCTTCTGCCGTGCTCTGTCACAAACCTTTTAACGGCAAAGCGCAGAAGACGAATCGATTTGTTCTCTCTCAGTCGGATGTTACCTTCTCTGTCGCTTTGTTTTGCTTTCGCAGTGTTTTGCTGCTTTGCTCTGCCGGCGAGTGAGCATCAGTTTGATTTCATCTTTCTTTTTCTGCCGAAGCGCTACCGAATGCATGCTCTCAAGGTCACGAAGCAAATCGTTCCAGTCCATATAATTGCCTATCGCATATTCTCTGTGAGACACGGAGCGAATAGTCTCGTGTCTCCAGTGTGAAGAAAATATTAGCTCTGCTTGTCGTTGTACTCCAAGTGAGAAGCAGATTACTCTGCTTCTGTATGCGTAAGATGAGCAAAAGGAAGCCTGCTCAGAAGTCGCAAATCGGGCCGAGTCATCTTGCACGTTGGATCCTCTGTTCCTGATGCCGGTGAGGTTGTGGAAGAAAACCGGTTTCGTCGCATTGTCATCCGGCATCTTTACGATGTGTCTGGCCCACCGTAGCCTCCCAAGCAACAATGTGAGTTTTATTGTACTCTTATGGCGGTTTTCATGACCAATTTTGGTCTTAAATGCCATCATAAGAGTGTAATAAAACCCAAATGGTTACTTTGACTACCGACTTTCGCTAGATGTACGATGGATATCTCTCCAAACTTTGCCTGTAGTTGTCATTCATATACCTCCGCCACTCTTCGCTTTCAATTTGTACTCCGCTAAATAATGTCCGCAGCTCCTTTCTTTCTTGACCCATTATGTCCTAGCGTATGAAATTTCATACCACGTTTGCAAAACTTGTTTGCTGCTGAATTTTAATAATTGGCATTATTAATGAATTACTACAAGAGAGATAAGACATCAATCTGATGTGCGTGAGGGATAATCTGTTAGTTTTTGTCATTTCATCTGTATTTTCAACAGCGCAAAGTTGTGATAAATGGCGGAAAAAAGGTTAAAAAATGGCGAAAAAAGATTGTCTCCAAAATACATGAAAATGTCTGCATTTTTGACGAAACATTAGCTGAAGTGTAAGATAGTGTAAATATGTAAAGTTTATCACAAAATCCGATAAGAAATATTTAAACAACTATATAATTTGTTGTCCAAGAACCGCTAGCAAGCGCACTTCATTGGATAATTTCTAGGATTTGGGAGAAGGAGAAACTACCGGAGGAGTGGATGGAATATGTAGTCTGTCCCATCTACTAAAAAGTGCGTTGGTCATGTTGGTTAACGCCGCCTACAAGGTGCTCTCTCAGATTTTGTTGCGTCGTCTATCCCCAATAGCAAGAGAATTCGTAGGGCAGTATCAGGCGGGCTTTATGGGGGCCCGCTCCACTACGGATAAAATTTTTAATCTTCGACAAATCCTCCCGAAATCTCGGCGGTACAACGTACCCTCGCATCATATTTTCGCGGATTTCAGGGCAGCATACGATACAGTTGAACGAGAACAGCTATGGCAGATAATGCACGAGTACGGTTTTCCGGACAAACTGACGCGATTGATCAAAGCTACTCTGAAGCGAGTGATGTGCTACGTGCGCGTTTCAGGGACACTCTTGAGTCCTTTAGAAACGCACAGAGGGTTGCGGCAAGGGGATGGACTGTCCTGTATGTTATTAAACATCGCTATTGAAGGTGTCATCCGGCGAGCGGGCATCGAAACGAGAGGAACGATCTTCAACAAGAGTAGCCAACTTCTAGCCTTCGCAGACGACTTCGACATCATTACTAGAAACCTTGAGACGGCGGCGGCAATCTACGCCAGACTAAAAACGGAGGCTAGGAGGATAGGGTTACAAATTATTGCGTCGAAAATCAAATATATGGTAGGAAGAGGCTCCCGAGAAAGCAAGTTTGCCACGGTCAGTGACTATTGATGGTGATGAACTGGAAGTGGTTGATGCGTTCGTATATTTCGGATCTCTGACCACCGTCGACAATAATACGAGCAAGGAGATCCAACGACGCATTCAAGCTGGAAATCGAGCCTACTTTTCCCTCCGCAAGATGCTTCGATCTGGGAGCATGCGCCGCCACACAAAGCTGACGATGTACAAAACGCTAAGCAGACCGATAGTCCTCTACGGACTTGAGACAGCAACTTTGCTAAAGGAGCACTTACGTGTTTACGAGCCGTATTTGAACGAAAGGTGTTGCGGACTATTTTTGGCGGAGTATAAACGGAAAGCGGAGAGTGGCGAAGGCGTACGAATCACGAGCTTCAGGCACTGCTTGGAGAGATTTCCATCGTACACCTGGCGAAAGTTGGGAGACTACGGTGGGCCGGCCACGTCGCAAGGATGCCAGACGACTGTGCAGTGAAATCCGTTCTCTTCAAGAACCCCACCGGTACTAGGAATAGAGAGGCCCAACGTGCTAGATGGCGTCGACCAGGTTGAAGCCGACTTGCGTGTGTCGATACGCGCAACGAATTGGCGACGAGTAGCCCAGGACCGAGTAAAATTCTTGATACGGCAAGAGCCACCCCGGCTCTCGGCTGCTAAAGTAAGTAAGTATGTAATTTGTTTGTTTGAAACTGAGCATATGAAAATAAAACCTGCGATATTTTGACTTTGAAACCATTCCAAATGGCGATTTTGAGTTTTCCGACACATTCGCGTCATAATATGATGGATTACACAGTTCCACTTCATTTGGTTCAAATTTAGGGATCGAGCAGTCGAGCCGATCACCCTTTTTGTCGAGAAGACAAGCCACTCCTTCTATCCATTCCTCCGGAAGCTTCTCCTCTCCCGAAATCTCGGAAATTACCCTGTGTAGAGCCATTGCCAGCGTTTCTCAGTCATGCTTATAAAGCTCTGCTGGTAGGCAGTCCCAACCGGCGGCGTAGTTAGTCTTCAGCAACCCGATTTTGTATACCTCGGGGCTCTTCACCTGGTGCCGGTCTCTCCAACGGCCGTGCGTATTCTGCCCAAACCGTTTTAGAGTCATCATTAAACCAACTACTGACGCCTAGAAAAAAGACAGTTCCTCATCCAGTATTCACGCGTAGTTCTCGACGGATTGCGGGTTATCTAGCCTAATGTTACCTAATGTTCAGCCGAAGAAGCTGGCATGGTCGTGTCTGGACAGCTTTGAACGCACATATACTGCTACTATAGCTGTATCCGCACTCAGTAGGTAACGTATGCTCTTGGTGTTAGAGAAAACCCGGTCATCTATGACAACGTACTCAATCGCGTTCGTTACACGTTGCTCTCCAGGTTACTTTGCGGATATCTTTGGATGGGAAAAAAAGTTTCGAATACATTACTGGCCGCTGGTGTCGGTGTGAAGGTTACGGGAATGGAGCCGGTCAACGGTCTACAAATTTCTTCCCTACCAATCTTGGCATTCATATTCCCGATGATGATTTTAATGTCCTGTGGCGAACAGCTGTCGTGCATTTCCTTCAGCGCGTGTAGAACGCTTATCAACGTCTGGTCTACCTTTGTTCGGGCAGTACACGTTGTTGATGCTAAAATTGAAGAAACGACCATTTATCCTCAATAGACATATCCTCGCGTTGATCACTTTTCAATCCATCAATCACAAAGCGCATTTCCAGTTTGTTGGTACTGCTACTGCTCTGGTAAAACTGGACCTATCCGTGTTGAATCCTTTGAGCTTTCTCTTCTTTGCGACAGATATCCTACAGAGCTACAATATCATCGAGTTGGAGCGATTCAAGCTATTTCAGCAGCACCCGGTCGCCACCTGTGAAATTCAACGATCAGCAGTTCCAGGTATCAAGCAGTCATTCCATGTCCTTATTTCGGGCCACGCGACGTTAGGCATACGGACTTTACGCATGCGGACATTAAGCATAACGGACGATAGGCATAATGGACATTGGGCATAATTTTCGGAACTTCGCTTTTCTATGAATCCGCACTTGTGCCAATCATCGATCCTTTACAATATGTACAATGAGAACCAGGGCTGCTCATTTAACATAAACTCATTTCGCATAATCCTTTCTAGCATAACGTCGTTTGCCATAAAAAGATTGGTATACAACTTATAAGGTACCATCTGGAAGAAAAACATTGGGCATAATTCGGTAAAAAATATTGCGTCCTGCCGTCAGAAGTGCCGGCCACTACGGGGGGCAACGCACAGTGGGGCGAGCAGTATTTCCGTCATTACTATCGCTGTATCCAGATTTCCTCCAACCTCTAAAGTCTAGTCAATATGCAATATGGACCATACATTCGAAGCAGCTTATCCAACCATGTAAAGGAGATATCCCATAATTAAGATATCCTACGTTTACTTTGAGTGTTTGCATTTTGTCTATATTGTTGAATTCTGATATAGTAGCCTTACAAGCGTAACATCTGTGCTCTGCGCTAAATAAGACTATATCCATTTGAAAGCTCATATTTTTACCGGTAGTGTCAATAGTGGCGAACCTTGGCTTCAAAACTTTTAAGCGTGTTTTATGCGAAAATATGGCACTTTTTTAATGAAAATTAAAATTGTGACATACTATGATAAAATTACTGCATACTCAATTAATGGGCTTTATTCAGCACTATTTTTTGAAGAACTTTTCCTTAGACACCGTTGAAATCCGAGCTACCATTAGACCTCTAGCATGTTATGAAATATTGGGTTATTTTTCAAAAAAAAAACGCTAAAACATGCTGAGATAGCATACTTTCAAGATTCATAGAAAATTCAAATTTTGTCATATTGATCTAAAATTTTGGATTTGAACACTTCAATAGTATAGAATCACAGGAAAAATACAACGGAGAGTCGAAATGAACTTTCAATTTTTGGCTGCTGGCCAGCGATTCCCCACTGTGCAACGCTTACCCGCAGAAATCACTTCACTTTCCTACTACAGTGGACCCCCGTTCGTTTGAACGATTCCTCATGCAAACTAACGGGGTTAGTTTTTAATTTGAACAACTAGTAACCCTAAATATGCTGAAACTTGTATGAACTGGCCGCCCTGCTCTTTGTTATTGTTTTGGCGGTTTGATTTAGTTGGTAGTTGCAAGCAACGAATATTTTATTCTCCGATCGGATTTCTATCGTAATCGTTGGGAAACGAAATGTGACACTGATTAAACACGCTAGATCAGTACAAACAAATCGTGTTTGCGTGCATTGTCTGCGGAAAAAAATGATGCCATGTTGAGAATGACATTTGAACCATTTTTAATTTGCACGTCGTGCAAACCAGCGGGGTACAAATTAAAAAATGTTCAGATTAAAAACGGTCAAACGAACGGGAGTCCACGGTATAGATCTACCGTCTTTTATTAGTTTCCCCCCTAACCCTCGCATCGACTCACCAGGCTGATGCCGAATGGACGTATAACAAATAACCGAAATCCAAATGGCCGAATCACAGAGAACAGACATCCATTCAGGAACAGATTTTCGGGAATTCTTGGATAAAATTTCAAATTAAAATCATCTAATATGCTAGCGTCACCACCACTATAGTTTTCCAACTAAATGATTCTTTTGATTTGCACACTGACAACCTTTCGCTCCTCTGGCGCTAGTATATATGGACTATAAGCTTTATGCTAGCACCAGAAGCTAGCTGTTGTGAGTTTAGTGTAGAATTTTATGCGCCTTCAGCGACATCATCACTATAGTTTCCCAACTAATTTGACATAAGTTTTATCCAAGTGGGGACCTTTTGCTTGGATGTTTGTTCTCTGTGGCCGAATTTCAACAACTGCCACAGAAGGCTAAAATTGTATTTGGTCAAATCACTCTCTTTGCATGTTTGAACCCTTCTAGCACAGTTGTTATAAAGCAGTTGTGGCAATTGATTTAGAAACAATTTCAGTCGAAAATAAGTTTCTTCACCTACAAGAGCCAAAAGTGTGCTACTTGGGAATGGTACATGCATTTTCCTAAGTTTACTAGTATGGGTTAACCTTAGTTGAGTAACCCAACCCAACCCAACATTTGAACAGGTCGAAGACCGCGTATATTTTCTATCATATTCGTTCGGCCATTCGTGATTCGGCCATGTTTGTTTCGGCCATTTGTTGCTCAGCCATTCGCGTTTCGGTCATTTGTGATTCCATTAGATTTACTATGGCTGCAACCAAATTTCTACAATTTTTCCTTTGGTTTCAACACAGAAGTCTGCCCTTCCCGTTGTTTTCATCGACTCACCCAAAGTTGTGTACGAAGACAAATGTGAATTATTGTATTTATTAACGTGTCTGAATGAGAGACAATCGCTAGTTTTTCTACTCTGCTATATGTGGGGGGAAATGTTAGAGAATGGCCAAGCCACACATTTCGGACGAAACCAATCGAGCTAGACACTTCCTAACTAAACGCAAAGGTCCATGCTCAATTGATTTCATTAAACTCATGATTTGACAGATAACGAAGTGAGTGTGATTTGGGTTGTCTTTTCTATTATTATAGCTTCTTTAGATTAGAGAAACTTATATAAAAAAATTCAAAGAAATGGGCTTAAACGTCTTGGCCCTAAGACTTGACTAGGGTTGGGACCGGAACCGGTAATACCGGTACTACCGACCGATTTTCCGGTACCGAAATACCGGTACTGACATGTGAGAATACCGGTATTTTCGGTTCCAGGCGCTGATGCTGAAATTCATATCCTCTGCAGCAGAAATAAAACTGATAATGATCCCTGATAACTTTGTAATATACAACGAAGTTTTTCGTTTCGATAATAGTCACTCTTGATTTCCACAGGGTTGGGATTTGAACCCAAGCCCTCGGCGTAAATGCTAACCACTACACCTAGATTGTCTTCTACGAAGTTTACTGACCGACTACACAAAAAAAGAATCAGCCCAGTAGTTTGGTTTATCAAGGAAATTCCATTCCATAATATTCATCATTATTTACATTGATTATCATAAACAGAAACCATTCATTAGTAAAGAGACGAAGAGTAATAAATAGATCAAATTCAGTACTTCGGGGCAGTTCCAGCTTCAACGAATTCGATTACGCCAAGATACTAAAGAAATTTTTGAAATAAATCGGTTTCCTACAATTTGCCTTTGACAGGCAAAGCTTTGGTTATGTTTTTCGATGTCTTGAATACCTTTCACGTGAAGTCGGTAGATTCCAAGAGGGCCTGGCAATTATAATACTAAGATTCGTTTTGGCATTCTTCTCCTTCTCATCTAGCCAGGGTGGCCCATGTTGTAGCAAGAATTTGTCTCTATTGCACTCGGTCCTGGGTACCTGAGCTATTGGTCGCTAATTCGTTGAACGTATCGACAAATTCTCAAGTCGGTTTCAACCTAGTCGAACCATTTGGCCGTTGAGTCTAGCGCGCTGGGCCAATCTATTCCTGGTACCAGGGGAATTCCGTAGCTTTCTGATATTCGCCTGGTGTACGATGGAAAGCTCTCTAAGTAATGCCTGCAGCACTTGTTTGAGCCTACGCCACTTTCTGTTTTCCGCTTATAATAGTCCGGAATACCTTTCATTCAGATGAGGCAAGTGCTCGTATATTTTCCATAAGAAAAGTTACACTTTCAAATTTGTAATGGATTCTGTGCATCTTAAAGTCGAATCTCGAAGACGAAAAAAGCAAAGTTTTGGGCTCAAACATCTTTCTAAGACTTGGCCTTTCTTTATCGACAGACTTCACAGCCGGCTATTAGAGTACAGGACAATTACAGGCCTAGTGCAACGATCCTACTGCCTCTATCTAGTAGCACGAAAACAAATCAGTGTTAAAATAAATAAATGGGTTTTTTCGGTTCTTGCTATAAATAAAATTTATAATTCTTCAACACATATGGGTACCGGTACTGGAACCGGTACTACCGGTACTGATGCTCCCAGTACCGAAATACCGGTTCTCAAAAATAGTGTCGGTACTCCCAACCCTAGCATTTGACCCTTTTTTATTGACAGACTTCGCAGCCGGCTGTTAGAGTAGGTACAGTACAGTTACGGGGCTAGTGCAACAATCCTACTGACTCTATCTAGCAGCATCTCCTAGCCGAGATTCGAACATACGACGACTGGCTTGTTAGACCAGCATCGTACCTCGAAGTCAACTGGGCGAATTCATAAATTAACTTGGTTCAGGTTGATTAGCACTCAGTTTTAAACGAACTGCTGTCAAAGCGTTCATAAATTAACTGAGAATTTATCCCGGTTAAACTGACAGCATTCAGTGTGAAGCGTAGGTTGAAAATGTCTAGCATCAGGTTAATTTATTAATTCGCTAAACTCCAGGGGCCGAAGAAAGCTCTTGTCCGTGAGTAACCCAAAATACCGATAAATCACATTCGAGCTGCTTGTGATTCGTTTTTGGCTGTCTCAAGGCCACAGTCAAGCAAAAGGTGGTCATGTCGAGCTAAATAAATTGTACCACTGACGAACTGACATGACACATAGAAGAAAATTCTTCAAAAACCCTCGTCCTATACATTTTGCTTGCACACTAGCGCCCTCTGTTATGCATGTTGCGGAGTGGCTTGCATTTACAGGGTTTTATACTGTAGGTTTTTTACATTTGTATGGTTTTATACTGGAAACTCGAAGCAACACTGAAGCGCCGCGGTGTGGACATGTTGCGAAACATGCTTTTTTGAAAAATAAGTTGTTTTTGAATGGACGATGGAATTAACGTGAGTGTCTCGTCTGTTTGTCTGTGATTGTACTATGCAATTCATGATTTACGGTTTATGAATAGGCTACACATCGGATGCCGGACCCTGTTATATTGAAATCCTCTACTATTAGACGAATTTAGCCAATAATTTTATAACTATAAACCGCTTGCTATTTTTATCTTTGCAGTTTGAATCATTAACTTTAAACGCTTGAATGGTTTTAGGTACGTGTGTGGTTTGTGTAGGATTTAGGTGATGTTTCCAACGAAAGGAAATGCTCCTGACCATGACGGCACACACGTCGAGGTCATTTCATGAACCAAAAATTAGGTGATTGTCTATTGTGTTGATTGGAACTTCGCACAAGGAAAAGAAATCGTTTGACGGAGAATTTCGAAATATATATTTTCTAGTCTTAGACTTTTTAATAATAAGGCAAAATTATAACCGATTCATCTGCGGCTTTTAAACAAATCTGCTGGTAATAAATAGAATTTAATACACAACTTTCCTAATTACTGAATCCTATATGCCTATATTTAAACGTAGATTGATAGATATATTAAATGAAGTATCACTTGTAACCGACCTGTCAGTGGTCAAGTGGTGTTTGATTTACTAAAGGCAGATAATTTCAGCCGAAAAATATAGATTTATGTTGAAAGTTTGTTCTAATTGAATTCAATTCCGATAAATTCATATGTTCTGCACAGCTCTCTACCCCTGGGACATGCAATTTATTTGCACGCACCGTATGCGTATGCACCGTATGTAGAAAAAAATTTACTTTTGCTAATTAAACAATTAAACATTAATGATGGTGGTTAACTGCCAGCCCGTATGCAAATCACATTGGAAAGCTTTCAGATTAAATCAGATTAAACATAAAATACAGCTTGCCTATGCATACCTACCACAAAAAACGGACGTATGGTTGATACTTATTTTCTATATCACAACAACGACCACGTGGACTAACTGGGTCGATGCGGGTTCTGTGGTTGACAACTCTGATTTGCCGGTTCCCGCACCGTACTGGCGTCTAGGTTTAGCAAAATCTACCCGATTATTGATTAAAAGGTTCAAACAAATTTTCACCTAAACAAAAGTAAGTTTATAAAACGTTGAAAGACAATCTTCTGGGCGGGAAATTCTTGTTCTAAAATGATATATTCTTTGCGGTTCGCTGTGAAAACAAGCCGTTTCCATTAAGCAAGTGCATCGGGCAATATCACCTACCACCTTCATTACGCTGTAAATCATTTTCGACTTTTAATTCAATTTTAGCGCTAGGTAATGGGTGCCCAATGGTGCTGTTTACACTAACGCCAGGGCAATTAAGCCAACATAAGCGGTGAGAATATTAAATCAATTCAAACGCATACACACACACACACACCCTGCCAACGCATTTGTTTGCCAACATGCGAGTGCAACAACATATCGAGCGAAACGAATAAACATCGCCGATCTGTCTGTCTGATCCGTGGAGTTTATTTTATTTCAATTTCCCAGCTGGCTTAGTTATTATCATATGTATTTACATACATGCATGCACTGCAGCAAGACTACAGAAAGGGTCGACATAATCATTGTTTTATGAGAGTAAATATTGTTCTTTGGATAATATGTTAAAATGGATAACATATATCAAGGACGAGACCGAACGACTGGAGCGTCAACCATAAAGGAATGCTGTTCACGAGCTTTTTGTCGTAATAGTATCTAACAAATTATCACAAGCAAATTTTAATTGATGAAAGTCGAAACTTCTGTTTGTAATTTTACTATTTATTCACTATTCGAATAGATCAAGCTGTCTGTTAATCGTTGGAATATTTCATCTAATTAGATAATATAAGAGCAGTAATAACTGAATTCAATGATTAGCAAAGGCAATTCTCAACAGGCGAAATAATTTGTGGCCCTTATTACTGACAGAGTTATAAATAAACAATTAATGATAAATACTACCTGTCGCTGTCAGAGTATTCAATAGATTGTAAAATCGCAAAAAAATGTCTTTTTATTTTGCGAACCTACTAAAACACTGAATGAAGGAACTTTATATAAAACAGCGCCGAAATTAATCCATCTATTATCGAGTAAATTGAATAGGTTCTTGTAATACATATTCCTAAAGTAATCAAACCCCGTAAGCTGAAACAAAAGCACATTGTCGATCAAATTCAAACGCACGTTGCCGGTAAGAAGGAATAATGATTTGCGCGCTTTTAGTTCCTTTCGTTTCATTCATCGGTCAATCGCTTACGAGTTCATCCCATTCATCCGGCTCACGGAGCTACGTTCGTTACGTTCATTCGGACCACAAAACTTGAACTTGTTCATTTTGAGCTACCTACAAACTGACAGTTTAGAGGTTAGACGTCTGAAATGTCATTGAACAAAAAAGAATCCCATGAAAAAGCAAAATACAGTAAAAAGTTGCACCTGTCATTAAAAATTCGCTGAAGTCAGTCGGTGAAAAGTGTGCTTGCTTGCTTGAATTTGGAATTATCCGATTCTAGCAAGCAGTTTTGTTGTACATATAAAATATAGAAGCTATCGGTTGGATTCCCTAAGATGGCCATCTCAAACGTGAACGGGTTCAACGCTTGGCTGAACGGAAAACTGCGTGAGTTCAACACCGATGAAAGTGTGTTCGGTTCCTACATAACCGGAATTCTGGAAGGCGACGAAAGTGGCGAGGAAAAGACCGAAGCCCTGGAAGGCATTCTGGCCGAGATTATTGTCAGTGTGTGAACTACTCTGCTAAGATTATAACGTTGATTCTAACAGTTTTTGTTTCACCGTACAGGAATCCGATTTGAATAACTTCATCAAAGAAATACTGGACAAATGGAAAAGCTGTCATTCTAGCGAGTCAAATTCGTCCGCTAGCCAAACGACAAAACTCGACGTGGATGAGCAGTTAGCCAAACTGCTGGAGAATCAAAAACTTGCCAAGAAAGTCGAACGAGAATACACCGAGGAAGAACGACGTATCAAGGAACAGATTCTATCGCAGTACAGCCAGGTAATTTACTCGTCAAATGATTTGTCAAACAGCAAAAAACAATTTATTATCTGTTAGCTCTCTGAAAGTGACCACGAAGATGCAGACGCCGAGCCTGGTGCCGGTGGCGGCAGTGGTGGTGGTGGTGGTGGTGGAGGAAGCGGGTCGACCGGTGAAATCGGTGGACTTGCTCGCAATACTAATGCAGCCGATGTGGCTGCCCTAGTGAGGGAAAAGCGAGAACAGGCCAAGCTGGAGAGTCAGCAGAAAAAGGAGAAGGATCGTCAGGATCGGGAAAAGCAAAAGCAGCTACGAGAGGAAAAGAAGGAAAAGCGCAAAACTGTCAAAGGCGAGCGACGTCGGTAGCGCCCTTGAAGGAGGGGAAAGCATTTTGCTTAGAAACTAATCAGAGTATCTTTACGAGTTATCTCCTATTGTATTAAACTTACGAATGTATTTGCTGGAATCCATCATGCAGGGGTGATTTCACAAGAGAATGCATCGAACGGACGGCTCAGCCTCGAATAAAAAAAACAGTCTATTGTTTTAATTGGATTTATATTTGATTCAGATCACCAATCCATGTAGTCATACCAATAATTTTGTAAAGTAGCCATGCGTTTATAAATTTCGCTCAAATTATCGTAATAGTAGTAGTCTGGTCCATAGTCTGAATAATATTGCGGCTGGTAATAATAATATTCTGGTTCATAATAATCTGGTGAATTGGGAGCAGCTGGCTGAAGGAATCTGAAGATGTGTTGTAAGGGTTCAGGATGTACCCCAACTTTAAAAAAATACTTTATGCATCAATTGTTAGATTAACTAAATGGTAAACTTACAAGTTTCCAAGCCTTCGGAATACCAAATGGTTTTTATCGAAAACCAAAGTAAAATGGTAAATAACTGAAGCTTCATTCCGGTTCGACTGATCAAAACTTAGTGGTGACAACAGTTTAAGTATTTATTCAATGCCGAAGGAGGATAAGCTAACTATAATTAGCGGCCCATTAATATACAATTTGCATTATTCACCCGAATCCGAATGTGTTAAAAACTAAACGCGATGAAGTGAATTCAAAGCTACTGACCAAAATCACGAAATTCGATTCCTTTGTCGGTAACTACTAACTATATATTCAAAAAAATATAAAAGATGGCAAATCTAGTTCAACTGCGCCCTCTGTTGCATAATCCAAGCGCATATTTCAACTGACAATATTTGAATATTTTTTAAAAATTTCCATACTATTTGTTTATTATTATTATTCCAGTGCAACAACTATCTTGTGGTACCAGCCAGGAAATAAACAATCAACCACGGTGAAAACCAAGGTCGTTTGCTGACCTGTGAAGGGGGCTCTCATGCGTCTTTTCCTATGTCGGGGGCGGTTCGTCGTACCATCAACTTAGTAATCGTCAGTTCTCAATGTTAAGAGCGGCTCATCAGAGCGTCTGACCCGGAGCGGCCAGTTGAATTAAGAAACGTAGTGCGAAAATGCGAAAACTAGGATGGCCAATCAAAAAAAATCCCTGTGCCAATCAAAAAAAATCCCTGTGACCCTCTCAACGTGCGCTCAATTAACTCAGAGATGCGATGCTGGCCCAACAAGAGTCGTCGTATGTTCGAATGTCGACTGGGTGGTGCTGCTGGAGTCAGTCAGTAGAACCAGTATAATCAATATATATAGAATGCCAGTGTCGCTGCAGTGCGCGTGGTAAACATCACACTTGTTCAGATAATGTATTTACAGTATATGTGCATATGTGTGTGTGCCTGAGATTCATCAAAAAGGAATCTCATTGTCAAACTTTGACAACCAGTTTAAAATTTCAAATATGGCTGCCAAGTAATGTGATTGGAAACTTCGCTTGCTGCAAATTTCTGAAAAAATCGGTGCAAAAGGGCGCAGTTGTGGGATTTAATTCATCCGGACGAAAAGAAAAAGAACGTTTAAAAACATTGAAAACATAGCGATGAGCGCACTGATGACAGCACCAACGAGCGCACTGATAAAGAACAGATAAATAACAATGAGCAACTTTGACAATGAAGTTCCCGATTCACAGACTTGATACAGATTGTTAGCATCATGTTTACCACAATGAGTCCCGTAGTAAAACAGCGACACTGGCATTCTATATATATTGTTTCTACTGTAGAACCGTTACCCAAGCCTCGTAATTCTATAAAGAAGGGTCAAGTTTTAAGCACGTTTATACTCATGGCTTTGTTTAGCCCTAAGGGATTCTACCTAATTACAAGCTTCTTCTTCTTGTGTGTTCGCCGGTCCGGCGGAACAAAGGGATGAAATCACAGATCTCCACTGACGAGGTTACCCATCATAGCTTTTATCTGTCGCCAGGATAGGTTCTACAGTCCGGATCCGGATGTCGTTGGCTAAGATGCGTCGCCATGAGCATCCGAATCTGGGTCGTCTACGCTGTCCTCGCTAATTCCAGTCGAGTGCAGATCTCATTCGCTCAAGGTGTGTCCGATCCACTTCCTCTTTACGTTTACGAAGTTCTGTTGCTATCGACCGTTGATGACATCGATGATGGAGTTTCTCATTGGATATCAAGTTGTCAGGCCACCAGACACCAAGATTATTATTTTTTGAAACGATGGTTCTACAATTGATGAAGGGACGGTAAGGGAAAGAAATGAAGGATTTTTTGGGAATGGAGGGGAAAGAGTGGAAAGGAAAGGGGAGGGTAATAGGTAGCTACACTTAACAAATTGTCGTTGTGACCCCTATCTTTTGTCGAATGCTGGAAGCTGCGTACCCCAGCCGGCTCCACGTAAACAGAAGTGATAGATTTGCTCATGTTCACCCTTTACCAGGCGTAATTATAATAATAAACACTCTTAATTGAGTCTAGAGTAGGCTGACCAGACGTCCCGGATTTGGATGGCTTGTCCCGGATTACTAAGCGTCTCGGAAAGTGTCCCGCATTGATTAATTTTTTATTGGGAACAGTTTCTAAGGATGATACTTAGAAAATTATGAAATTGCATAAAATTACTTGAAAAACCCTGCTGCTGACACCGTTCGTCAGCCGGTGCACACCCTCCCCAGTCACTGCCCCGGCCAGCCGGCACCTCGAATTCCTCATCTGACCAATGTCGCTGATGGTGACTGTTTTCCTCAACTTCAGCTTTTGCTGTCATCTTCAGTATTGCAGTACTGGACGAACCCGGGGACAATTTGGTGCACTCAGCTCTTTTGAGATGAACTGAAGTCCAGTGTCCATTCTAGCATGCATGCTGAAACTGCGACAGGCTTCATGGTATTTAATGAAGGGCAAAATCCGCTTGGTAAGGTACCTACCCCAGTGTATCTTCGAAATCTTATCCGTCACAAAACACTGGTTTTCATACTGATGCCAAAGGAACAGATCCCTTGCCAAGTCATAACCTTTTATCATGAACCCATCCCCAAAACCAATCTCAAATCTGCTAAAAATCCTACCGCGAGCCAGAGCATGAAGAATTTAACCCGTGTGTTTGGCTGAAATCGGCCTTATTCATCATCGAGTCAGACATATGCTTTTATTGTTTGTTTGAGTTTATTGTTTGAGGTTTCTATTGTTCTTGCTCGGTACGTGGCCGAAGTCCGAGAGCCGACAATCAGGACACGTCGTCAATTGCGTGCCTTTTGTCGAGTCTGAGGTAGGGGTTTCATTCCGTTTCGGGAGATCTATCACGGAAACGTAGTACGTGGGATCTTCCGGGCACGTTGGTCCCTGCCAAGGACAAACCCCGGGTACGCATGGCCCTAGTCATTGCGTTGCTCTCGTGAGTAGTAAAATCGGAAGCCTTCCATCTAGCCGAACCACCCTCCGCACCTTTAGTTTCGGCCAGTACACACACGAACATCCGGCGACGAGTCAACCGCCATCGACCGTGACGTCGCCATCTTCGCCGTCGACCAGGACAACGCTAGCCATCGTCGAGCATCGTCAAAAACCCTGCGCAGGTATGTGATACGTTTATGGCCATAAACATAGGGCTAGAAAACCTACAAAACAATTGTCCAGCCCGAACGTTATACGGTTACTGAATACAAAGTTCAAGATATTTTACGTTTTTCATTCGTACGTTTGAGCAGAGTCCATTCTAAGGATCACTCACTCTTCCTTTCGTTGCCTTCACTTTGGTATTTCAGCTTCGTTCCGGGTCGTAACGTTCGCGGGTTTGGATCTAGTAGCATACCTGTTTTTAGCGGTTCTATCGCACGGCGGTGCGAAGCGGTTCTCTTGGTATCTGTCTTCAGTTGCGCAACCCCTGTACCGTTCTAGCCGACCCCTGAGAAACATCTCGTGCTAAACATTAGTCGGGCAAACCTAACACGACTGGTGGTCTCTCGGGTTACCAGGAGTGGCGCATAAGCCACCATGTTTAAAGTAGAAATTTCTTAAAGGTTAGTCTACGAACGGTTACAACGTCTGGCCTGCGCCTTGCCGCCAGCCTTGAGAGTTTCCTTGCACACCTCAATTGCTCACATTACAGCTCTTTTAGGATAATCCGTCTGACGCTGGATTCTGCAGATGACCGCACACAATGACTTTCATTTCTTCTCCTGCAATATCTGGAAGCCACGGTACCTTTAAACTGCGAAAAAATATACCGAGCAGAACTGTTTACAAATAACTCAACAGTACCAAAAGCTAGCATCCACGGCTACTGGGAGCGCCGCTATCGCCAAAATGAAGGACCCAATTTCTAAATGATCTCATCTTTACTACGGAACCGATTTAGCAAGTAAGCCAATCAATATGTCCCGCATTCATCCAAAAAAATCTGGTCACTTTAGTCTAGAGTCTACCTGTAAATAGGTCGGATTTAGCTACAACTTCGTTGAAACTACTCAAAACGCCCTTAAAATGTACAAACTCAGATTTTGGGTAAAAAATTCAACCATTTTTGACTACTTGCTACTGATAATTGAATTATTCTCAGTGATAAATAACGCACTTTTAACATCCTGCTAAAAATTTTTGGTTGAAAAACTACTCAAAATCTGAGTTTGTACACTTTAATGGCATTTTTGATAGCTAATAGCTAATAGCTTTAATAGCTAAATCCAACCAATTTACAGGAAAACTAAAGAGTGAAGGAAAATTCAATTTGGAACATCCGGCATGGGCCCAGGCAACGAAATAAAGATGACGCATTCCAGCGTTACGGGACACTATGCCGACCCCACAAATAAGATCCTTGTTTTATTAAAAAGAATACACTTTGAAATTTTCCACCTTTTTTTATTCGATTGTACTCTACTACAAGCGGATACGGAATTAACGATCTAAAACTAATTTCAAAGTATTTACATAGGTAAAAGGATATGGGTCCAACCAAAGAACGAAAGAGCTAAACACGAGGGGTGCATAGCTACCATAACAATCCTATTGAACCAAATTCCTGGCATACAACTGGAAAGTAAAGTCCCCTTTAGTCACCAATTTTACAAGCTATTTGCCAAAAATTTGGTGAAATAAGAGCCAATTTACACAATGACAATGGTTGCTAATTGTGTCTCGCAGCACTGAAATGTGTCAGATACATTGGCGGAACTAGGGGGGGCTAAGGGGGCACTCCTTAGAAGGAGAGATTCAGCCCCTCCTCCCCTAGAAAAATGGACCTGGCCGACCAAAATAATGGTCGAAAAAAATGCCGGGGACTATAGCCCCCCCCCCTAGAAACGTGCGCTAGTTCCGCCAATGGTCAGATATGAAATGGAAGCATGGCACCTGCAGACTCAGAGTATCCTTACTAATACACCAGGATTCTTGCTTTTAGAATCCAGAGGATTCCTATTTCATAGTGCAGGCGATTCCTTTACCGAGTTATAGATATCCCGGGAATTCAACTCTAGGATTCTTATATAAGAATACTGGTTCTATAAGCACCTATAAGTAAGGCATTCTTCTGTGCAAATCCTCTGCAGAATTCCTTTACACAATTCCAATGCGAGGAATCCCAGAGACTCTGTACGAATATTTTTGATTCGTCCGGGTAGTACTGCTCAGCAGTTAGAACCCCAAAAGTTTCACACTGCGAAAAATCTGTCGCAAAAGCGATGAGAGTGCCAAACGGATGAGGCTCTACCTTCCTTAATGGCGCTATAGTTAAGGCGTCTTGCCACTCGAAGACAAATGGGACATCAGCATAAGCTCGACTGTAAGAGAGACCGCAACTGTGGCGCTCGGTGAAGAAATCCTCAATGGACAATATAATTGTTTTAACGGAGAATGCTAGCGAGTGATGGAGCGGAAAAATAGCTACAAACACTTATATCTAAGCAGTGCCACAATAAAAAAATTTAGCTAAATTTCAACGAGTACGGAATCACTGGACCATGACACAAAGGAGCGAAATGGACCAGGAAGAGGGCAGAGAACGCGAAAAGTTAAAACAAGGTGAACGGAGAATAAGAAAATTCAATGCCGTGTTTAAGCTGGAGATGGGGCTCTTTGCCCTTCGTTTATTTCAAGCGGTTTCGATGCAAACGCTTGTTGTCGTAGTCATTTATAGTATCCAAACAGAGAGGGACAAGACGTGAAAGTGTAAAAGCGTAAAATTAGATGAGGGAGGGTTTAGTAACGCTTAGTAAATATGTGTCGTCGTTCCTCGTTCCTTCCCAGGGCATCCGCGAATCCCCCAGCTTTGGTAAAGACGGCATTGTAATAAATGCACAACAAATATTTTTATCTAATAATGGCTTATTCAATTATTGTATAGCTAAAATCAAAGGAACAAGCGCTTCATAAGCTGCTATACAACAAAAATGTTCCTTGGGTGTGCATTTTGCACATTCTAATGTGATCTAAAAGTGGCGTTAATAATACGATTAATGTATGTACATTTAGGGTAGGAAACGTATTGTTCCTCACAGAGCACCGAGTTTGCACAAAGTTATTTGCTACCGTAACCAGAAAGCATAAACATGATACTGATCTGTTTACTTTACTAACGGGACATTAGTTTAGTCGATCAGCCAGATTGCTGTACCAGCACTCGGCGTGATACCTTTGGCAACTAGTCTAGCGATTTGATTTTGCAGGTACACTGAAGTCGCTTTTTACGTATTATTTGCACGATTGTGCTCGACGTGACTATGCCAATGCTTGTAGTTGGAATATTGAAATTTACGTGGACTCGATTTGACTGTACATTAGTACGTTTCCACTGGAATTTGGCAGTGTCATTAGTCTTAAAATCTACAATCTTCGTCTTTTGATCTACTTTATCTACATTTCGAGGCTGGCAATACTACCGGCGACAAAATTCTCAGCGGCGAGGCGACGAGCGAGCGAAATGAGCTCTACCTCTAATCTTTTTTGATTCTGCTGTAGCGAGCAAAAGTACGCAAAGTAGTGATAGTGCACAAAGTAGCAGAAAGAGAGAGCAGATACTGAAATCGACGTTCGCCGGAGAAGGTTTTACGTCTACGTTGCCGTCTCGTCGGTGTATATTATACTCTCTTGTACAAAAGTGTACAACACGGTTCTTTTTCTGTGTCGCTTTTGATTGCTACTACTCCTATTAGAAACGCAATTTTTCTTCTCGGTTCAATATCAGCTTCTAGTGGGGACAAAATCGGCACTATCGGTTACGGTTTACACGGTGTACTGGAAGAGTGACTCAACTGACTATCGGAAGTGTCAATACAATCGGTCAAACACGTCAAACAGTCCAGATTGGTTCAAGAAAATTCGTGTGTGCGATCAGTGCAGGAAAATCTCCGATCCAAAATAAGCTTTCGTGTTCGCCTTCGAGAAGGCCGCTAGCTAGCGAGTGAGCAAAGTAAGGAATAATTGTAACCGAAGACGGGTGCGTTACGGGTACGTTGCACGGGGGTAGTGTTATTTCTTTCTTGTTTTGATTTACCAAATGTAACGTGAATGGTAGTGAAACAATTGGTCAAAAAGCGATTGAATGACGAAAAAATCCTGTTAAAGTGAATTGATTTTTTTCTGCTCTTTGGTAGAGTGCGTGATGTAAAAATATTTTGGATTTTGTACGACACTTGAATGTGTGCTAAAAAATCCATTTCAAGTATGTTTGTGTGTGAAGAATTGATGTGTAGGAGTTCTGTGTTCACCAATTCGTATCTAACCAGCGCTGCCAGTGTGGTGGGTCAGAGTGGTGAATTTGGTTAAATTCAATTGAATCCTCAGCACGATTCAAGTAGATTGTTTGATTACTTCCAATCGAATGTTTTACTTTTGATGTCACATGAAAACATACTTCGATACGTTAAAGCTAGACATGGAACGATTAATAGTAATTTTGATTTGATTGTATGGGTTTACAAAACCTCTTGTTTTATTAGTCATTTGAATCCCCCGAAATGACCACAATAAATTGCCTCAAAGGATACACAGCTAGATACACCTAAAGTCGAACCATTGTAATTATTGTGACATTGAAATTTTTATTCATTTTCAAGGATTTTGCTGAGTGAACAATCTACACACTGCTATTCACCTCTCTGATTACCACTCATTCCCTACTACCCTTGGACTGGCAGCACTGAGACAACGAGTATTTTGTTTCTAGCTGCCGAATAATTTGACGTCTTGAAACTGTCTAGTATTGAAAACACAAGTGCGGTTTAATTACTTCATTTTAAACTTGACCCAGCATCTTAACTGTTACTGTATGCTTTACTAAACAAGTACGATATAATCTAGCAAGAATAGTCCTAGTTGATTTCATTCGTCAGTCTAAAGCTTTTGCATAAAACTTGTGTATTGTGACAAGTGTGTTTGCCGAGTTCCAATAGGAAAGATAATAAGTGCCCTCTATTTCGCTGTGCGAGTGAATGTAAAGTAATTGAAAGATAGTGATAGAGTTTTCAATGCTTGTCTAATAATCAGCGAAAACAGTGTTTAGTTTTTAAGCGAGTACGGATTTCATCAACCTTTCCTGTGGACTAGCATGCAAAAAAACCGTAAAGGTAAGTCAATTCGAAAAAAATGACGAACGCTCTATTTCCACTTAGGAATAGCTTAATGAATGGATTGTGCGATTGTTTCTAAGGAATCGAGAGTGAGCAGAAAATTGGTCAATGTTATGTTATTTTCATTTTTTTTTTTCAACGTCGTCGTCATCGTCACTGCCACCGCACACTGTTACGATGGCTGTTACGTACGACGGCCGATAACGAAAACTGCACAGCGGTGTTTGTTCTGACTGGGTGTGAGTGTACGTAACTCAGTGTTTTGGTCTCATCGTGAGAGAGCGAGAGACGGAAAAAGATATTCACCACGCGAGCTCTGTTTGGTTGCCAACTGGTCAGTTCTCCGGATTTAAAATCGGAACCTTGCGAACAGTGCTGCCAAGTGATGTGTATGCATCATGCTTTGTGAAGTCTATTATATGCTAGTCAATATTTTTAAACTTCCACAATATGTTAAGTATTGTAGATTAGAGAGTCGTACTTGCGCTTAATTCTTGAAATAAATATGTTGTTTGCAATTCGTTGCTCTGCAGAAATAAACAATAACATTTCAGTAATGAAAGGTTCTGCGTAGATACATCTGTAGACTAAAAGAATTGTTCTTCATCGACTAAGTACATGTTGCTTATCAATCGCTAATGCAACATGGTCAAATGATATAACTTGGCGAAACCAAATCCAACAGTCTACGTTACAAGCCTAGTATATGCCTAAAACCTTGTTAACTAGAAAAGACAAGAAGAGGAAAACAGAAAATTGGTTTTGTATAATCAATTTGAATTAGAATGCTCATATCTAATGGTAATATTTCCCAAGTTTTGTTTACTAGCGGGACTTCAGATCCATCGATCGTGTCAGAACACCGTTGCTAGAAGATGTGATATTTTCAGTAGCCAAAGTGTACTAACCAATTAGCGATATAAAACAATTCCGGCTGATGAACCTAACTTGTTGCGAACATCAATGCAAGAGACCTACAAGTATGGGAAGGGGAAGAGCTACACCTATGCAATAAGCTGCTAGAAAAGAAAAACTTCAGAAGCGGTTGAATTACGACGTCGGAGCGATGGATGAAATCATCATGCAAATCAACAAAGTAATCTTAAATAAAGTCACTGGCTTGGAATACACTAAAGACATTACGCTTGTCTTAGTAAACCACAATACCACAAATCTGGTGCAACGGCAATCAATAAGGAACGTCTTTTCGGAATAAAGCACAAAAAACTGGCCACACAGGAGTAATTTTTTTATGAACATGTTTTAGTTTCACGGGTATTGGACCGTATGGAAGCCGCAATCACACTATGCCAGTTAAATACAGGCATAATAAAGGTGAGCAGTAGACTCAGGACAGGATTAATGACGAGTTGCTGCTGGAAGAACAAGTCGCGGTAACAACTGCTGCTGCAACTGCTTGTTATGGCACTTTTTGGTAACGAAACGTGGTAAAAGCTAATTGAAATCTGTCGCTTAAGATAGTTCCAAAGTCGTGGCTTTAATCTACACAATGTTTTGGTTGTTCATCAAGTGAATCTTAATACTTGGCATAAAAGAGCAGGACACTTGAATAATGCTAGAATAGAGATGCCGATCAAGGAGGGAATGTTTGAGGGTATCAGCTAAAACTCAGTGACAGATACGGCAAATTTATCCAATTGCGCTAACGTTTGGCGGGGATGCAGGCAGCTTTCAAATTTCAAAACATGAAACAGCCAAGATCAAATCAAATAAATTGGTACATTTAGAGATTTACAGAAGCTTGGAGCATGAAATGTACGAAAAGCACAATACAAATATTTCAGTGATCAGATTTGATGGCGGCGGGAAGAACAGAGCAAAGCAAAGCACTTCCGAAATTTGATCTTCTGTTTTTTATTTGACAGACTTCGCAGCCATTCGTTAGAGTACAGGACAATTGGGCTATTGACGATCCTATGGACTCTTACAGCCTCCAAATCGATATTCGATCCTACGACGACTGACTAGACCAGTGTCGTGCCGTGAAGCGAACTGAGATGTTGGCGACTGAATTGTAGCATAAGAAAAACACTTCAAAAAGAAGCGAACAGCACTTCCGATTCCGAAAGTCAAAAAATGAGTCAAAAATATTGCTCAAGGAAAGCAGTGCTGAACCGGCAACATTGCTATACCCATTTGCCGTATCCACAGGAATTGTTATACAACCTTTTAATCCAATAAGAAACCTTGCATTCGACCAGACAACAGAGAGAGAATTTTTTTGGTCTGGTGTGGTGTATAAAAGCTATAACTTGGTCGCTCTCCTGTCTTCGTTCACAGTGGGTGTACCCACGTCGGTGTTGGTGCAATTTTATTCGGATTTCCTCCATCTTTCTTATATAAAGCAAAGAGACGGTCGAAATTAGTCTACCTATCGCTATTCCAACTAGTTTTGCGCAATGAATGGCATCTGACGAAACAAACAGTATCGACGAAGATCGAGTTCCAACTGGTTTCTGGCTTTTCCGTCAATGCCAATCGATGATGCCAAATTTTGTCCGCCCGTCCGAAAGTAGTTAAAAGTGCAAAAATTAGAAAGATGGGAACCACACAAATATTCTTCACTTTCGGAGCGGAAAATCGCAGACGTATTTATTTTCACTTAATAGAAAAAGTTACGTAATTTGTTTAACAGTACACCACCACCAACAACAACTGTCTCTGCCTGCCAGAGTATGGCGCTGAAAATAGCGAAATGTTTGTACACAATTGCCCACTCACTTACACACCACAAAAGATCATGCCGCTCTCTCTTCCGTGTGTGTCACTCAATAATAATCTGGCACCACGGACGGACGGACGTCACTCACCGCGCGACGAATCCGCCGCTACCACCAACTTTAGCGTTGAGGTAGTTTGTTTTGAAACCAGCGGCTTACGGCGAACGAGATGGAAACGCCAAACGAAAATCGTGCCGCACACTGACATGGATGGTACGTTTCGAAAATGGAGAGTAGGCCTACCGAAACTAGTTTCAGGTCGACCTGTCCGGTTGGTTAGCAAGCGGTCAAACTTTAGCACTCCGGAACTGGCTGGTTGTTAGTGGTGCTTTGGTGGCTCACGCAGATGATATCGAAGAGCGTGATAGCGATAGCGATTGCGAGTACGATTGGGCTCCACGCGGGTTTGCACTTGACCAAATATGGCATCCGTGGTACACGGCTAATTCGGTCAATGTCTAATGGAACTCCGCTCAGATGAATGGGTATTATAGTGCAGCGGATTTGTGCGTTGTTTTTTTTTTTGGAAAACTGTTTCAATGGGTACGATTGTTTTAATCAAGATATGTTTTGGTAACAAGAGATTGCTACTTTCAAAATTTGGATAAACAATGGATGAAAATATTTATTATTTGGGAACCTCTAGCTAGGATAGAGACGAAGGTACATATACTTAATGAAGCGTTGTTACAATTACCCTTATTCTGCGAGTCACGTGACTCAATACGACAATTGTCACTCGCCGTGACTCGCACGGCGAGTCGAGTCACCTAGGTAACAACCGTGTCACCTAGGCAACAAACCCCTGTCACCTAAGTGACAAACCGTGTAACCTGATTCGCGGCGACTCCAAAATAGTCACGTCACTCGCCTCGCAGAATAAGGGTGAATGACCCTTCTTTACCTAGTTTTCCCTACAGAGACTATAGATTATTTAAAGCCAAATAGTGTATCGATTCAGCCAGGGTGTATGTTAAATCGATCCGCAAGAATTTCGTTCGATTACACTCGGTTAATGCTAGTATTACTAATCAATGTGACTAGTTCAAACCTTCTACAGAAGCCACCAGACAAAAGACGATACGTGCTTCTAACTGCTTGAGAAAGATGTTAAATACATCGAAACGTCGGGCATAGAATAAATAAGTGTCGTTTTGCTTTGCGTTTGACTGTCCTGCCGAAAACAAAGTTTCAAATGGATATCCCCATAGGCGGCGGCAGTTTCTCCTGGGTCGGCTAGAGAATTCCATCTTCCTCTTATGTTAGGTACTCTTACCTCCCAGTAAACCATTTGGTTTGTATATCTCGATTGCAACTGAGATATACGAAATCATATCTGAACGAAAAAGTTATATTTCACGCCATATAAGAACATATATGTACCAAAGTGGAGGCGATATACGTGCGAAAATTTTGACAATTATTTGTAATTCTATTTTGCGTAGTTTTTATAACACGCAACTAAATACTCCTGAATATATGATTAAGATATAATCAATTATTGCAATCGTCTATACTGCTTTGTAATTCGCAGTCATGAATTGTATATGAAGACACGCACGACTGCAAAACAACTTATTGTTCACTTCGATTTGACATACTCTAATCATTATACAATTCCAATGTGAAATTGACATGAAAACGATTTAATGTGAACTTTCTATTACGATTTTGTGTTATCTGGGCTCTTACGACTGCGTCCAGTATTTTGAACTATGCCCCGTTTATTTCTTTTACTGTACGCGCCAAGCTTATCTATCACTTATTGAGAAAGTTATAGGCTGGTAGCTGCAGCGAGACAGACGCCAGTCAGGGATAACTTGGTCTATGAACCCTGTTACCCTAATCGGCGACGCAAACCAAATCTCCCTAGGCTTTAGTAGGCTCTTTTTGAGATACTGCAGTCTGCGTCCTATTAGTGTTCCACAATTGCAGAGCAAGTGTTGCGAGGTTAAATATCAGCTTGTACGAATCCGAGATTCCGAAGATGATATTTACTTGGACAATATCCTGTCACAGGACCGGTAAGCGTGCTGAGTTCTGTTATTGAGACTCAGCAACTTTTGAGTAACCTTAATACTCGGCGCTTTAAATTTTTGATCGTTTGAGTGATTGTACGGCCATCTAATTGACCATGAATGTTCGGCTATCCCATTGTTTCAGCTCACTCTTCACCACACAGTTAGAGATTAGGCAGAATGAATCTGGACTCGTGAATGAAGAGTTGGAGCCACATCCTTGTCTGCCGATTCACTACGAGTCGACGTGTGGAGGATAGACGAGGAACAAGATTGAACGCAGCGCATCATTCAGGTACTGTTCCTACCTCATTCTCATATCCGCCCCTTCGTTTCTGTGTTTTCCGGCAGAGAGAGGCTGCTCGGTAAGAAATGATCCACTGCATTAGTGACCGGCTTAATGTAACAGGGGCAAATTACTGTGGAGGGTGCCCTGGTACTCCACAGGCTCCGTTGCGGCTGAATATCCATGGAACCCCCTCCACCATTTATCCCTCGGCACGGGTCGCGTCACATTTTGGGGTTTATCCATTGAAATCTTTACGTAATATCTATGGATAACAGCTATTAAAACCATCCTCCTTTTGGGGACTTTGGACCTTCTGCTATGGTTCTCAGTAGCTTCAGTTTCGTCCGAACATGCCTCTACAGAGATCCGTCATTTGCAGGCGAAGTTCGCCCAGGCTCTCTTGTCCCGCCTACAAGCTCGTTTAACAGCCCCCTCCAGCTCAGCGTATCGTTGATAGGCAGCTATCTTAGCTATGCTGGATCGGTCCTGGGTTACTCGTCGCCAATTCATTGAGCGTCTCGACATATACTAGTCGGCTTCAACCTGGTCGAGCCATCTAGCACGCAGAGCCCTTCTATTCCTGGTGCCGGCTGGGTCCTTGCGACTTGGCCGGCTTACCGTAATCTCTCAACTTTCGCCAGGTGTACGATGAGAATGTCTCTCCAAGTAGTGCCTCCGTCGCCCTAAGGTGTCTAGTAATGATATCGAAGTCGTTTGCGAAGACCAGGAGTTGACTACTCTTGCTGAAGATCGTTCCTCTCATTTCGATGCCTGCTCGCCGGATTACACCTTCAATAGCGACATGCAGGACAGTCCATCCTACTAAGCGATTCTAAAGGACTCGAGAGTACCCCAAAAACATGCTCGTAACACATCACTCGCTTCAGGGTAGCTTTGGTCAGCCTCGTCAGTTTATCAGGAAAACCGTAGTCGTGATTTATCTTCCATAACTGTTTGCACTGGATTGTATCATATGCTGCCCTGAAATCCAAGTAAACCTGATGCGTGGGCACGTTGCATTCCCGACATTTCTGGAGGATTTGTCCGAGAGTAAAAATTTGATCCATAGGAGCATGGGTCATCATAAAGTCCGCCTGGTAACTAGTGCCCTATGAATTCGCCACACAACATAACAAAAACTGGGAAAGCACCTTTTAGGTGACGTTGACCGGCGTAATTGCAACAATCGAGCCTGGGGCACCTTCCATCCTTTCCTCCGGTAGCTTCTCCTTCTCTCAAAACCTTGATATTATCCAGTGAAGGGCCGTAGCAAGGGGTTCTTGACCATTTTTGTAAAGTTCTTTCGGGAGGCGGTCCATTTATTCTCGCCGGATCTCTTCAAGATCGGGAGCTGCCACGATGTTATCGTTTCTAAGCAGTCCTAGGTTGTGTTCCGTTGTGTAACCTTCTGTTATATCGCCATTAAGATACTCAACGAAGGATTGATTCCATTTGTCGACAACCTCGCACTAATTTGTGACTAGATTCGCTCCCTCGTTTCTACACATGTCAGCTTCGGTACAAATAATAATAATTCGGTAGAATAATAAAATAACTAGTCGAATTTAACAGGAAGTTCGTCTGTTATTATTTACTAGTTGAGCCCGAATCTTACGATCCGGAAAATATAAATGTCTGTTCAGAATTCATAAAACTGCGGGTACATTCCATTGACCAGTGTTTGCGAAGATGTTTAATCTTTGTATTAGTTCTTTGAGTTCTTATATTGCGTAATTTAGCTCTAAGATCTTGTACATAAAAGAGTCATAGCCGGAAACTGAAATAAATAGTTTTTATAGTCGTATTGGATTTTATTTAACTGAATAAAAACTTCTGATTGTTTGCAACATTTATGTAGTCTGATTAGAGTAAAATGTTGCTTAGAAAATTCTTGATCGTTTGCTATCATTAACTCATTTTTTAAAATTTTGCGACTTGGTCCGGTCTGATTTAACACCGACCATATGATATCGCGACAAGCAATCGAGTTGAGCAGGCAAGTCGAGCAGTCAAATAAAGCAATCGAGTCAAGCAGTTGGGTCGAGCAGTCGAGTCGAACAGTCAAATCAATCAGTCTAGTCGACCAGTTAAATCAAACTGTTCAGTCAAGCAGTTCGGTCGAGCAGTTGAGTCGAGTAGTTGAATCGAGTGGTCGAGTCGAGCAGTTAAATCAAGCAGTCCAGTCGAGCAGTTTAAACGAGCAGTTAAGTTGAGTAGTTCGGTCGAGTAGTTGAATCGCGCAGTTAAGTGGAGCTGTCGAATCAAACATTTAAGTCAAGCAGTTGAATCGAGCAGTCGGGTTGAGTGGCTAAGTCGAGCAGTCTAGTCGAGCTGTTGAATGAAGCTATCAGTAGAGTCGAGCAATCAAATCGAGTAGTCTAGTCGAGCAGTTGAATTGAGCAATCGGGTTGAGCAGTCGCATCCAATCGAGTAGTTGAGTCAAGCAGTTCATTCGAGCAGTCGAGTCGAGCAGATAACTCAGCTGTCCAGTTAAGCAGTCCAGTCGAGCAGTCGAATCGAACAGTCCAGTCGAGCAGTTCAATCGTGCAGTTAAGTTGAGCAGTCAGGTCGAGTGGTAAGTAAGGCAAATGTGTCAAGCAGTTAAGTCGAATAGTCCACTCGAGCAGTTAAATCGAGCGCTTCAGTCAAGCAGTCAAGTCGATCTGTCCAATCAAGCAGTTGAGTCGAGCAGTCGAATCGAACAGTTCAGTCAAGCAGTTCAGTTAAGCAGTCCAGTCGAGCAATCAAATAGAGCAGTCTAATCGACCAGTCCAGTCGAGCAGTCTAGTCAACCAGTTGAACAATCGAGCAGTCCAGCAGTCGACCAGTGAGGTGACTGAGAATAGAACTCATTGCTACGAAAACATGATGTCCTGTCAGGGGCCTGTTTTTAATTACCGATAAGCCTTTTATGACGTCCTGTCAGAGACCCGGTTTTCGGTACAGACATAAGCCTATATAAATAGATAGATTTTTAGAGCTCATTAAGCTCATCACACTCGAAAAAGAAATTTTAGTCAATCGCACTTCGACGTTACTTCGTGAAAAATGGTCCGACTTACCTTAAGTATACAATTTACATTACTTTTTTTCCTATTTTATATACCTTTTCTGGCACACGCAGCGCAGAATCGTTCAATAAATGCCAAAAGTTCGGACAAACGACAAAATACAAGTTTTTTTGCAGAAAATATAAGATTTGCTAAAATTAGATCGCACGAAAACACAAAGAACAAAAAGCTTGTTTTGATTCTAATTTTGACGTTTCGCCACAGGTTGTCTCGAAAGTGTTTAGATTGGCAAATAAATGAAGCATACTAGCACATTTGTAAAATTCTAGGGATTTCTAATCGAAATTGTTCTGGTCCGTCTTACCCAGCCGGGTCCACTTATCCTTGCGCCCCTTTAATGAAATATTGTTCTTCGGGAAGAGTAAATTCTTAACCTAATTCAGTGGTGCCCAGGCATAGGGGTGATGCGGACCAAATCAGATCGCCCCATGAGTCCGCGGGCCGCAATGAAATCTGGCCATTCTTGCGCATGCCAAAATGTAAAATAGGCGGCAGCAAAAGGTGTTTTTTAGGAATAACCGCAAGATTTAAACCGGAAAGCAATCAGATCTACAATATGCACGAGATATTACAACTAAACTGAGTGATCCCTGTGTCAACAAAAAAATGATTCATAAGACTGCCATCTCTCAAATCAGTCCGCGGGCCGCACGAATCATCACGAAGGGCATCACTGATCTAAACAATGAAAAATTAGCTGGAAAAGTCTTGACCGCGTCAGAGTCAGATATAAGTACAAAAAGAAAAACTACACCCGGTGGTGGTCAATCTCTAAATTTGCCGCAGTGACGTCTGGCAACAGACTGTCTGTTTCTATCGCACTGACCGAGTAGATAACCGTCTATCTTCTCTGCGGTAGAAACAAAGCGCCATCATACAAAAATAATATTGTCGCCAAGGTGAGCGTACCACACGTATGTGGAATGATAGAATTGAGAGAATAAGAACATAATTGTCTATTGGACTACCTACTATAAGGTAGCGGCAGTACTTGAGTGCAATAAAACATTCGACCGGAAACCGAAAGAGCATGGTTTGGAGCCTATGTATTGAAAATTTTCCAGTTCATCTAATTGTATCATTCTTCGTACTAGACACATCCTCACTTTTCAAAAAAGAGTTTACGTATTGACCGCGTATAGAGCCAGACTGGCTTCCGCCAAGAGCGCTAGCTCTTGAAGGCGCCAAAAAGGGTATGCATTTCAGAAAAGCATTAGCAGTAACATACGCATTAAAAAATTAGACTAATTTTAGCGATTTTTCATGCCACGTCATTAGTTGATTTGCATGCAACTGCCATGGCGAAAACAGTCAAACACCTACGCTCGAAGATTTGTTCCTACTGCCAGCTCCACCGCAAAGCAAGGAAGTTGGACACGGTGAAGCACTTTGTATCCCAAGTAACATTTTTGTTGTATAATAGCTTATAGAACTATTGTACAGCTAATTCCCGTGGAACAAGTGCTTGAAAACCTATTATACAACAAAAATGTTACTTGGGACTCGCTGAACAGATCCAATCTGGCATTTACCACATCTTCTCACGCAAGAGAGGCGTATGCGTTGAACAGAAGCCTGGTTCCGGCCGCCAGAAGTGCTGCGTGACTGTAAGCTGGCTCTGCCTGAGTAGCAGAAAATCGCTCTGAGAACGCCTGAAGGTGCCGGTAAAAAACATCTGCCTGGTGAAGCACGATGTCGCGGTCATGGCAAGCGACGCAAATTACTTGACGCTGAATGACAACGACTGGCAGAGGACTGCGTACTTTACGTCCCCCACCAAGAAGGTAAACGATGAAACTATATCTTTTGCGTCAACTTCTAGAAGAAGATCTTTTTGTGGCTGACGATCAGCGAGGAAAGAATGTTCAAGCCGCTGTTCTTTAATTCGGAGTTTACGGAGTACGAGGAGATACGAAGATTAACGCCTTCATCAAGAAGTATTGCGCAAAGCATGTGACCTTTTGGCCGGACCTGGTCTTGGTCCATCATGCCAATAGATCAGGAGATAAAGGAGATGAACCGGCTGAAGATAAACACTGCACCGTGGATCACCAACTCTTCCCACGTCCCCAACTGCGACCAATAGAAAATTTTCGGACGAAGTCCAAACGGAGCATTTACTCCAATAATTTTGTGGACAAAACGGCGAAGGAGCTGATCACCAATGCCACGAAAGAGTTGAATGATATTCCGACGTCTATCTTTTGATCGGTCGTTGCTGTAAAACCACTTGGCAGGGAGTCGAAGTATTTTTATAGAAGGCTTAATAAACGTAGGATTTAAGGAAAACTTGTCTCATTGAATTTCACGAATTTACGAAGAAATGATAAACCTATAAGGAACACTGATTTGGGAAACGAGGGGGCGCCAAATTGGGTTTTCGCCAATGGCGCAACAATGTCACGCTACAGCTCTGGATACAAATATAATGATAATAAATGATAAATTAAGAACTACCTATACTGAAATAAGGTATGCATCATCCAAAAAATAGGATGGGTGATCCCCTTCATCATAGTTAAACACGTTCCATACTTTATCACGAGTTTTTAAAGGAATTTTATCTGCTATCACTTAATTTTTGGCACGAGATGAATTCTACGCTTCTTGTCTGTATATGTACAACCATTTAGACATGTGAAATATTTCGGAACTTACATTTTTTAGTGAAACAACTTTTCATATTCCAGCGGAAGTTCATCATTCAGAAACTTCGTCATATGCAAGATTTCTCTCGTTCATTATGGACAGACAGCAATCGTTTAGAAAAATCTATGTATGTATTCGTTGAGTCTTGTGCACGAGCTATCCAACTTCCACAAAAAGGGGAGTTCAAGAGGTCTTTTAGTTCTTTTTTAAATAGCGAAATGTAGCGGGTTTCTTCATTAGCGTAGCTAGGAAATTTCCCTGGTAGGGCCTAGGGGGTGCCTGCATTTGTTTTCTTTGAGCCTCTGTATTTCATATGTTTGGTTTTCAATGCATTTATTTTTAGACCAATCCTCCTAGATTCCGCTTTCAGTCTGGCGAAACGCTTCACTCGATCCAATATAGCTCTGATCAGTCGCGTCAGTTTATCTGGAAAACTGTATTCGTGCATTATCTGCCACTGGTCTCGATCGACTGAATCGCATGCTGCTTTGAAATAAATAAAGATGGGATGCATGAGCACGTTGTATTCCTGACATTTCTATAAGATCTGTCAGATGGTAAAAGCCCTCATGAAACCCGTCTGGTAATTCCCTACGAAGATCAGAAGATCAGATGCTGCGACGTTACTATCTTCCATGGGCACTCCTAGATTACCTTCCGTTCCGTCTCCTTCTGCATCTTCGCCATTGAGGTGTACATCGAAGAACTGCTTTCAATTTTCGACCACCTCGTGCTCGTTTGAGATTGGATTCCCTCCCTCGTTCCTATACAAATCAGGTTTGTAGATCAGGCCTTAGATGACGGCATCCAGCACCCTACTAGACACTGTTGAAATTGAAAAAATAAAACAGAATGCTACATCATGACTAAGATGTAGAACCAAACGAATTATGTTACATAGAAATCTGGAAAAACCATGAATATTGTCAAAACCGAATGAATTAAAACTCACCACTCTCGTGCGTGAATCACTTGCATCAATGTCAATGTTTTATTTAAAAAAAAAAAAAACAAAATTAAAACAACTCATTGCTATCCAGCTGTACGCTACTGGTGCGGGGCACGTTGATTTCTTCCGTTCGCGTTCTCAACAACTAATTAATGTCATTCAAGTATTAATATATGAGTTTTTGCTACATTTTCAGTCCACCACCGAACGAATTTAATTGGCGGCAGTTTATTTTCTTTTGCTGTGTTTTGCTAAAGCGGAAAAGGGGAGGGGGATTGGGTTTCGTTTTCCTGCGTTACTAGAAGAATGAACAGCGGCTACCAATAATCAATCACCCAAAAATCCACGCAGTTAGCAAGGCTCAAGTCATGCCTTACAGGGGAGAGCAATTAGCTCTAATTTGATAAGAGATCGCCGAAAAAAAATCGCTTGCGGCAACGATTTTTGAGGATTTTGTTTGCTAAAAGTATGCGCGTGCCCGGAAATTTTGCAGGTCCTAATTGTTAAATGTGATCGTTTTTCATATTTTCAGACACCCGTCCAGATGGTTGCCGTGCTGGATCGGTATTGGTTTCTTGAAACCGTAGCGACCGTCGGAATTAATTATATCCTATCCGGTTTGCAACGTTCGTTTATGGGTGGGCTTCAGGAGGCTAACGCTACGCGATAACATCGTTACATTTAAGGATAAGGATTTTGGTTCTGAATTTGAATCCTATTCTGCCTTTCTTATGACAGGTGATAGAAATGGACGGCATGCCACCCAGTTTGACGATCACTAATTAGTTCACCGTCTCCGGCAGATGGATTTTTTTAATATGAAGTTTGTGTAAAATATGCAGCTCATCGGCATTATTGAAAAAGAAAATATAATTTATTGAACTACGAGCCTGCCGTTGCGTTGTTGCCAGTATCAGCCTTAAATGGCTCTCGTTAGTCACGAAGGGAGATGAGAAGTGGCAAAAAATACCACTAACGAAGACATAAAACCGGCTAGAGCAAATTAGATTTTTCCTAAACGGCCTATAAATGAACAAATGAACACGATTTCGCTAAACTACCTATCTGACGAAAAAAAAACACCAAGCATTCTCTCACCACCGCACAGCCGCCCGTCAGCACACCGCACGATCAAAAAATAACCGAAATTATTCCCTCATCCCTCCCAAGAACTGACTGTAGAAGCTATCTCCTACACATAGACACGCCACACTTACTGCTGGAGCTGCCAAGCCAAGAGACTTCAGCTTTCGCAAACCACGCAATGGAGTAACTTCACGTCATTTTCCAACATGGATTATTGTCGACTAGCGGTTGAGGTTGTGGCTCTTCAGTCAGAAACTATTAAGACGCTTTTACATTTTATGCCAACGTTTCGATCCCGGTTTGGAACTTCTTAGGGGTATCAACGATTAGTTTATTATTAGTTTTATTATTAGTTGTTATCTGTGATGTAATTTAAATTGATGCTTTAGACTGGAAGTGACGGAATTGACTAAACGGCCAAAGTCACAATCACATGATTATTCTTGAGAAAGTTTTTGACATAATTTTCCACGATGGTGGAAAATTTTACAACAAAGTCAATACCAGTTTTTTTTAAACTTTTCTAAAACATATAACTATTTTGAGTAATAACCCAAAATATGATACAGAATCACCCCATTGTACGGCCCGTAGACTCCCAATGTGCCATCCACGAAGAAGTTACCGTCTGCCATTCCGCCCGCTGGCTGGTGGTCGTGAAAATGAGCCTTTCCGCTCGGCTTCTAACGCAGACTTGTTATTTACCTCACCAACCACTTGATTCGATCGAAAACTGTTGCTCGCTCACCTCCGCCGCTTTGTGGAGACTCGAATGGCAATAATAATGGCAGAAGCAATAATCGGAAGTTTAGCTACCAGCTAGCTAGCCGGATAGCTAATCAGCCAACCAGCAACAGTATTCATATCTTATTAATCCAACATCATTTTCGCTGTACGTTTCAGGATGGAAACAACCCGTTTAGTGCTATTGTGCGGAGATAAACTTTAGCACTGGCAATTGCAGTTGATAAAATGATTATATTCACACAAAAAAGCTCGTAATCAGGTTCTGCATTTGATTCATTTATTGATTTGCTCAATATTCATGCGACAACTCCGTATGAAACTCTAACTAAAACAACTATGTAGGTATATCCTGTCCAGCAGGGAATCCGCGTTTCTGTAAAAGTTCCACTTAATCGCCGCGTGAAGTGAGAAAAAACAATAACCAAAAAGTTACCAACATTCACCTTAAATAAGGCAAACACAAAAGACCAACCAAACTCAAAAGATTTATTTCTCCGGCTTGAATGGCACAGCTCTGCTTCATATGTTGTAGTTATTATTTCCTTAATCAATTAATTATAAATTCATCCGGCCTCCGTCGCTGATTCGCCAATTCGTGGAAGGTTTTTGCGATATATACAAAAGCTGGTTCAATTTTTTTTCTTTCAATCGATTTGGAAAAGGAAAGAACGGCTTACGGAAAGCTTATGGATCAGGAAGTTACGATCTTTGGCACAGCGTTGCCAGATATACACACACATTTGTATTTAAATCATACTTTTCATTATATCATCGACCATGGGCAATTTATGTAATGAATCCAAACTGTTGTGAAGCTCTAGAGATAACAGCAGTACACCCAAGCAACAATGTGAGTTTTATTGTACTCTTGTGACGGTTTTCATAATAAATTTTGGTCTTAAATGGATGATGGCATTTAAGATGGCATGGAGTGTAATAAAAATTAAATTGTTAATTGGGAAATGTTAGTTAAACGTGAGCTTGTTATCCAACAGAACTCCAAGATCGCTGATCTGATCGACGCGTCCGAGAATAGCTTCATTTAATCTGTAAGCAAATTAGATAAGCACATTACAGCGGTGACATGTTGTTACCAGATATTTAGCATTATGCAGTTTATTGTGAGCTTGTTTCTGTTACACCAGTCAGTAAGGGTGTCCAACAGTAGTGCTTGCAATCGGTTGCAAAAAAGCAAAGCCTTGGGCTTCAACGTCGTTTCTAAGACTTGACTCTTCTTTATCGACAGACTTCACAGCTATTAGAGTACAGGATAGTTACGGGACTAGTGCAACAACCCTACTAACTCGAACCTGTTACAATCATCGAAAGATTTCACAACGAGTTAGGTCTTTAGATATACCAGCATATACCGGCATATGCCGGCGCTTCCTAGTTGGCCTCGAGGTGTGATGCTGGCTTAGTATTAGTCGTCGTGTGTTCGAACCTCGATTCGGAGAGGCTGTTGAGATGTTCGGAGAGGTGAATTGGATCGTAGCAACTTGCCCTGGAATTGTCCTGCACTCCAACAGCTGGCTGCGAAGTCTGTCGTATAAAAACAGAAGGTCAAGTTTCGATAACGGAATGTAGCTCCTAGGCTTTGCTTCGTTACCGGTATATACCAGCGTGCATCTGCAACTAAAAAGAATAGCAATGTTGTTGAAATCTATACCTATAAAGAAGGATTTCTCTCTGTCTGTCTGTCCGTATGTTCCTTATAGAATCGAAAACTACTGAACCAATCGGCATGAAAATATGCATGTAGAGGTTTTTTGGGGCCAGGAAAGGTTTTAGTGATGGTTAGAAACCCCTCCCCCCACTAAGAGGGGGGCTCCCATACAAATGAAACACAAATTTCTGCATAACTCGACAACTAATCAAGCAAATAGAACAAAATTTGGCATGTGGGTGTTTTCGGTGACAAGACATTATTCTATGGTAAATTGAGACCCCTCCCCTCTTTATAAGCGGAATTATAACTCCTCTCCTCTTTAAAAGGGGGGGCTTCCATACAAATTTTCTCATAACTCGAGAACTAATCAAGCAAATGGAACCAAATTTGGCATGTGAAGGTTTTCGAGGGCAAGAATATTTTCTATAGTAAATCAGGACCCCTCCTCACTTTAAGAGGGGGGGCTCCTATACCAAAGAAACACAATTTTCCTCATAACTCGAGAAGTAATTGAGCAAATGGAACCAAATTTGGCATGTGGGTGTTTTTGGAGACAAAAATTTTTTCTATGATGAATTGGGACCCCTCCCCGTTTTAGGAGGGGGGGATCCCATACACATGAAATATAAATTTCCTCATAACTGAAGAACTAATCAAGCAAATGGAACAAAATTTGGCATGTGAAAGTTTTCGAGGGCAAAAATATTTTCTATGGTAAATAAGGACCCCTCCCCACTTTAAGAGGGGGGGGTCCTATACAAACGAAATACAAATTTCCTCATAACTCGAGAACTAATCAAGCAAATGGAACCAAATTTGGCACGTGGGTGTTTTTGGAGACAACAATTTTTTCTATGATGAATTGGGATCCCTACCCACTTCAGGAGGGGGGGCTCCTATACAAATGAAATTCAAATTTCCTCATAACTCGAGAACTAATCAAGCAAATAGAAACAAATTTGGCATGTGGAGGTTTTTGGAGGCAAAAATATTTTCTGTGGTGAATTAGGACCCCTCCCAACTTTAAGAGGGGGTGCTTCTACACAAATGAAATACAAATTTCCTCATAATTCGAGAACTAATCAAGCAAATGGAACCATATTTGGCATGTGGGTGTTTTTGGAGGCAACCATTTTTTCTATGATGAATTAGGACCCCTTACCTTTTTAAGAGGGGGGGCTCTCATACAAACGAAATACAAATTTCCTCATAACTCTAGAACTAATCAAGCAAATGGAACCAAATTTATCATGTAGGTGTTTTTGTAGGCAAGAATATTTTCTATGGTATATTTTCTATGGATTTCCCCACTTTAAGAGGGGGGGGCTCCTATACAAATGAAATGCAAATTTCCTCTTATCTCGAAAACTAATCAATCAAATGGAACCAAATTTGGCATGTGGGAGTTTTAGATGGCAGAAATTTTTTCTATGGTGAATTACGACCACTTCCCCTTTTAAGAGGGGAGCTCCCATACAAATGAAATTCAAATTTTCTTATAACTTGAGAACTAATCAAGCAAATGGAACCAAATATGGCATGTGGGAAATTTTGGAGTCTTGAATTTATTTTTCGATAGTTAGAGACCTCTCACCCCTGTGGTAGGGGGATATGGACTCTCATACAAATAAAACAGAAATTTTTGCGAAACTCAAAAACTAATCGAACTCGAGAAATTCGAGACTCTTCCATAAAACATTAGTCAATACAAGACCACAAAAACTATCTATAGTAACACTAGATCATTCAGGACGAGACGGTCGCGAGTGTTGCCGGTGACCCGCCGTCGGAAGCGCCGCCCACTGGGGGGCTTGCAAAACTCGAGATTGTGACAAAGATCATCCGAGATTCATGATTTATGTACAACACAGGTTAATTTGTGGCAATACGAAGTTTGTCGGGTCAGCTAGTACAAGATAAACAGCAAAGGCCTTAGAATACTGCCTTGTAGGACTCCAGAAGTATCGCTGAATGCAAGTAAAACTGTGAGATGCAGGTACTAGTGAAATTCATCAAGTTAGTTGCCACAGTACGACTCGGCATAAAACCACGCTGGTCTACTGATTTATAGTTTTTGGTGCACTTCAAAAAGACTTTGATCCAACAGAAAGATTGGTAATGCCTCTGAGTTCTTTACGTGTCGCTTTTCCCCTTTTTTAAGTACGGGAAACATGTAGGATTCTTTCCACAGTGTTGCTCAAAAGAATTGGTATAAATCCGACTAAGGGGCACGGCAAGAGCAGTAGTGCAGCGACAGAACATAATACCCGGAACCCCATCGGGGCCAAGTGAGTAGGAACGGCCAAAGTCACAATCACATTCTTCAATTTCTTGGCACCAGCAATGACCATATCGGAATTTTTATTCAGCCAAATGCCGACAGCTTTGCCAAACCGCAACGTTTCCACGTTAGTCTCGTCAATTGTTGCCACCCACTCCGAAGATGAAAGATGCTTCAAAAGTGCATTAAAATTAATACTATGAAAGTTTAGAGGTGCAGCTCCGAAAATGGCAGCTGGAACTTTAACGGGACGTACCAGTGTAGGCAAGAATAAATTCAGTGGAGGATGGGAAGGATCAACGGGAAGTTGCTGAGAAATGGCACAGAGTTCTCGTGTTCAGGAAGTACCTTAGGGTTCATGTGGGTATCTTCGGCCCATTAAGCGTTACCCTGAACAATATTCAGGAAATACGATGAAACTGTATTTATTCGAGACAAGATAGTTGCCAGAAATGATAAAGTTGCTGCGACTATGTCTGTGTTGTTTAAATTTCCGGCAGGATGAAAAAGCCTGCATGGTACAAACCAAAACATAAACTCGTAACATAACTCAATGAATTGTACTGTGTGCGCGTCCATCGTAATTTCTTAGTTGCGCAATTAACGATAAAGCTTAGATTTTTGGCATATTGTTGTGGCTTACCAAAGGCTTATCGTCTACCAAAACCAGTTGTATCTATTTGGAGAAGCCTGAGAAATTTCGATGAGCAGATAGCACCACCCAGGAGCCTATTCGGTGAATGATTGTCCTTCAACAGCAAATCAAAAGAGAGTCAGATGGATAGCGTGTCGGTGTTGCTTCATACCGGCTCATTGAAGATAACTAGTTTTGCAGTGACTACAGCTTACTTTTACATTAACCCTTTATAAGGCCGTTGCAATAAAATTGCCACCATCGAAAAATATTTGTTTTGCGTCTATAATGACATCAATATAATTATAGAAGCAAAATAAAAAAATATTTGTTGGTGGCAATATAGTTGCCACTGCCTTATAAAGGGTTAAATCGTTCATATACACTAGCACCAGAAGCAACTGACTGTCACTCAAAAACTAGCTATTTCAAGACGATAGAAGAGTTTTAGGCGCATCTGCCTTGCATATTTGTAGTATTGTAAATGGAACTCCTAATTTTTTAGGCTGAAATTAAAAATAAAATGCTTCCAATTACTAGTGAATGAAAATTGATTTATATTTTCATATCAGAGGGGAATTTTTGTGTTCGTCCGTGATAAAAAAAGCAAAATTGTTCTGTGGTACCGTATTAACAGCTGTTTAATTTCTAGAATAAGTAAACGTGAACATAATTGTGTGTTTTCCAAACCACCATCGAAAGCGGATATACGTAAGCGAATGCTTCTATTTTAACGGCCTGATTACGTGCTCGTGGAGAAACAGTGGTTTTGATGTTTATTGAATATTACAAATTACTTACGTTTTTATGAAAATAGCTTTAACACATTAAAGCCTACGAATGCTACATTCGTTTCAGTAATGTTATATAGCGGCAAAGTTTATATCTGAAAAAAAAAGCGAAGCAAAAGAAAAGGAATGTAGGCCGAACTTAGTAGCGTGCTGAAAATACTCTCCGGTACCCTACTTTACTTTTTCAGCGACAATATCCGTGCCGAATTCAGGAGCTCTCTTTACGTTTCTCGGTCTTGGGCTGCCACTCTCCGATCGCCTCTAACATTCATTGCTCTAGCACTAGCTGGTGTCTCATACGGCATCCTTGCTACGTGTCCAGCCTATTGCGGCCTGCCGAGTTTTACTCGCCTCACAATTTCCGCATCGTTGCATACTTGGTATATTTCATGGTTCAAGCGCTTGCGTTACTCTCCATCTTCTAATATGTCACCAAGAATTGATCGCAGGATTTTGCGTTCAAAAACACCAAGAGCTCATCGGTCGCTCTCTTTCAACGTCCACGCTTCGTACCACCGGGAGAATCAGCGTCTTATAGAGCGCAAGTTTTGTGCAGAGTTACAGGCTACGGGACCTCAGCTGGCTACGTAATCTGCAGAAGGCCTAGTTGACAGCCGCTATCCACCTTTTTACTTCACGGCTCACATCGTTGTCACATATCACTAACGTACCAAGGTAAACAAAATCGTCAACCACTTCAAAAGTATGTCCATCTATCACCACCGCAGTTCTAACACCCGAAGGGCTACTGCGTTCGCTACCATCCACCATATACTTTAAGCCATATTCTCGCAACTTCTTCCTTAACTTAACATGCGTGTACGTTGCTTCCACAGATCTACGGATAACACCGATGATACTGATGTCGTCCGCAAACCCTAGTAGCATGTGAGATTTCATGATGATGGTACCGCTTCTCTGCACGCTTGCCTTTCGAATAACACCTTCCAATGCAATGTTGAGCAGCAAATTCGATAGTCCGTCACCTTGCTTCAAACCATCTAAGGTCGCAAACGAGTCCGATGTCTCACCCGCAATTCTGACGGTTGATTTTGAACCGTCAAGGGTAGCACGTATCAACCTAATCAGTTTCGTTAGAAAAACATGTTCAAGCTTAATCCGCCACAGTTCATTTCGTTGAACTGAATCGTACGTCGCCTTGAAGTCTATAAACAAATGGTGGGTTTGCAAGTTAAATTCTCGGAATTTATCGGGCATTTGTCGCAAGGTGAATATTTGGTCCATCGTTGAGCGCCCTCTTGAAAACTGTACTGGTTCGCCAGCAAAGGTCTCCGAAACGGCGTCAGTCTGAAAAACAGGTCTGAAAAACAGGAGAGAATGTTGTATGCAGCATTGAGGAGAGTAATGCCTCGATAATTGCTGCATTCGAGTCGATGGCCATTTTTGTAAACAAAATTGTAAAGGAATTCAGAAAGTAAACGAGGTCCAATGTTCGTCCGAGGTAATTACCGTAAGTTCGATCACTGCAGTACCAGCAGCAAGAGGCGGCAGAGAATTATCGTATTGTACTCCATCCTCCCCAATAAACAAAGAAGGCGTTGTCGAGGCGTTTCCAAACGGACGCAATTTACACCGACCTTTCTGCTGCTTTTGATAAGATAAATCATGAAATTGCAATTGCCAAACTTGACAGGATGGGACTTGGCGGCACCCTACTGCTTTGGCTGAAGTCAGATTTGGCTGATCGGCATGTGGCTGTTAAAATCGGAGAATCGTTATCCAGCGAGTTTATTACTACGTCCGGTATTCCACAAGGCAGTCATTTAGGTCCGCTCATCTTCCTACTATACTTCAACGATGTGAACTTTTCGCTACGAGGACCCAGGCTTTCTTTTGCCGATGACCTTAAGATCTATAACGAGGTCAAAAAAGTAGAGGACGCCATGTTTCTGCAACAGTAACTGGAGACCTTTCCTAGGTGGTGTAACGAAAATAGAATGGTGCTCTACATCAGCAAATGTTCAGTTGTGTCGTTCTCCAGGAAAAAACGGCCAATCATTTTTAACTATCATCTAGGCGGTGAACTGATTAAAAGAGATTCCTGTATCAAGGATCTGGGAGTCCTTCTCGACTCACAGCTGACCTACAAGCAGCACATCAGCTACGTCGTTGCTAAAGCATCCCGCAGTCTTGGCCTAATAATGTGAACTGCGAAAAGCTTCACCGACATACATTGATTGAAGAATTTGTACTGCGCCCTTGTCCGTTCGACGCTGGAATATTGTTCGGCGGTCTGGAATCCCCATTATCTCAACGGCGTTGATCGGCTAGAGAAAATACAACGTAAGTTCATTCGGTTCGCCCTCCGTCGCCTGCCTTGGAACAACCCGCTCCAGCTACCAAGATACGAAGCACGCCTAATGCTAATTGGACTGGACACCCTAGCAACTAGGAGAAATCTGTGCTGAGCAATCCTTGTAGCTGATCTCATAATGGCGAGGGCCAATTGTCCATGGCTTCTTAACCATATCAGTCTACGGGCTCAACCACGATCTCTTCGTAGCAGAATGTTACTCCAAGTACCGTTTCGAAGGACAAATTATGCAGCAAACGGGGCCGTCGTTGGGCTACAACGAGTTTTCAGCCAAGTGTCAGCTGGGTTCGACTTTTACCTAAATCGTAGGACTATTTGTAGGAACTTTTTATATATTTTACGTACTAGTTAGACCAAATTATCATTAGGGCTACTATATGTCTGTTGATATAAACAATAAACAAAGAATCAAGGATCTGCGGTTGGTTTTGATCATTGTAAATAAAAATTTTTTTTCTTTCTTCTGAAGACCCTCTGTCATGTAATTTGCGGATTAGGAGGAATTAACTCGTCGATAAACTTGGCAACCTTGCTTCTATCAGGTGGAATGTAAACTGCAACAAGCAAAAACTTCATGCCTTTGATAATAGAAGAAACACAGACCTGTTCGAGACAATTTCCATGCCTTAAATTGACCATTGAACTAGGCAACTGTTGAACAACGGCGATCAATACACCCCCGAAACTACTTTTGTTACTATTCCTCGAGCGCGAGCTACAAACAGTTGAAGGGAATCGATGCAGTCATCTAAACCGGTTTCACTTAGCATGATTAAATCATGTTTGCAGTCATTAGATGCAAGGAATAGGTCATCTACTTTAGTCCTTAAACCTCGCATATTCTGATACAGTGGACTCTCGGAAAGTTAACTCTCTGAACAGGTAATTGTTCGGAAAAGTTAAGTGAATATCAGCTCTCATGCAACGCTCTAAAAAGTTAATTTATGCCTTTACTTTTCTATGAGTTTGAATATATTGGTTGTTCAAGTGTTCGTCTACACCCGTCTACACCTTCTATCTTTATTTCTCATTTTTCGGTTTATTGTCGCCTTTCCACAGGTTCATACAGAGTCGCATCATAACTGGGATTAAATTAAACTCTTGCACCGGACAGTTGCGACAATGGTTCAATACGGGCTCATAATTACTTCAGGATTATTGAGAATATACTGGAAAAGCGCAAACTCAGATTGAATTTCAAATGCCAAAGAAGGAACAGCAAGGAACTGAAAATAAGCGCGAACATTATCAAAACATAGTCGCAGACTACGAAACAACAAAAGTAAACTAGTGTAACCAACTATTTAAACTTACTGAAAGGAACTAAGTATTATTTCATAAAGATCTTGCTTTATATTTCTTTCCATTACAACTTTCAAACGCATAAAAATGTGTATCCTATATCCTGGAATGCATTTTTCGCTTTTGTATTTATCATTTTCAATGATTTTTAGGACTACTCGAAAAAGTTAATATTTCGGAACAATTAATCGACATATTCCCCAATCGATTAACTTTTCCGAGAGCCCACTGTAGTATGCACAAATACCATCCGCGTCATTGGCGTGTGTAGAAAGCTCCGAACCAGAACTCCCAGCACGTGGAGATCCCAAGCTGGAAGCGAGAGATTCATCAGTGGAAGAAATGTTCGGATTACAATTGCATTTGGCTGCATAACTGGGTTGAAACCACACCCGCACACAGGGCAGGGACGACTGCTGGCCGCTGGCAGGAGTTGCACGACTATGGCGGAGGGCTCGAGGGCTTCCATAATACCAACTTCAATGCATCCCGTGTGACCTTCAGGTGATAATCAACGAGGACAAACAAGTTGAGATTAATTGGTGCCGATCGATGGATCAGGACAAGTCAAGTTCAAAACGGTATCAAACTTGCGTGAGAGGGATTGTCGGAAGATCCCATCACCAACCACAGCCGAAGGGTTAGGACGACTTTGTTGGCAAGAGCTATTGGAAGCACGACGAATATGTAGATATGAACTTTCGGCGAGCACGACTTAGTCGGGTGGCTCACGGACTCCCTCCGTGAGAATACCGTATGCGATGCGTCCTGACGGCGTAGGTAATCCCACGTTGTCAGTAATTGGAAATTCGGAGGTCGTTGGAGCGACGGAAGGTCTCAGGTCTTCTGTTGACTTAGTAGTTGCGTCAAGTTGTTCAGACAAAATAAATAGTCCATCGTACTCGTCGTACTGAACCACCGATCCAGAGGTAGCATCATTCCACGGTGAAGTTACAACTGCTTGCTATGCAACTTAGTTAATTTTGGGCTTTGATTTCTTCAGACGCAAATACAGTGGGCATTTTGTACTCCAGGATGCATGATTTACATCTAGCTGATCAGTAAGCGACAGTTTTTGCTGTTCGTTTAGAGTAGCGCAGTTGGCTTCGAGGTATGACGCTGGCCTAATAAGCCAGTTGTCGTATGTTCGAATCTCGACTGGGAGAGACTGTTAGAGTCAATAGGATGGTAGCAACTGGTCCTGCAATTGTCCTGCACTCTAACAGCTGGTTGTGAAGTCTGTCGTATAAAAACAGAAGGTCAAGTTTCGATAACAGAATGTAGCACCTAGGCTTTGCTTTGCTTTTTAGAGTAGCGCAAGTAGTGCATTTTCAGTGTGTGCTTCGCATTGGCCGACTGGATGTCCTTCAGCAATCACTTAGGACAGCCCTCACTGTTTTTTCACTTTGTATCCATACTGGGAGCACTGGAAGCATCTCATTACATCGACGTATTCAAAAACCTTAAACTGTTGGAAGTCTTAAATAGAAACAATAGTCTTTATAAGAATTTTATATTTATAAATAAAATTCTGGGACATAAACGCTATGTCTAAAATGTGACTAAAAATTAATTTATCAAGCCAAATTGCATTGAACAAAATGTATAATGTCAAGTGGCTCCGCAGCCTCACTGGTGAACTGGTTTGTGTCCACTGTTCTCATCACATCCCGATTGTAATCGCGGCATGTACGAAGGTAACAGATGATTCAATCAGCTGATTATGACGAGTTGGGCCGAATCAGCGGAATTGATCTTTTTAAACACCGTTCTGGAGGCAACACCAGTCGAAACGGATATCGAAACGGCCGACGAACTCGGCCGCGGCGCGGAGGTTCAATTCCATCCATCCATGCGCATCTAAAAAACGTTTGGATGTGGGCTTTCCTCTCAACATCGCTCGCAGCACCAACCACCACTCATCGCCATCATCATCAGCATCATCATCATCAAAAGCTACAACAATAACCTCTTGTCAGGTACAATTCGCAGCAGCAAACATCATCGCGGGAATCTACCTTCTCAATCTTGATTACTGAAGCAGAACGGCGAAGTAATTAACTTTACTTCGGGATGTGTTATGCTCTTCTGATCGCCCCGAAACGGGCCCTCCCCCTCACGGCTGTTTCACCGCTACTGCCATTGCCAGTCGCAACCGCAAGCTTTGCTGTGTTTGCTAGGTGGATGATGCTAGCATATGGGCGGCTGCTCGAAATGCCAATTGAAGAAATTTTACAAAAGTATTACCGAAAATATTAATTGTATGCGAATGGGAGAGTGCAGGGCTTAATCATTTAATATTTCCATTTTTTTCAAAGGATTTTTTTTATTTGACACGTGATTTGAATTAAACTATTCATTCGGTTATCCAAATTATTCCGAATTTGCTTGGCAAGGGTGGTACCAAAAACGGTAAGGCCCTGTATTTTTGCCAAACCCTCACTATCGAACTATCCGTGTAACGCCTATGGCGGTTACTCGGTTACTTCCTCTCGAAAACAAAGATAGACATATGGACTGAGCCGTAGCTAAGCAGAACAACGTTACCACTACACTGCCACTCACTCGCGCATCACTTATAGTCCTCCATAGGAATCAGCCGCAGCAGAAAGCGCGAGCTAATTCTGCAACGAAATCGTTCGTGGATTCGTTTTTGTGAGCCGTTCCGTTCTGTTCCGTACGGGATCTGCACCGTGCGATCAGTCAGGTTTCATACCGAGAATTCGAATAAAGTTGCGGAATCAACCAAACATATGATTAACCTTCCGACGACGACGACGACAACGACGACGGCCGGCGCGCGGAATGGCACAGCAAGAATTGGCCGACGACGCTGTTTTCGGATTCAGCAGAAGGGAGCTGGTGGCTTTGTATTAGATGCGCAACTTCATCAGGCCACACATTTAAACGCGATGACGATATTGACGACAACGACGACGACGACGCCAATCTCTCAGCTTTTTTTTTTTTTTTTCATAAAAGGTATTCCCATATATTATTGGAGCGAGCAAGGCGAAGGCACAACGTAGCAACACAAAATACACAGAGCGAAAAATCGTGTTAAGGACCTGTGCAAGGTCGATGGATTGGACCAAAAAATTGTGCACTGTGCGATATAAGGCCTAGCACAGGAGGGCCTTCGCTTTCAGAATGTAAAGAAAAGAGGGAAAGAACTAGTCGAAGCGCGGAACGGAACTCAACTGATGATGCTCCTTTTTCGATTGCCGCATTATTCCTGGCTGGTCGTTGAGTGCCTGAGTGCTTCGATTCGGCGCACCGTGGACGACCGCACCGTCTACCAATACCCCCCAAAAACAACCCAACCCAGCGACCAGCGAAGATACGCTTAGGGTCAGAGAACTGCCGGCCAGTCACTCGCGTCATCGGAAGTGTACATGTGGCTGGCTGCCGCATTAGAATTCACGCAAGTCGGTTCCCGTCTCCGTAGTTCTATCATGGTGCTCTATTTATTACGCAGTTCGTTTTTGAGCAGATTCACAGGATCTTTTTTACTGGAAATGTACTACATATACTAGTTGGATTTGATATCTTCTAATTACAGCTTGTGGAGCAAATTGTTTCTGCTAACTTTTCAAGAAGTTGAGACCTCAAATTTGGCAAAGACAGATTAGGATTGGCAACCAAACGTTCATTTTTATTTTGTTGCGATCGTGATGATAGTTACAAGGACCAGGACGCTTTAGAATAAGCAGAACTAGTTAAAGACTTTTCCACCTGTTCTTTACTGCTTAGTCAGTCGGTTGATTCGTGACCGACGAATAAAGAAATGACAAAGTAACGAATTCAGTGCAGGTGATTTAGTTTCGTTATTATACTAGCATCCGTTAAGGACCCGTCTTTTGTTGACCAAAAGCGATAAATGATGGTATAATCAAGCTGAACATACTAGGTATGCTACACTGATACTTTTTTCGATTGATTTTAGTAAGGTCGCCGTACGTGGACCTCGTCTTTGTTAGCTGTCCATGTTGGAAAAAAATTAACATGTTAAAAATTGGCAATTCGAGATTGCATACGTGTACCTACTGTCGACATTTTACGTCATGTCTTGTGTTCAGTCATCAAGAATAATTAAAAAAACAAACCTTTTGAAAAGGTGAAGCATATTGAACCAGACCTACTAGTTACCGCAGTATAGAGACATCACGTCGGCAATTACGTTCTGGTGACATTTAATGGTGACCGTGGAAAAGTTGTACATACTTTTGTATAGTGAAGTATCGGTCGGTAGAGAAGATTTTTGATTTCATCCCTTTACTTTTGCCGGACCGGCGGACATGGATCATTTCTTATGTTATTTTTTGCATGGTGTATGCTCGAATAACATAAACAAGTTCAACATTTTGAAAGCTAGTTCATTTGATACCAAATGAAAGACATTTTAATGAGCTTTTCACGAAAAATATATAGAACTGAATTTCAAATTTTTTCAGGAAGTTTTAACCAAAGAGACAGTATTATCAATATACAGTAATGACCCGATTTTGTCACCCCCATGATGAATTTAGGGGTGACAAAAACGGGACTGTGACAAAATCGGGTATTTTTTCAATTTTTATTTTTTTGCAGATAACTTAGAACGAACTACATATATTTCATTCTGATCACTTTTAGGACATTTCGCACTTCCATCTAAGTAAAGATAAAATGCTGGAATAGATATTCGAAGCAGGCAGTGTCTCAGCTTGTTTCGAGAAGCTTGGATTTTCTTCCAATAACTGGTGATGTGGACCATAAAGCAGCTGTTCTTACCAACACGCTGAAAGAGTGTACCAATAAGCTTGTTATTGAAAAATATGTGGAACTACATAATACGAACAACTGGTACTCTTTAGATCTGACACGTTTGAAACGGGAAAGAGATAAAGAATACAAGAAGTTTCGTAGAAATAATAATAATGATAATTGGAGTAGATACACAGCCGCACGTAACGTATATTCACGTGCCTTGAAAAAGGCTCGATGTGATTATATACAAAGGAAGATTGATCACCATCAAAACAACAGCAAAGAGTTATGGAAAATTCTAAAACAGTTAATAAAATGTAAAGATAACTCCCCGCGCTCCATAACTTTTAACGGTATAGAAGAACAATCGTCGCAAGTAATAGCCAATAAATTTAACAGTTATTTCGTTGATAGTGTTCAGCTGATCAATCAAAGTATTGACTTGGTCAGTGAACCTCACGAAATAATACAGCCGATTTCTAATAATATCAGATTTGATGGATTTCGCCCTATTACTTTTGCAGAGTTGAAGGATATTTGTTTTTCTTTAGAGAAATCGGCGGGTATCGACAATGTCAACGCAAAAGTGATACAAGATTGCTTTCATGTCATTGGACGCGACTTGCTGGACCTTGTTAATGAATCGTTGCAAACAGGGCACGTGCCTAAGGTTTGGAAAGAATCAATTGTGATTCCTATTCCCAAAGTTAATGGGACGGATAAAGCCGAAGAGTACCGTCCTATTAACATATTGCACACATTAGAGAAAATTCTAGAACTTATTGTTAAAGGCCAGCTAATAAATTACTTAAAGTGTAATCATTTGCTGATTCCAGAGCAATCAGGCTATCGAGAGGGACACTCTTGTGAAACTGCATTAAATCTGGTACTAGCAAAATGGAAAGAAAAAATCGAAGCTAAAGAGACTATTCTTGCTGTATTTTTGGATCTAAAACGCGCTTTCGAAACAATTTCTAGGCCCATATTGTTACAAACTTTGAAGCGATTTGGTATTGCAGGGATAGCATATAAATGGTTTGAAAGCTATTTATGTGGTAGAACTCAGAAGACTCGCTTTGAAAATTTGAATTCTGATTCCCTTGCTAACACACTGGGTGTACCGCAAGGAAGTGTATTAGGGCCTCTTTTGTTTATCATGTATATAAATGACATGAAACGAGTTTTACGGTTCTGTGACATGAATTTATTTGCTGACGACACTGTTCTATTCATTGCGGCTAAGGATCCTAATGAAATTGTACCACATTTAAACCAAGATTTACATTATCTATCGAATTGGCTAAAATTTAAACAACTTAAACTCAACATTAGTAAGACAAAATATTTGATTATTTCGGCCAACTCCAGACCAAACGTAAATGTTGAAATTGATGGTGAGGCAATTGATCGCGTAAACGAAATAAAGTATCTTGGAGTAATCATTGATGACAAGTTAACCTTTAAGCCTCACATTGACAATGTCATCAAAAAAATGGCGAAAAAGTACGGTGTCTTGTGCCGTTTAAGAAATGAATTGACGATTAGCAGTAAAATTCTTTTATATAAGTCAATCATTTCACCACATATAGATTTTTGTTCATCCATCCTGTTCCTCGCAAACGATACACAAATATTGAAGTTGCAGCGCTTGCAAAATAAAGTTATGCGATTGATTTTAAGATGTAATAGATACACTTCCTCATATATTATGCTGGACGCATTGCAATGGCTTTCTGTGAAGCAAAGAGTTTATTTTTTGACAATGGTGTTTCTATATAAAATTCTTAATGGGATGCTGCCTCGATATTTGTGTGATCGAATTGAAAGAGGAAGTGATTTGCATTCGTACAACACTAGAAACGCGAATGATGCAAGAACACCAAATTTTTTGTTTGGAAGATCACAGAACTCTCTGTTGTACAAAGGAATGAACTATTTCAATTCGATGCCTAGACAAATAAAACGTGCAGCAACAATGGCGGAATTCAAAAGGCTTTGTATTTCACACATAAAATCTACTTTATAGTCACAATTCGATTTTTTTGTATTTTTTAAGAAGATTGTATATTTATTTATTTTTTGTATATTTAGTGGATATAGTAAGTTATCATGTTCACTGATGATGATGGATTTGAAATTGTTATTATTATTAATTAAAAAAGTTTAGAGAAGGCTACACATGTTTGAGCCACGCGCGCGAGAACAGACATACACAATCTGGAAATTGAATGATCAGGTTAAAGTCCTGAACAAAGGGTTTGGAGCGGAAGCTGGACAGGCTTGGGTTTGCTTGTGGACTTTGGAACTCGTATACCATCGCTTTGTTGCGGAGTGGTATATCGAGCACCAAAGTTCTGCAGGATCTCCCTCGTAGTTCTAGATCGTTATCTAGAACCAACTCTGACCAGCTTGTGCTCCTAAATATTAGGTTCAATTCCTAATCAAGTCCAGATAATTTTCGGGTTGGAAACGTTTTGGACGAGCCTTGGACAGTTACTGAAATTTTGATATTCGTTTGAAAGTTTGATATGTCTGTATTAGAAGCCAGCTCGTTATTTGCTTTTACCTCCTGGCTACATTGTTATATTATAAATATCTTAAGTAGATAAACCGTCCTGCTCAAACCGTTGTAGGGGTATGAGGTGGGACCATCATCATCATCATCATCATCATCAACATCATCTACCTCTCTGTGGACATTTGTCACCTGTTCACAGCAGTCCCACAGGAATGAAAACACGTCTTTTTTAATTGCGCCGAAATGGTTGATTATACTGGTTAACTATGTTCATAGAAATTTCATAGCGTGAAAAGTTCTTTCTTATGGTATGAACCATTCTTTGATTAATCCTCCTAAAAGTAAGATAGAAAATTTATTTTTCAAGCAGTAAGAGATAGAGCAAAACAATGTTCTACAAAATTATTGAGAAGATTATTATAAAGAACTTTGCCAAAGAAAGTGACCTTCTAGCTATTATAGTTGTGGAGATAAGAAACAACTTTTGTGAAAACTCCACGATAATCAACATAGCTCTTTTCACAGTGTCTTAACATATTTGACATGCTTCAAAATGATTTTCAAACTAAGCTTTTGATAAATCAAAAGCGTGACAAAATCGGGTAAAAAACGTGACAAAATCGGGGGTGACAAAATCGGGTCAAAAACGTGACAAAATCGGGGGTGACAAAATCGGGGAGTGACAAAATCAGGGAGTGACAAAATCGGGTTACCACTGTATATAGAATGCCAATGTCGCTGCAGTGCGCGTGGTAAACATCACACATGTTCAGATAATGTATTTACATTATATATGCAAATGTGTGTGTGCCTGAGATTCATCAAAAGGGAAATCTCATTGTCAAACTTTGACAACCAGTTTAAAATTTCAAATATGGCTGCCAAGTAATGTGATTGGAAACTTCGCTTGCTTCAAATTTCTAAAAAAAATCGGTGCAAAGGGCGCAGTTGTGGGATTCTATTCATCTGGACGAAAAGAAAAAGAACGTTCAAAATCATTTCACTGGCATAAAAACACAGCGGAGAACGCACTGATGACAGCACCAACCAGCGCACAGATAAAGAACAGATAAATAACAATGAGCAACTTTGACAATGAAGTTCCCGATTCACAGACTTGATACAGATTGTTAGTATCATGTTTACCACAATGAGTCCTATAGAAAAACAGCGACACTGGCATTCTATATATATTGATTCTACTAAAGAGACCCACGTATTAATATTTTATTCTGGGGGCTGAGAGTTTTTACATATCATGTCATAAACTTAGAACAGTAAATTTTTAATTTTAAAGATATATTTTTTTTAAAGAAATGAAGTTGCGAGAACACAATGAATGGAGAAACGTGATATTCTGCAATGAAATGGATATTTTTTGGCAAAGACGAACCACATAAATTCGTATTCTGCCGTTCAATTGAAAATAAACACGGAAGATCATGCGTCTTCATTGAATTATCGCAACACTGCATTTCTTTAAAAAGTATATCTTAAATACTTAAAATCATACATTTTTGAATACTTGATGTTACGTAAGAAATTATCAGATTCCTAGAAAAAATGGGAAACATATGAGAGCACCGTGAAAGCACCAGAAAACGAATATTTTGAATATTGTATGTATGTATGTAATATGTATGTATGAGGGTAGCCACCATCACCTCAAGGGTTTCCCATTGTATGCAAGTAGAATTATTGCAGAATCAAATTTATATACCAACTTTCATGTCAATGCTGTTCGTGAAGGACCAAAAGGGGTTGGGTGGATCTATAGGCAATGTCGCTTATATGATTCCACGGGATATAAGACACTCCTTCCAGCATAGACTTCCGGTTTCTAGATACATAACTTCGCCGTGCAAACTTATCTTGCGTGATGATTTGTGTGCTAGAAGGGCGCGTCAAAATCCTCTCCGACCTTATACGACTTGGGCTGGTTACCACATCCGTCATCCAGTCTACGATTCATTCGATACCCTGATGCTCCTGCCCCTTTACGATAATGATGGTATATGGCAATGTAATAAAATATGTGTTATATGAATATACATTATATGAAGATATATAGACAAAAACAGAACAATCTCACCAGCAGTCCTTCGAATGGAATAGAGTTGCATAATTTGAGTTTACATGAGTGCTTCCATTATTAATTTAATTTTTTCTTCTGGTATCCATGAGCATTATTTAAACTTTCTTCGGCCCGAGTTTTCACTGTACAGTAGGAGGTGCTTGCTCCATGAGCTAAAACGAAACAAATCATTAAAATAACTTATGTCAAGCTTACCTACCAACAAGGTCGTGTTGCTCAGCCGTCATCCAAACCCGTAGTTTTGAGATCAGGCAGCCGGGAACCAATGATAATAAAGCACAGGTTAGGAAGATCGTACAAGCGTATTAGTACCCCACCTGTATCATACAGTAAAAGCAATTGAACCGCTCGGGAACTACGTCACAACGTTCGTTTTGTTCCTCTAGATTGCGTTGAAGTTTTTGAACCACGTGGTATAGTTGCCATGAGCACATAGTTTGTTGTATCATTTTCTTTACTAATATAATCAAACATGTCTTTTCTCCTAACCTATCTATTTATTATCATAGGCCGGGAACCACTCATCATAGCACCTCCTAGCTTGACTACTCACTAGAGCATTACCGGGTAAGGCCACGTGGAGGCGCTAGGTAGGGGCTTGGGATGGCTGGAGCTATGTTGGACGCTTCCTCATTTGCCTTCTCCATTTCATACCCAACGAATATTTTCAATATTGTAGCTAAAAAAAATTTTTTTGTGCTTCAGTCAGGCTGAGTAGTAATAACTACCAGTAAAGAAAATGTTACAAAATAAGACGCTTGCATAAATTTTAATTTGGAATGTATTTTGTGTAAAGTATATCCAAAACATTTGTCTTGAATTAGTCCAATTCAAATCTTTCTCGCTTTGATTATCAGTCGCAATCGTTGTAGAAAAGCATTACAGGTGGCACGCACGATATCCTGAGCCATTCTATCCCAAATTTTCTCCAAACTGATGGCATGAAAGTATCCACAGTCAATCCTTTGGCACTCTCTCGTTTGCCTAGCCCAACCCCATGCGTAGAGGTCAAGTGGATTCAAATCAGTTAAAGGGATAGGCCACTCTTTCGAAGAAATAAAATACAAAAACTTGTCCTCGCACCAAGCCCGGTTAGCTTTCACCTGGTGAGACAGTGCAGAATCTTGTTGGAAACACTGTGGATGTGCTTGTGCACTACATCTTTATCTATCGAGATGTGAACTGATCCAGAGATGCCTACCAACATGTCTTCCATCCTTTCACGGCTACCCTCGCTGGGTTTCTGTTCAAGCTTGGTGCTACAACGCCATTGCAAAAAAAAACACTCAAGGCAGCCATCTCGGTCCTTTAATATTCCTTATCTACTTCAACTACGTTAACTACCAATTTAAAGGCCCGCGACTCTTTTTTGCAGACGACCTCAAGATGTATTCAAAAGATGAAAATCTATTCGACGCCGCTGTTCTTCAGCTGGAATTATCGACCAATAAGTGTGAAGTCGTCATATTTTCTAGAAAGTTGAACTCATTCGCCTTTGACTACAGCCTATCAAACATGCAATTACATGGCGAAAACTGCGTCAAGGATATGGGTATACTGCTCGAAGATTCCTTGTGTTCATTATGCGCATCGGGACGCACTTCAATGATGTTTACTGCTTGAAAGCTCTTTATTGACCGTGTTCACCTTGCATGTACCTAGTCAGTCTGTTCAGGATAATTATCTTCAGAAATTTTTCGCATGTATCCAGCAGACCTATCGACCAATAGGACACGCTGGATCCTCCGCAAGTTTTTCTTGCTTCGGCAATTGCAACTTCCGGATCTTGGTCCGGGTAGTGACTAAAAAAGCAAACCGTGAGGTTAAATCGTCATTTTAGACATTACCCTTCTTTATCGACAGACTTCGCAGCCGGCTGTTAGAGTACAGGAAAATTACGGGGCCAGTGTAACGATCCTACTGACTCTAGCTAGCAAGCACCGCCTAGCCGAGATTCGAACATACAACGACTGGCATGTTAGACCAGCGTCGTACCTCGAAGCTAACTGTGCGGTAGTGACTATCTTCTGGCATTTTACAGCACGGATTGTCTTGAACATGTCCGGGAACGCTTGATCAAGGTCACGTTTGGGATTTCATTCGGACCAAGTGCTTTCTTGATTTTTAGCCGTCTAACCACTGCTATTACCCAGGTAACCAATAAGCATTACCAAAGCTATGTCAATACAAGCCAACAAGCATTTAAGTCGCCTTAAATTCTACTTAAAAACTTTTTCGGCAAAATGTAAAACTACTAATCCTCTTATAGTGCTGACGATGCTTATTTGCAACTGATTACCGACCAAAAAAAAGCAAAGCCTTGGGCTTAAACGTCTTTCTTAAGACTTGATTCTTCTTTATCGACAGACTTTACAGCCGGCTATTAGAGTACAGGACAGCTACGGGACTAGTGCAGCAATCCTACTGACTCTATCTAGCAACACCGCACAGCCGAGCTTCGAACATACGATGACTGGCTTGTTAGACCAGCATCGTACCTCGAAACCAACTAAGTGGTTACCTCGACAGTTCACCCTAAGAGACTTGCAGATTGTTAACGTTGTCTTTCTCTTCTACACGGTGCTGGTAGCCAGATCGTAGGCTCGTGTGTCAGAAAAAGACCATATACGATAGCTATCAGTTTAGCCGGGTACATCTCCCTGGCTGTCTCAGGACCTTTGACTTTTGTTGCCAAGATGCGGGACGCGTCATCTTAGGGTTGGATTATTGTCAACTTCTCTTGTATCTTATCTTATTCAGCCGAGAGCCGGGGTGGTTCTTGCCGTATCAACTCCAATTCCTCTCCATTGCACTCGGTCCTGGGCTACTTGTCGCCATTTCGTTGCGCGTCTCGATACACGCAAGTCGGCTTCAATCTGGTCGAGCCATCTAGCACGTTGAGCCCCTCTATTCCTGGTGCCGGTGGGGTTCTTGAAGAGAACGGATTTCACTACACAGTCGTCCGGCAGCCTTGCGACGTGGCCGGTCCACCGTAGTCTCCCAACTTTCGCCAGGTGTATGATGGGAATCTCTCCAAGCAGTGCCTGTAGCTCGTGATTCATACGTCTCCGCCACTCTCCGCTTTTCGTTTATACTCCGCCAAAAATAGTCCGCAACACCTTTCGTTCAAAAACGGCAAGTTCACGTACGTCTTCCGTAAGCAAAGTTACTGTCTCAAATCCGTAGAGGATTACCGGTCTTATTAGCGTTTTGTACATCGTCAGCTTTGTGCGGCGGCGTATGCTCTTAGATCGAAACGTCATGAGAAGGGAAAAATAGGCACGATTTCCAGCTTGAATGCGTCGTTGGATCTCTTTACTCGTATTATTGTCGGCGGTGACCAGCGATTCCAAATATACGAACTCATCAACCACTTCCAGTTCATCACCATCAATAGCACTGTCCGTGGGAGGCACACGTTGCTTTCTCTGGAGCCTCTTCCTACCATATATTCGGTTTTCGACGCATTGATTTGTAACCCTATCCTCCTAGCCTCCGTTTTTAGTCTGGCGGAGATTGCCTCCGCCGTCTCAAGGTTTCTACAATGATGTCGAGATTGTCTGCGAAGGCTAGGAGTTGGCTACTCTTGTTGAAGATCGTTCCTTTCGTTTCGATGCCCGCTCGCCGGATCACACCTTCAATAGCGATGTTGAATAACATACAGGACAGTCCATCCCCTTGCCGTAACCCTCTGCGCGATTCGAAAGGACTTGAGGGTGTCTCCGAAACGCGCACGTAGCACATCACTCGTTCCAGAGTAGCTTTGATCAGCCGCGTCAGTTTGTCCGGAAACCCGACTTCTCTTGTAGCAGTTGCGTTTATTCTGCTTTATCTCCTGTTTCAATGTAGTCCCTGGCAATCTGAACACCATACTACGTTCTTCACGATCCGCTGCAGTACTGGTTCTCTGGATGCATCTTGATCTGTGTCAATTAGCGCGGAGGTTGCTAAGCTTCTAGTTCCACCGGTAAGCTAGGCGCTAGGCATCTCTCGGCTCCAGTTTTCTTGGCGTGGTGTCCACGTGTTCGTTAACTCGCGGCAATTCTGGTTCAAGCTTCGGGTGTTCATCCGGCTTCAACGAACGAATCCTTGTCAAAGGTCATCCACTTCTACTCGCAGATCTTACCTACTGGGTACCACCGACCAATACTATATATAATCGCTTAGTGATCGCTGTGGTTATACCCTTCACATACCCTCCAATTCCCGCCCTGTAACTGTCCTGTACGCTTACAGCCGGCTGCGAAGTCTGTCGATAAAGAAGGGTATTGTCTAAAGACGGTTAAACCCAACGCTGTATATCCTCCAATTCATGTTCGGTATCAGCGATGAACTCCTCCCAGTTGGCTTCGAGGTATGGCGCTGACCTAATAAGCCAGTCGTTGTTAGTTCGAATCTTGGCTGGGAGAGGCTATTATAGTCAATAGGATCGTAGCAACTGGCCCTGCAATTGTCCTGTACTCCAACAGCTGGCTGCGAAGTCTGTCGTATAAAAACAGAAGGTCAAGTTTCGATAACGGAATGTAGCACCTAGGCTTTGCTTTGCTTTATCAGCGATGAACTGCCGAAAGTGACGTCGACGATAGATTCACGACCGTTCTTACGAAATGTACTAACAGTACCTTCGTTGAACAGCTTCCTGCTTAGCTAAGGCTTCCAACAAACTGTACCATCTGGCGTTAGTATGTCTGCTACCACACTCAATAGTCTGAGCACAGAAATCTTCTCCAAAGACGATTGGTCGGCGTGTCCAGCATCTGGTGGAACTGCTCTATGCTCCATCTTGCGGGTGCGTAACGGTTGCATACGAAGATCTCGTAGAGTTTGACAATCACGTAACATTCGGACGAATTCGAAACCAGCTCTTCGATGGGGAGCTTGCTCATTGCCTGTATTGCAGGCGTTGCTGCTCGATCAGGGGCCCGGCTATGCAATTATAGCGAAGTTTTTGGAAGAGTTTTGTTGAAAACAAAGAAGCAGTTCAAAAGTTATGCTGAAAAATAAGTTTTTATTAGGTGTCAACTGGTCGAACGTTTCTCAGAGATGACCAAATCGGTTTATGCGCTATTAGTCTTATTTGAAAGGTAATTCCATTCCATTATTTTCCGACTTTCCAGAGTAGGGTGCAGTGATGGTAAAAACTCAAAATCTCAAAACTCATCCAAAATCAAAATCAACTGTGAATCATGTCAGCTTGATCCTATGCAGGCGTGAGTTTTTCTGTTTTCATAGCAAGAAGCACAAAAGTCACACATATTGCTTCCCGCTTGATCACATTCTGCTTTGCTTCTACTGCTAACCGGAGCTAGGCACATATACATACAAATTCCTTGTTGAACAGTATAGGCATTCTCACGTGCGATTCGTAGCTGTGAGTGAGCATGAGCGAATGAATCTCTAAATAAATCGCAAAGTCAAACTAAAACGCACATTTAAAGTACATGTTTATCTAATTCTTATTAGGCTTGTTACTTTCTAGTTAAGAAAATGTCGATTCCCGCAAAGAAAAATGTAAATTCCGCCAATATGTTTGCCATCTTAATTCATGATTGTGTGTTGCGTTTTTCGCTGCTGATGTTTTCTCTGATGGTAGATTCTCTTTTATTCTCTGGTTCGTTGTATGAAACATCGCACAGCAACAGAGACATCGCGTATAATAGCGAGAGAAATTCATATGTGAGTTTCGCTCTTGTGATCAAGGTTGAAATTTCATGTGCTTGAAATCTCATTGAGTTTGTTGCTGCTATGAATTTTTCAGCACTAGCCCCATAACTGTCCTGTAATCTAACAGCCGGCTGCGAAGTTTGTCGATAAAGAAGGGTCAAGTCTTCGAAAAACGTTCAAGCTCAAGGCTTTGTTTTGCCTACAACTGATGCCTTGGTTCTATCTTCATTGCTTAACCATAGTTTAAGTTGATGCATAGGTACTCGGATACCTCGTGGCCCCCTTTATTCCAAACATTCGCCAACTGATGTAATTTCTCTTTCATTTTAGTGAAAAGAGATTGTTTTCATAACTAGTGAGCGCCACAAAAGATGGGCGTCAGTCTGCTTGCTTCAGACTAGCATAAAAGCGAAAACATTTTCAAAATGTTGGTTTTAAGTTTATGTGGTTTGAATTACGCACAGTCATCAATACAACCGATGATGAACATTAAACGGCAGTTTTGAATGGGAATATTTTTGAGAAGAAATGACACTAAATGCATTTAACAGTGAATGTATGCTTTCCTAACAGCGCCCTACGAGACATCCATTGTGGTTTGATACAATAAGCAATGTTATAAAATCTCAATTTTTCATTACAGCGTTATTAGTAATGCACTACTGAACCATAAAAACATTTACGATCAATATTTTATTTTGTGCATTCAATATGAATGCCACATTTCTTGACTATTATAAAGGCAACAAATGGTCACGCTAACGGAGTATGATTTGAAACGCTTGTTTGCTGCAATTCTGTAAGATGCCCACAAATTTCTAACGTTTGCGCTGCTGCCCCTTTGTTAAACGACGGAGCTCTAGAGCACAATTCAAGACCAACAATTGAAAAGAGCCTAAGTCCAAAATGTTCAAAACAAACCGAGTCCAGCTCGATTTGTTTACATTTTCGACTTAGGCCATTTTCAATTGTTGGTCTTCAACTGTAGGTAAAATATCATCTTCGAAGATAGTCAAACAGGTGATTGTTCACCCTATGGTGTACAACCAATGCAGTGAGTACGTTCGTTAAACATGAATAATATCGTCTTGATCGATTGATTGACTAGTACCGCGATTACCCTTTTTCTACATGATTAAACCCCGATCGCTGTAGTCAGTTTAGCACTGTGATCAGTTTTATTTCTTTGTTTATCCATGCCTCTGGCTTACTTTTGTTCGTCGTTTCTTGATTAAAGTTTATCAGGCATGCCCTTCGTCGAGCTTCACCGTGGAAACGGATGGTCCTTGAGAGATCAGTCCAGCAGTGCGTACATTTATGTTTCCAGATCGTTCGATCATTGATACAGATTGATGGGAAAGTTTTTTTTTCGCATCAACCCAGTTGGATCCGATTAGCTACCCGACTTGTTCAGGTGTATGCAAATCCCGAAATGTTTGGGCGGTGCTTGATTTGCTTATGGAAAAAAATTTGAATCATCTTCCTTCGCCCCGCGGCCCCAAAAGGGGTTTTGGGTATGAGAATAGTGTGTACACTTTGCGCTGCTGCAAAGAGCCTCTCCGTTTCAAGTGCAGTGCAAAACAAAGACGAGAAACGTTATGTTCTGACATAAAGATGCTTTGTTCCTACAAAATGGTATGGTTTGGGAAGAGGATTCCACTTTTTTGGAAATAATTATGTTATGAAGTATGTTCGCTGCTGCTGCTTCAGTTCGCGGAGAGGATACACTCAGCGGGAAGGGCTTTATTACGGCTCATCTCGCTTGGTTCCAATTATTTTCCGGTACTGGATTGTGCTGGCATCAGAAGTTTGTCTAAAATGTGCACACAGAGTGTGGTGTTTTTTTTTTCTTCCTTCATCTGTGTGTGAAGCAAACGGTAGAAGGCTTTGGTTGGTTGCATCATGAATACGGATTTGCATGGATTCCTTTTGCTTTTGTCATTTACACACATATGCACAGCTGCAAAACTGAGTATCGGAAGCTTCCGAACAGGTTTACGGATAAAAGCATTCGTAATTTACTTCATTATACTGTGCACCGAAGCGTGTGCTGTCCATGAGTGTTATGCAACGAGGATACCCATAATCGAAGGATGCACTCCGAGATACTGCTGCCCCGGCCAGAAGCTACTTTTCAACTGTTATGAATTTAACAGCAAAACTGTAAATCATATTTCGTTTCATCCTTGTGGTTCATTCTGCCACATAAGATCAATTGTTTAAAAAAGCACTTTTAAATTGCATCCAAAGTCTCCACAAAGCGAATGCAAATTCTCGTCGTCATCTCGACGCAATCATCCACATCTCGGCCTGTCGTCATACATGCGAAATGTAACTTCATTTACTGAAACATTCTCTTTCAACGCTTTGATTGAGCTCAAACACCACCCAACTGCACGAAGCGGGCTGGCCGAAGTTTAGTTATCGGAATGTACATCATCGCGTCTCTCTGCAACAACCAACGGTGCAAACCGTGAAGCTGATAGGCAGAGCCGATCACGGTACACAGTGAGTGGGGCAGTGCAATGCATAGGAAGATAGAGACACATCGAGAACGCGAGATAATGAGCCACTTGAACGATTTCATAATTGCACAATCGAGATAACACCGACCGACCGACCGACCGACCGGCTGACTGGCCAGAACGTGTATTCCTGTGCCTGGACTGATGCTTCGTGGCGCTGCCTCGGTGTGGTGAAATTTGTGTGGCAATACCGCCGCGGCGCGCCGTCTTGAAACGGTACCGACTGCGCTGACGATCGATAGTTGTTGAAGCTGGCCTACAGTCAGTGTGTTTATCGGATGCAGCTACTAATCAGGGGTTCAGCAGAGTAAGGTTCTTGACGTTTTCTGCCGTAACCCCGCTTAATACAATGAATGAAGAATATATTTTTTATTAAATTTACGGGAAATATGAAATCAAAGTAATCATCCACAATCGATTGTGTCCGAATCCTCTGTATAATACCATTCCTACGTTTGTTCGCTTGGATCATTAGTCAAAAATGGCCATCCATTATCATAGGTGGCTCCGTAAAATTACATTACAAGGAAAAACTACCGCGGTACCAACTGAGCGGTAGAGTGAATTGCATGCCGGTAACGTAAGCAAGCAAGCAGTACAGCAATTGTAGAACAAAAAGCGCCGCATGTCTGTTTTGCCATCCTAAACCAATATTCTAATAGCACACGGTTGTAGTTTTTTTTTGCACTAATTTCAATACGAGTACATACAATGAATTGGTTACGGTAATAATGAGTTGTCAATCAAATAGCTGCAAATTGGTGGGTAATTGTTGATGCCAAGTTTTTTTCTTGTTGATGATAGTGGCGTTGAATTTTAGATGTTTCTTGATGTGAACATCCAATCATTTCCTGCATCTGACTGTTTTATTACAAGCTTGTAACAATTCTCATGTCAAGGGTGTGTTACATCAGCTTTGAATCAAAATATTACCAATGTTATGGCAAAAGAAATACCTTGTTGTCATGAAAAATACGTACTTTACTTCAGTGGTCATGATCCGTTATCGATTCAGTGCCGAACGAACTATGGTCCTTAGCTACCGTTTCCCAATTGACCCATCTTGCGTCGAATGGATCACCAGTCTAACTAGTTTCGTCGGAAAAAGCATTATTTGCCACAGCTCGTTTCGTTGCACTGAATCGTACGCCGCCTTAAAGTCCACAAACAGATTATAAGTCTGCAAGTTATACTTCCGAAACTTATCTAGTAACTGACGCAAGATAAACATCTGATCCGTCGTAGTGCGACCCTCACGAAAAGCAGCTGGGTTCTCGCTGACGAAGGATTCCGTTAACGGTAACAGTCTGCGAAACAAAAACAAGGTACAGGAGAGCACCTTATAGGCAGAATGGAGCAATGTTTTTACCTGCTGGTTTTTACCCTCGAGCCTCGAGTCGTTTTCCCTTTTTAAAAATAGGGCAAATAAGGCCCTCCAACGACTCCTTCGGAATCTGGTCACTCTCCCAAATCCTGGCAATGATTCGGTGGATTGCTTCGTGTCGCTTCTCCCCGGTTTTGGAAGTTCAGCCGGGATACCGTCCTTCCTAGCAGCAATTACCGTTTTTCAGCTCACTAATTGCCTGCTTAACCTCCGCCAGTGTTGGTCGCTCCCCAGTTTGACCATCGCTCACAATTCTTATCTTGTGTTCCAGCTGATCTCCGTGTTTATCTCTGCTATCAACAGCATCTGGAAGTGCTGCGTCCACCTGGCTGTAGAAATTTCATGTGTTGTTGCTGGAGAATCGCTTCTCTGTGCCGACGACCACGTGCTTCGCGTTTTTAAAACAGGCTCTTTTTTCCACATCTCTAATCTCTCGGTTCTAAATACAGTTCTAAATACGGTTCTGACGTGTAGACGGAGTGGGCATGCGACTCCTGGCACGGTTCTTCTCATCTCAAAAATCAAAAAAAATCCTGCCTCCAAGCCCCCCACATGCCAAATTTGGTTCCATTTGATTAGTTCTCTAGTTATGAGGAAATTTGTACATACTTCATTTGTATAGGAGCCCCCCTACTATTGAAGGGGAGAAGGGTCATCATTCCCCTCCTAAAGACGCGAGGGGTCTCAATTCACCATAGAAAAAAATTTGCCTACAATAACACCCACATGCCAAATATGATTCCATTTGATTGATTAGTTCTCGAGTTATGAGGAAATTTGTATTTCATTTGTATGGGAGCCCCCCTCATAGGTGAGGAGGGTCTCTAACCATCATAAGAACCTTCCCTGGCCCCAAAATCCTCTTCATGCAAATTTTCACGCCGATTGGTTCAGTAGTTTTCGACTCTATAAGGAACATCCCGACAGACAGACAGAAATTCATTTTTATAGGTATAGATAAAGTGTTGCTTATTTTGTTTGATTAAAGTTATTTCTTAACCTTCCGTTACCAAAATGTATTCTTCAATAAACTTATTATGAACAAAATGACATAATTATTCAATACATTATTGCTTTAAACTGTTCAGCAAAATAGATGAGCATAAACCGAAATCGCAGAAACGATGCAACGGCGTGTGAGGGGTACCGCACTTGGTCCCTACTGGTATTTTCTCTTATTTCTTCATAAGGGAAAATGGTTTCTGTATACAGCAAAGTTATTCAGCAGTTGATGGCCATTCCGCAGGTGTGCAAAAGTTCATAATTTCGTGACTTCACGACGCTAGTGTATGGGCTAGTTTTCTGAATGTATTCTATCTACGGAATCTGTTTATTTGTAAGATCCTGTTTTCAGAAAATGTTTTAGTGGACCAAAAATGCTAGGCTGATGAACGAAAGTATCCAATATTCACACTATGTATGCAAAAAACTTTATAAATATCCTGCCCAAGTATATCAAAACACTACATCAGCCCTATTTTCTAACCACAGATGGCCTACTTTCTGCCAACAGCAGACATTTTATCATATTTTATGTGATGAGATGTTTTATGTGAAAAATATCTAAGAAAACATGATAACTGTTAGAAAAAAATTTATTCAATAGAATGCTACATCATTTAGGAACGATAAAAGGGTTTTTCCGAATGTAGCAACTTGTATATGGCCGCCATTGTAAGATGTACAATTTACAGCGGGTTTTGGCGCTGCCTGGTGACAAACTTATAAAATTCCATTCCCCAAATGAAAGGTCTTAACCTACTGATTAACTTTGCTGAAGACAGTAACTTTCTATATAGCCAGGATTCCGAGATATTCGGAAATAAAGAGTGTTGTACAAAATACAACGCGCGAGTATCCGTGTTTCAAAAGTTGGCGCGAGTAACGGAAGGTTAAATAAAATTATTACATAACATTATTATAGCATTACATTGTCATTTTTAAAAAAATTAACGCGAAAAGACAAATTATAGTAAACCACCGTCCCAAGGTAGATTTCTCAGGGCGTAACGGACGAATTAGCGTTGAATGCTCTGTAGTCTATTAATCCACATTGCCTGATATTGAATAGTTATTTAGGCATTCCGAGGAAATTCGGCTTTTCGTGATTTAGCCATTCGTGGTTCGGCCGTTGTTGAAATTCGACCATTTAGATTTCGGCCATTTGTGTTTCGGCCATTCGGTACCAGCCCAGTTTCAATGCCACCATGGAGGTTCCTCCACTGTCCATTTATATCCCCTTCCGTTTCTTCCATCTGTTTTGTGATTTATTGATCAAGCTTTCTGACGTTTTACTTTGTCACGCTTCGGCCATCAATCGCTGGATGTTGCGAACCTTCGCCGCGTTCGACGATCTTCCGCGAATGTTTCATTAGAGGAGATATTTGATCCCCGAAAAGACCGTACATTAAGAAAAAGAAAAGCTTTGGGCTTGGAGAGAACCTACGGAGACTGCCCAAAACCTTCGCTAGCCCTCTGCTTGCTAGATAGAGTCAATGGGACCTTTGAATTAGCCCCGTAATTGTTCTGTACTCTAACAACCTGCAAAGGAATGCACCTTTGATCACAACACAACAAAAACACAAGGAAAAAAATGTGTCGGATATAGGTGCAAAATTACAAAAGTCAACTGACTTTCACCTGAACAGTATTTGGAGATCAAGGTATAACCGTCGAAGAGTGTCATTCCAGTATCCTTTAGCTGATCAGCTGGATACGCTCATCGTCGCAATATGAATCTTTGGTCCCAGTAGAGCCAGGCGTGCTAACGCAGGATAAGCTAAAACTTGTTAAGAATATCAGCTATCAATTGGTTCAAAAGCAGGCCTATAACCCGCAGGTCATGGTTAGACAAAGTCACTAACAACGATCGCTGACTACCACGCGATCTATCGTCATCAAAATCATGCAAAACACAATGCCAAACCATATGCGGCTAAAGTACGATACGTACCGTGCGTACGGATGTACCAAGAAAATATGGAGGGTCCTGTTCACCCTCATGACAATCAGAGTCGTGCACATCGAAATCGGACATTCATCGACAATAGGTTCGTGCAGCTCTGCACGGAAGCAACCATGGAATCAACTTTGTTGGAGCGTTGCGCAAGTTGCGCGAAGTCCTGAAAAGATTTGACCTACTTTGGGGAGTTTGTCGGTCCTAGTACGAAGAGGCCATTCAACCCTCTATCTGTTCACATTTTGGTGGCCGCTGGAAACGGCTAGTACAATCTATCCAGAAGACGCTGTACGATTTCGACCCCCGAATCGAATGGTACAAGACTTGCAACTACTTATTGATGTTTTGATTTGTATTTTACCGAGTTTACTTACATTGAAAAATCGATCTGTACAAGCGGTGTGATCGCTCTTAGTGAAATAATGTATTGTGAGTGGTTCCAAAGTAATGATTCAAAAGTAGTCCTTTCAACAGCGTAGACCAGCATGGTGGTTTAAAACGAAAAACATAGGACCTAACACTGAGCCTTGCGGCACACCCGAAAACATTGACAGTGGTGCAAATAAATGATTCTAATAGAACCGATTGGTATCTCTTCGATGAATATGAAACAATAAGTGAAACCGAATTCTGAAAGATCTCAAAAAATTTGGGACTTGCTATTTTCCCAGAACACTCCAAAGAAAAATGGTTCCCAAAAATGCTGCCCAATTCGACGCTCGCAGTACATATAATCAAATCTTTTTCCTCTTAACATCATAATCAGTGAAACAACTTACCTTTTCATCGGGCCTCGCTTCGCTACATCTCCATAATCGAAAATGTTGTTATTTATCGTCTCTACTTTGTATGATTCAATAACGCAACCAACGAACGGTGTTCGGAGTTTTCGGGGAACCAAACTCGCAAGTGTGGAATAATTCGACGCTGGGCATCGACAACAACAACAACTACGTTCGTTCAACATGCAATAAAAGCCCGCGATTGTTGTTTCCCCTCGCAGCTCAGCTGATCGATTCGTGTAAATATAGCTACCCGCAGCAGTAATTTAGTTCGAGTTAGCATGCCGACCGCAGCAGTGTACACCCCTCTAATGGTTTGCGTGTTTAGACATGGCAATTCCGTCAAGTTTTAAAGCCTGCCATTTCCACAAGATCCACAGTTTGTTGCTGCACTTGGGGGCACTGTTGAAGTCGAAGACTGCGTCTCATTTCAGACCGCTCTGCGCTGCTCCGAGCACCATGCTGGCGGCCTTGAATTTAACAACTACATTGTTCTGTTGCGATTTTCGTTGCTTAATGTGTCTAATACCATGTGTTTAATGCCTAAAATGGTTTTGAGCTCTCCACCGAGTGCTTACTTTGTCGATGCTCCTCTCTTATTAGACATTGAAAACTATAGCTGAATCAAAGAAAAAAAAAACATTCCAGCACAGCACGCATGAATAGGCTGTAATGGAAGTCGTAGCAGCTGAGTAGAAGAAGAAAAAACTAACGAACAAACATGACTCTTTTATAACCATCTACGATTCGAATTAAGAAGTGGAATCACACACAACTGCCATACCACCCTATCCAATGAGTACGTTAATCGAATGTGGCTTGATTTGAGTGCGGCGGGGGGTTGGAGACACAGAGTGGATTCGTAATGCAATCAGTCAATCGGCAACTGGCACACAAGGAAGCTAAAGCAGCTGGGGGTCCATCATGAGTGTCGAGCGCACACGCCGAAGATCTCATCTAACTACTGCAGAAGGGGTGAGAGACACACACAACTGCACGTGTGACGAAAATACGTTGATGTACATCTCCTGTTCGTGGTGCCCCAGGTGGTCAGCTGTTGCAGGCTGGAAACTTTCCCAGCCCTTTTCTTCCGCCCGGGATCGCAGTGGTGGTTGGGCAAATGGAGGCCGGAATCCTCCCGTCGGTCGATCGGTAGGAAGCTTGTTTCACACTTTGGTTCCCCAGCAAAGCGCAGCGCAGCCATTGGCCGCCGGAAGTTTTGCCGAGATTGGAAGACCTTGAAGCGGTCGGTCGGATTGGCATGTGCGAAGTCAAAACCGACATCCTTTCCAGCAGGCGCCGCCGTCACTTTCCTCGATCAGCGGGAGGCAATTAGGGAATGCAAGTTCGAAGGCATTGTTGTTCCTGGGTTTTTCCTACTAAAGTTGATGCATTTAAAGTGTTGAATGAGCGTTGAGTGGTTTTCAAGGTTTGCTGAAACGTATTTACATTTAGGGGTTGATTCACCAAAGCATGGAACACTTTTCTAGAAGCGCTGGTGTGACTCATGTCAATAATTATTTTGCATTTTTCGTGCTCATGCAAAAATTAAATACACACAAAAATATTTCGATCATCTTTGGAATGCTGCAGCTAGCAGAGCATCTCGTTAACCTATTTAGTAGCCGATACCGATTCAGGTGCAGCACCCGTTGTTTGAATGACCCATTTTAAATATACACGAACAAAATTTACGCATGCTTGTTGATTCAAGTGCTGCTGCATCTGCAACTTTGCTTTCCGTGCGCGAAGCGGAGGCAGCCTGTTGTTTTTTCACTTTTTTTCTTCATTGCTCATCTCTAAATATTTTGTTTTTTGATTTTCAACTGATTGCAAGACAAGAAAACAACTGCGAGTGAGCGAGAGAGAAAGAGAATGAGTAGTGAAGAGTGCACTTGAGAAAATGAATTGTAGCAATTTGTCATAAAACTAATGGGATTCTTTTCTCCATCTCCGTTCTCCTTTCAGGTACGTACCGACGGATTGTAGCACCGACTTATTGCACAGCCGAGCCGTCGTCATGAGCAGCAGTAATACCATTGAAATGGACGCCGTGCCATGCACACCAACTGTTCGAGTTGTCTATGTTTGTCCGATGGAAGAGTTATTTAGTTGTGATAGAGATAAATTGGCTTTTATTTATATTTATTTGGGGTTGTCGTGAAATTGAAAACTTTCCTGTTATGGTTAGATGTGGTGCTGGTGTGGAGGTGTGCGCTATTTCAATAATCAAACGTGTTCTTCATGTCCAATTTCAGGTTTAATTTCATGTCCAATTTGAACTCTGTTAATTGTAAATTAGACATTAAATGCGACTTAAAATTAGACTAGTGGACCTGTTAAAAAACAAAGCCTATCCCGATCAGGAGGCTATAACCAGGTTATATCAGTTTTATAACACGTTATGATATTTATAACACAATCTGTTACAAATTGGTCATAAATTGATCAAGAAGTGGGAAGGCCGGCTTCATGAAGGGTCGGTCTACAATGGACCAAATTGTCATCCTGCGGCAGATTCTCCAGAACTGCCGCAAATTCCGAGTCCCCATCATCTGTTCATCGATTTCAAAGCCGTATATGATAGCGTTAACCGACAAGAGCTATGGAAAATTTTGAACGAAAACGGCTTCCCGGGTAAGGTTATTAGACTTATCATGGCTAAAATGGATGGGATCCAGTGCTGTGTGAGAATCTTGGGTGGATTGTCGGACCCATTCGAATCTCGCGGAGGACTTCGACAAGGAGATGGTCTTTCCTGCCTGCTATTCAACATTGCGCTTGAAGGTGTTATAAGACGAGCGGCGTTCGAAATTCGGGGCACGATTTCCAATGAATCCACTCAATTTATATGCTTTGCTGACGAAGTGGATGCGGTCGGCAGAACATTTGGGGCGCTGGAAGATCAGTACACCAGAGTAAAACGCGAAGCAGAGAAGATTAGATTGAAGATAAATACGTCTAATCCGAAGTATATGCTGGCGGGCGGGACCGAACGCGACAGGGTCCGCTTGGGCAGTACCGTGGTAATCGACGGGGATGAGTTCGAAGTAGTCGACGAGTTCGTATACCTTGACTCACTGGCAACAGGGGACAACAATACCAGCCATGAGATTAAAAGGCGTATTATCAGTGGAAGTCGAGCCTACTACGGACTCCACAAACATTTCCGGTCGAATAATATGAGCCCCCGTGCAAAGTGCACAATGTACAAAACGCTAATTAGACCGGTTGTCCTCTACGGGCACGAAACGTGGACACTGCTAGAAGAGGCCCTACGAGGACTCGGAGTTTTCGAACGGCGGGTGCCAAAAACAAAGCCCAACAACGTCACCTTCAGTTACAAATCGTCATTCAACAATGAAGCAATAACGGTTCGGTTTCAACTGAAGCAGCACCACTTCGTTTCAAAATCGGCTTCAGTCAGCGTCAGTAAAACCGGTTTTAGTTCATCACCATGATCGGTTTTAAAGTTTCATCTTTACTTTTCTATCAAATATTCAGTAGAAGACCAGTTATTTTGAAGGCAAATGATTCGAATTTAAGTAACATTTCCTACAATGCAATGCATATTATAATTAACCTAGTCAACATCGACGAATATCGTGCCTGACTTTCAGTCGTCATCACTTGAAACAGTCACCAGCTTCAGCTGAAATGTTCTGTTCAACAAATGAAACACGTCGCTTCATGTATGAAGTGAAGGTAACAGAAAGTCAGTTTTATTTGTTTGTTTCGACGATGTCGGGTCCTGGCTAAGAACCATCTTTGGCGTTTGTCGCTTACAAGTAGTGATGTCAATGAATATGAATCTGATCGCTTCTATGATCTTGATCGCTTGAAGCGATTTTTTTCCATCCCTGGTCTCTGTAGATGAGAGTTCCTCCATGGTGCTCCTCTAATCGTATTAGTAGTTTTCAGCGGGCAAACTGCCTCAAAAGCTTCCGCAATTAAAGATTTTATGACACCTGCAGCCACAACAAAGATCGACCGTACAGGAACCCTATCTGACGCAGTAGGGCCAAGATGCCCAAAGCATTCCGTACGCAACTGGCATGTTTTCACCCCTCCAACCGTTCACTCATCGGTACGGAGTTATACGTTGACTAAGGGGCTCCTGATTAACCGACTTCCTCGGCAGGGTCTGGCTCCGAGACACAATTTATGCCTAAGTTTACAATTCGGCACAAACCGCCCAGAAGAGCGCAACTGCAGAATGTAAACAGACCGAGTGATGGTTTCTTTCGCTATGGTAATCCAGCAAAAAATGACTCTCACTCGGTCTGTTCACCTTCCGCTGTCATGTCCACCGAAAAATTGGCACCGAATTGTAAGATTAGGAAAGTGATCCACCTTCCCTGTTTGCGTACGACAACCAAGGTTGTGTACCCCAGCCGGCACCACGCACAGAGGGGCCGGGGCGGACAAAAATGCCAAAATCGACTTTCGATTTTTATTGTTTTTATATTTTTTCTCAAATGTACTATGATTGAATATATATTTGCCAAATTTTGAAGTAAATCGAGTAAAAACTAAAGCTTGGAGAATTTTTTGAAGATTCCAAAGTCAGTGAAATTTGGTGAAATTCGTAATGTAATTCGTAAAAACTTTACTCCCTTTGATATTCAACTCGTTTTAGTTAGTTTAAAGTATTAAATACCAGTACATGCAAAGATGTGTTTTGATAGAAAATTTTCTTGGGAATCCAATGGCATTTTTAGATTTCACGAAACATCATTGTTATGAAAGTTACAATATAAAATACACGTTTTTATTTGATTTTTAAATAGTGTTTCGGTCTGTAGGATGCCATCTACTTAGGAGTGCATACTAGTGCATCGACCGCTCATGTTTCATTTTACTGGAAATTTTGTCTAGTTTTCAAAAATCATAGTGGCATCTTGCGCCGTTCTGCGCCAAGGTCTCAAATTAGATGAATTCTGAACAGGGTTGGCATGATCAGTTTGACTCAATTCACATTGATTTGACAGTACCGTCCCAATTAAGCAAAAAAAAAGTTACATATGTCATATTTGTAGAACTAGTTATTATCTACAATGTTGCTGAACAAAGCTAGGTTGTATCTTTTGTATTCACTGTGCTACAATGCTGCTGCCTCGTTGGTAGTTGGTAGTGAACGCTCATTTGGTTACCAACGGGGTAGCAACCATATAGTACCTTAAATACAAAAGATACAGCCTAGCTTTATTCAGCAAATTTGAAGATAATAACTAGCTCTACAAATGCCCCATACATAACTTTTTCAGATTCTGCTTGATTGAGACGGTACTGTCAAATGAATGTGAATTGTATCAAAATGATTGTGCCATGCCTGATTCTTTATTATTTCTTTATCATCTTAAATATCTGAAATCGAACGAAATCTTTCTCTGATTCATATGTCGCTTCCATATTAGGTCATTACTTTTGTTATCCATCAATATCTTTCAAATTGCTTCAAAATTTCAAGGATAGCTAGAAACACTATAACCAAAAAACAGTTTTAATCTGTTTCAAAACATACTTGAATATGAAATAATACTTCAAATTGAAACACAGTTATGTATTGGAAACATGAGCTTGCCCAATTTATTTTAATATTAGTAGTTCAGTTTGTTTCAAAACACTCAGAATACATAAAATATACATACAGAAAAATAAAGTATATGATTTACAGTATTAATATTTTTTTTAATCAACCCTAGACATTGATATGATTATTTTAGAAGTTTTTAGATGCAAAAATCAGATTCAGCGATCCAAAATTACCCTTAGGTGACATTTTCAGCATCTTTGGACAACTTTTTTATTTTTGACCAGCTTTTGTATGGAGAGGATCCACTGTGCCACGTGGAGGTAGGGTTAGGTGTTAGTGAACAGAGGTGATATATTTGCATATGTTCGCTCTTTTGCCAGCCTTGAAAAATATCTTTAAAATATATGTAGGGTATGTTGCTGCTTCGTCGTAATTGCCTATTCCCGTCCTATCCAAAACAAATTATTTTTAATATCAGCGATTCTTATGACACACAATGCAAAATTAGTTATTTCCTAATATTTTAGTTTGTTGACTATCATACGCGATCAATCAACGTGAGCTGAGATTTATTTAAAAGCCATTTTTCATTAAAGAATTCCTAGCAGCCAAATTTCCTACGTTTTTTCGTGCTACGGAGAAGAAAATGTCGACTAATCGTTTCAATTTCCGTCATTCATAAAACGAAAATAACTCACGCAACTCATTGTCTTCTGCAGCCGAGGAAATTTGCTTGACCTGCAGAAATTTTGCCTAATAACATTTGTCATGCCGTCCTACACAAATACATGCGCGCTAGCTTCGTAAACATTATTGTGATTTACAGTTTGGACGATGAAAAATTTTGATGGATGGATTTTAAAACGGTACGACGAATTTAAGATATAAAGTCAGTTGCGTAATTTGAATAAAATGCTTTAATAATCGCTTTTTAGTGAATTCAAAGGGCACGGATCGGAAGGTGAGTGCGTATGAGTCAACTCAGCAGCAGAACTTTTGGAGTGTTCATTAAATCTACCTAAGAAATGATGAAAATTAGAGTGGCTTTCTTTACTACGACGGGAATTAGAAGTACTAAACCCTATGTCGCTTTAATAATCGGAAGAGAGAGAGAGACACTAAACCTATGTTATTTAGTTCTGTTTGAAAAAGTTCCCAAGAAATATTCTAAAACCCTTCGTTTTAGGCAATGTTTGATTTCATTTTTGCATTCATTTTTAGGCGGGCTTCCGAAAAACGAGATTATGCTGTGCGTAGTAGAATTAAATAAAAAAATTCTCCTGTACTTATGAGCAGTTACACGTGAATTAGGTAAATGACAAAATTTGAACCTTTCTGATTTAGATGAAACTTAACAAACGTGTTTGATAGGAGGAAATATGCACCTTCCACAGGTTTTGACGCCATTTTGATTCAAACCTCATGTTTAAAAAGGGCGTATTTATTTTCATGTGTATTTAAAAGGGCGTATTTATTTTATGTTGGAAAGATTGTAGCTCGAAAACTATCGATTTTACAAAAATTATGTCTAAGCAAAAGTTGTAGAAAATTGATTTCTGAGCATGAAAAAAAGTACAAGGACTACGAATGTAGTGCAATTCGTCCCCCAATGCTAAAGCCGGTGATATTTGTATGAATTTCATATATAGATACTCAAGTTGCGCATTAAAGAATTGTGTTCTTACATGTGATACATGTTGGTGCAGATTTGGGGAATTATTTCGAACAGTTTCGGGTAGATGCAGATTATTTTTTGCAAAAATCTGGCATCCCAGGTTCCGCTAGGCAGCTTTAAACACATGTGTATGTGATACGAATGGTTTCGATTCGACTACATCATGGACACGCTGCTGTTTTGTTAAGGAAGGTTGGGAACACGATTACGATTCTGCCTGGACTGGCACTGGACCGCTGGCATCTGTATTTTGTTTCGTGATGCCGTAATTTACAGCAATTCGCCATTACGCTATGAAGGTCGTCTGTGGTGTGCTGGAAATGGCAAGGTCGCAGAAGTTTTACTATTTTCGCAGCTAAATAATAAACAAGTAAAGTAAAGAATGAAAGTTTCAATTTAATCATTCGTAAGCAAAATAGTGCACCAGTCTGGCAGCTTTGTTTTAAATACATCGATGTTTTGAATCCAACACGGTCGGCGTAACTTCCACTCCACACCAAACAATAATCGGCTGCTGCCGAGTTTTACCACCTTTGCCGCGTCCGGACAGGGAGATAAAATCGTAACTCTCATTATTATTTGTTACCCAAACAACGCGAAAATGATGCCGTTCGCAAAATCAATTCAACTGCTTCATATACTTATTCAGTAGTTCTTAAAAGAACTGATTGTTTTCTACCAGCTGTTAATAATACAAATCGAAGAAATTTACTGCTTGGCAGCAGTTTTTTTCGGACAGCATTCTCCGTTAGAACTTCTTTTGGCTTTGGAGTTTTCGATGCCTTTGCTATGGTCTTCATTGACTTAGTAATCTTGCTTCTCGGTAGCAAGTTTGGTAGGCAAACGAACCGGAAGCGCCAGTTCTTTGTTTGGACCAGCTTTCTCTTGTTGAAAACTAACTTCAAAGCCTTTTTCACGAATGTGTCCAACCTTGAAACGTCACAATTGTAGCTGGCGGCGATATACTTCTAGACGGCTTGCAACGAGGATCCGTTGACTCTTCGGTTTATTGGCGTCTCGCTTAGTGAATTTGGATGTCTTCGTTGCCTTATTCCGGGGAAAAACAGCTGAAGCGCAACGATTTTCGAGCGGATTCTATAGAGCGTAAATTAAATACAATCAAACTGGGATCAAAGTTCCCTTTGATTCACAGGGACTTTAATCCACAGCTCTTCTCCTATATATTTCTGTCATCCGTGTTAGGGAAGTATTGGCGTGGGAAGGCAAAAATTTTTAGCAAAAATAAAATTAAAGCGTCATGAGTTAGAAGACCGCATGGTGAGTCACCACATATTTAACGTTTTATAGATCAAATCAGAAGAAATTCTTCATGATTTAAAGAATCAGCGACATTTGGAAATTTAATTAAAGAAATTTAGTATACAGAAAATTTTCATCTCTTCATTAACAAACTCGTTCGTCCTAAAAAGGACGGGTTGTGGTAATTTATGAGGTTGAAAATCCGGCCAGCAGAATGGCTTGAATGTTTGAAACAACACCTCCCAGGGCAATGGTGACAATGGTTACCGGACAGAGCATTTTACATTAATTCAAGCTCTTCCGCTCCCGCAACCAAATATTCTAATATAGTAGATAATAGATCGATGCTCCGGTACCAACGTGTTCTGCGCACTCTACACCAAACAATGATCGGCTGCTGCTGCTGCCGCTGCGCTGCGTTTTACCAGTTTGCCGAGTCCAGTGAGGGAGATATAATCGCAAGCGCAACTCTCTGCTGTCTGCTCTGTACCGTACCGATGCCAATGCGAAAATGATTCCGTTCGCCGGCTTACTTCTGATTATATACCAGAGCAAACGGCAGCAAGTTGTAACAAAGGCGGATCAACGTAGGGTAGAGAATCATAGACACGAAAGAAAGGCGGTACAACGTACAACGAAACCGTACATTGTTTGAACAAAACCGGTGTCCGGTGCTTCCTTAATGAAGAGCTACCAGTTTCTGCAGAGCAACCTAATATGAAGCATCGTCTTCATGCCACCGAAAACCAGTGGAAAGGCCACAAAGCGCGATAGGAAAAAGAAGACAGAAATATTCTTCGGAAGGTTTGTCTTAATACAGTTTAAACATGTAATTTCTGACGGGCTCGTACTTGGAACGCTCATCTCATACTAAACTGCCAACTACACTTTAAAATGTGAGAAAAATCAATTTTACTGCTTCGTATACTTTTATTCAGTAGTTCTTAAAAGAACTGATTGTTTTCTACCAGATATTAGTAATGCAAATCAACGAAATTTACATCTAGGCAGCAGTTTTTTTCGGGCACCTTCTCCGCTGGAACGACTTCCTTTGACTCTGGGGCTTTCGGTGCCTTTGCTACGGTTTTCGTTGGCTTAGTAGATTTTTGTTCGGGGGTACCATCGCATATTTACTAGTACAGCTTAATCGGAGCCGCCTTTGCAGCAGTTAGCAAAGATAAATTGTTTTCGTCCGTTTTATCAACCTTGAACGAATCGGAATCGCCTGTTCTTTTTGTTTGGACCAGCCTTTCGACAGCTAATTTCAAAACCTTTTTCACGAATGTGTCCAACCTTGGAACGTCACAATTGTGGCTAGCGGCGATTTACTTCTAACGGCTTGCAGCGAGGATCCACTGATTTTACTGGGTATTGATAGCAGCACAAACCATATCGTTCACAGGCGGACGAGTCGGTGGCTTCTTCGGTTTGTTGGCGTCTTGTATGGTGAATTTGAATGTCTTCGATGCCTTATTCCGAGCAAGCAGCAACCGCTGAAGCTCAACAATTTTCGAGCGGATTCTATAGAGCTTAAATTAAATACACTCAAAACCCATAGCTCATCTCGTATATATTTCTGTCATCTGTGCTAGGGAAGTATTGGCGTGAGAAGGCAAAAACATGAAAATAATGAAATAATGAATAACCGTCTAAAATTTTCTCAATTATTAAACGTTTGTTTGGAAAACATGGAATCTATTGTATTGTTATGTATTTTTTGAAAAATTTCCAATCGATTGATACCAATATCTCTAGAATCTGTTGACGGATGACTGAGTTATAAGCGTGCAAACCATAACCACTTTTCGTTACATGTTCCCTTTTCGTTTTTCTAAAGTGCACCCCAATATAGAAATCAAAGAAGTAGTCCTACTTCAAAAATATGCACTGAAGAAAATATTTTACCAATTTTTCCAAAATTTGAAAATTAAAATTAAAATCAATACCGTGAACGTACCATATTCTGCGCAGTTAAGCCATTTGTATGATTCTTCCGCTATTCTAAGTATTCTAGATTTAAATTAACAACGTGGATAGCAGCAACGTGTAGTACTACGGTCTATAATACCTGGTAAAAAATATGGGAATTATAAGTCGACCAACAATTGAGTATATTTTTCGCTTTGTAAACTTATCCACGGTGCCTAATTCTGCGCAGTTTCTTGCCCATGTTCCTAATTCTGCGCATGTTTGCTCCTAATTCTGCGCACCCAAAAAGTGAAAATAAATACTCCTGCCATGCTGTTTATGTCTTTATACGCTGAAAGCACACCAAAAAATCCGACATTAGCCATTACCATAATTAAATCCATGATCCGGCCTTCTTGTGCTGTCCGGGTGGCAAAGGAATATTATTATCATTTTGATTGCTTCATTTTAAATATTTTATTCTCGATAACGTGAAGGGCGAATTGATTCGGGGTTTCTTGTTCAGTATGCACAGTACACTTTAGATTAATACCAAAAATTGTGTTTTCATATAGAAACCACTGCCCCACTCTCTGACAGCCCCTTGAGGTTGGACATTAAAAAAAATAGAAGACATGGTTTCATGAATTGGCGCTCGTGGGTTCGGACCCCGAGACACAGCATAGGATGCCAATCAATGCAAGTTAAAGATTCTACTTGAATTTTCATGCCTCTATACCTCAGCCATTTGGGTGGGGTTGCGTATTCTTTCGCGCTTTCTTCGTAGGATACATTACTGCGCAGAATTTGGAACATGAATAAAAAGTCTGTGCCTAAATCTGCGCATTATTGCATCGCATTTTTCTAAGAAAAGCAATGCACGCAATCACTCTTTTTGTCTAAAACATGGCTAAAACTAATTATTCTTTCTAATTATGCTGGGCAATTTGATCATTGTAAAGAATTTCGGTCATATATTTGTTAATTTTCTAGCAGGACAATCTTAGCGTTGGTGCTAACGACGATGTTTTCTGCCATATAAAATACTTTCTGTTTCACGTTAAATTATTTCGCTTTCAAATATTATGGCCCATTTGTGAATAATGGCGTAATATTCAACAGACATTTAAAAAAAATAACGCAATGATCATAGTTATGCACAATGTTAAATACTTATATAAAGAAAAATGCGCAGAATTAGGGGCGGTCACGGTATATTAAAAATATACCATTTTTGAAAATTTTTGAATGTTTTTTTGAAAAAATAGAAGTACATAATTTGCAACCTTTTAAAAGTTATTCTGAGATGGAGCAACTTTTATGGACAGACTTCGTAGAACAACGACTTTTATGATTTTTTTCCAACTTGGGATTTTTCAAGCAGTATATGAATTTTTAATACAAATAACAATTCTTTATGTCATTTACAACAAAATTGGTTTTAATAATTATTTTTCTAAAT